>NW_025335468.1:7450780-7809643 GCF_004798865.1 Varanus komodoensis | reverse complement strand
CATTTGAAAACACACACCGACCTGTGTGTTTTCAAATGGCAACCCGTCTTTTAATGAAGCCCATGGGGAAGTGATGGGGAATGTGCCTGTGATTATCAGGAAGCTTTCCATGGATCAGTTATCTGTTAGTTGATCAGACCCATTTCTTTTATGATCAGTGGATATTTGAACAGCATTACCTTCGTGTATGAAGTTTATTCTTCAAAGGCTACTTAGTCCACTGTGTGTTTGATTTACCGTACAGTATCTCATTTTTTGTCAGAAGTTTTTTTCTATTATTTACTAGTAGGGCAGCGTGGACATTACTGGCTTTTTTAGATTTGTTATTGAATTGTCTGCAGCAGCTCTTGTATAACTGGTGTAGATTGCGGATTCCTTCAATCATTCCACTACTGACTAAGAAAGTGATGTCAGTGATTGTGAGCAACAGAGCTTCATAAATTCTGACTCTAGTGATGATGAGTTCTATGGGTTCAACAAAAACTAGAAGAGTACTCGAACTTTAAAGTCTCTCTTTTGTTAATGACAGTGATGATGGTTCTTAATGCCACTGTTGACTGCTGTTCACTTTACAAGGTTGAAATACGGTATTACTGCATTCTGTTATAGTTTATTAAATAGTTTAGTAAACCATTTGATTCAGAATATTTTTTTCCTTATTTTCCTCCTCTAAAAACTAGGTGCGTCTTATGGTCAGGTGCATCTTATAGAGCGAAAAATACAGTAGCTAAGGATTCCTCGAGAGGGCAGGGCTGGGAAGCTAAGCCCCACCTGCTGAAGAAACCCAATCAGGTTTTTCCAGGCTACACTGGAAAGCCTGGTGGGCTGAATTAGGCCACAAACCAGGGATTCTGCATCTCTGCCAAAGATTCTCAAGACCAACAGTGGTTTGAGTTAGAAACTTAGTACGATCCTTCACCTTGGGAGTGCAAAGACAAACCACTGGCAACAATCCTGACTTTGTCAGGGTCAGGGTCAGGGTCAGGGTCCCCCTGCAGGTGGCTGCAGAACCAGGAACCCCCTTGCAGGAGCTTGCAGGGAGCAGCTGTGTGGCAAGGGTGCCGTGCAGCCGGAAGCACCTAAGGCCACACTGCACTGCTGCTCCTTGCTGCAGCGACGCGAGCTGCCCTGGGGGCCGCCTTGGGCTCTTGCATCGCCTTGCCTGACTCCTTGCTCCTGCCTGCCTACCCACCTGGGGCCTGCCTGTCTGATTCCTGCCCGGCTCCTGCCTGTTCCTGCTCCCATCCTTGTCTCCAGCCTGGCCCTGCCTTCCCAGGAACCTGCACCCCTCCTCCCTGACCTCACCTGCTCACTTAGGGGAATCAGCAGGCCAGAACATGACTCTCTTCCCATGGATTGTGCTCTCAGAGTGTGTGTTTCCCTGAGCTTTATTGTCTAGCTGGCTTTTGACCCTGGACTGTTCTAAGCTGTGTCTCTTGCCTCTGGCATTCCAAGCCTGATGCAAGTTTCCACCCAACATCTGCATCCTGACTGTGGTCGCCTGCCACCCATGCCCTGGACCTTACACACTCTATTCCTACACAGGATTTGCACAGTGGGCAAAAGGAATGGGAGGGACACATGGAAGAAAGTCACAACTGTGATATTTCATATGACCCACTGATGCTACTGAGATCTCGCCCCATGCTATGCAGCCTACCTTCTGAAGTGTGGTTTTTCTGGGCGGAGTTTATATGCTGGTGATGTGTTGTGATTGAGTGCAGGGTTCCATCATATTCTATGCTCTGTCATCAGTATCACATTCACATTTTGCCTTTATTCTTCTTACAAGGACTTCTTACAAGCAACTGGCCCAAGGTCACCCAGTGGGTTTCATGCCTGAGTGCCAGAACCTGGATCTCCTGAGTCCTGCTCAAGCACCTTTAATCACTACACCACACTGGTTGGGATATGAGCAGGTCAGTTGCCAGCAATTGATACATGAACAATTCTTTTCTATTCTTTCCTCCTACTGCAGTCATTTAAAGAAGGGATTTCTTGAACTACTCTGAGGCCAATGTAAAATTCATCCATCAGTGGGGGCTTAATCATGGCCTGGAGATGTAAAGGATATAACATAAGTGAGCTTCTCCATCCTGCCAGCTGCCCATGAATTCACCATGATCTGGCTATTCCCTGGTTTTCCCATTATCTTCACTAGTGGAAGAGCTATACCAGCAGAGCGTTCTGCTGGCAGAGTCAAACTTTTGCCGATACAGCAGGACTTTGCCACAGCCTATAGCTCATTGGCTCTCCGATCTCAAATAGGGATGGCTGTCTTAGTACTAGATATACTTATTAGTCTGTTTTTCATTCTCCAAATTTCTGCATTTGAACATTACATCCTCTGAGCTTCTGAGAACTGCTCAGAAAGCTTGGGCTGTTGGGTGGCATACAAATGAAATTAATCATCATCAAAGACCATCATTTTCCAGATGGGAAAGACAGAAACAAGAGGAACTGGTTCTCACTGACACCAACTACATCAGTCTACACTTCCTCTAAGTGCTTAGCGAATTTGTGGTAGACCTCCTCAGAACATTCTGCATCTTCAGAAAGTTCATCTTTCAACTCCCCTCCACACTTTTTTTCTTTAAAAAAGCAAGCGCGTGCTTAATCAGACCTGGTGACACAGTTTTCCTCATTTTGCTTGGCAGTGGTTCTCCACAGAAGGTGTGTCTGAGTTCTTCCTTTGACTTCAAGCAGCAGGGATGGAACAGACCTGCAAGCAAAGGCTCTGCTCTGCTCCTGGGCTTTGGCTGTTCCCTCGCTGGCTCTTCTATCCTCTGGCAGAGTAAGGATTTGGGAGAGAGCGCTCTGGTCCTGGTGTCAGCAAATCTCTCCCCAGCTTTGTCGGCAATCTGCTGTGTAGCAGCCTTGCTTACGCATCCATTGCACATCCTTTGATCCACTGCAGTCTGAAAGCAGTCGTCCCCCATCCACTCACTGCGTTAAATGCCTCTGGCTTGTTCACAGCTCAGTGCTCCAGGGAGGCTAACAGAGCCCGGTCAGATGGTCTGTGAGACTCTGCCGCTTTGCTGAAACAAACTGGGTGCAGGTCTGGCCCGAGGACAGGGGACACAGGGCACTGGGTTGCACCTTCCATCGTCATGGGCTATGCTGGCTAGGGATGCAGTGTATCGATATCGAGAGGCCCACAGCTTTCCCCACCTACATGGGCAACAGCCTTGGAAACTCTGTGCTACATTACCCATCATGGTAGAAGAAACATGGTGTTTCAGACCATGCTCTGCTAGAAAGGAAATAAACAGCATTTCAGAAAAGCATTTCAAAAAAAACCTAAAAGTAAACAAACAAGCAGAACCGGTGCAGATTAAACAATATTCCAAACAAGATGGCCTTACTATATATCTCCAAAGACTCATCTACAGGAACCTGTAGGCCTATGTATCCTGTGCAGTCCTATGCATCCTGCCCGGAGTGTGGAGCAAGCCCAGTTTTGCTGGTGAGTAAGCCTGAATAGGATGGAGTGGAAACAACCAAGGAGTAGGCACTATGCAAACATCTCTAGGGAGGGCATGCCCCGACTTGGACATCACCTGCCTAGTCACCTGGAGCAGGGCATTAGATAATCATGACCTTAGCACAGGTTTGTGTAATTGCAGTTGTATGAGTCACTCCACTAGCTAAAGTAGATGGCAGAGCATATGAAAGGCAGGTATTTAGCAAAATTAAATGGGTTGCTGGGAAAGGATAAGCAACTCACAGATATGCTAACTAGCTTTATGATCATGAATAGTCATCAGCAGCAGTAATATCCAGCACCATCTACCAGGAGCATTTGCATTGGTAAGTAATCTTGATTTGCATTTTGGCAAATATATAGCCATCTCTGTATTTTATATTGCTTGGTGTTAAAGAATACCAGGCTGTTCGTGCTCCCTCACCCACAGAATTTGGTCCAAAACAAACACCTTTCTCAATGTTGCTTTACCTAAGGTTCAAGCAGGAAAGCTCTTTCAGTTGCTTTCTGGTGCTGCATTCCAGTTGTGAGTGGGGCCAAAAAGACAGGGCCCAAAATAAAGAAATCAAAATCAAAACTCCAGCCTAATTTAGCTTAAAGATCTTGACAGCAGTATCTCAGCTGGAAGAAGGCATTCTGTCTTTCCAGAATGAGAGGAAAGCTGTACAAAAGGTGGGAACCCACGAAATGATTGGTGGTTGGGGGAATGAGGAGGGGCCAGGTGAAGGGGGTGTTGCCATCATGGGAACCTGGAAGGCCAGATCTCCACCCCACACATGAGGTTCCCCATCACCAAGTAGTATTCCAATAGTGTAATATTCATGGGAGTATGAGCATAGAATCAGGCCAACCAGATGTGCATGATCACAGAACATGAGGGCAATAGCTTTTGCCTGCAGTTGTTGTCAGGGAACTGATATCCAGAGGCATGTGATGTGCAATCCTGGGGATAGCATATGGTTGTCACGACTAGTAGCCTTTGATAGCCTTATCCTGCAAGAATTTGCTTAATCCCCTTTTAAAGCCTAATGCCTGCAGGAGCAAAAGGAGGGAATGTGTAGGTTTCAGTCCAAACCACAGGTAAAAATTGTTGAGCAGCTCCTGCACTGTGACCAACTGTCAGTGGTTTTAATGGGTCAGAGGGAGATTTAGCAGATGGGGTCACCCATACCTTGCTGAAGTGCATGTTTTGCCATTAACAGTAACAGAGATCAGCTGTCTGCATCAGGTGCAACCAAGGCCTCAGACCATTGATGCCAGCTGCATGTTATAAGCAGAGCAACAAAGGCTGAGGAATCATAGTCATCAGACTAAGACAAGGGTGGGAAACTTGTGGACCACCGAAAGTTTTGGCCTACAGACTTGCATTATCACTCACCATAAGCTTTTCTGGCTAGGGCTGGCGGGACCGATAGGCAAAAGCATTTGGAGGAACACGCATTGCCTGTCTCTGGCCCAAAGTCCTACCTGCAGATGTAGCACCTGGGCTGCAGAAGTGACGCTGGGACTTCATCTCAGTCTTCTTTCTTGCCGTTTGGTGAAAAAATGGAGAGGTGGGAGCCCAAGTTCAGCCAGCAGACTCATCCCTTGGCAATCCTTGTAGTCTTGTGGGACCTTGTCACTGTAAATCAGAACAGCTACAGTGAGTTGCCCAACACTGGAATAGTGAAGAACCACCCACTGATGAACTGATTTTAAAAAAGATTCTGGATTGCGCTGAAATGGACAGGCTGACTTTGTCTCTGAAGGAGAAAGAGGATACATACTTCTATCAAACTTGCAACTCTTTTTATCATTGGCTAGAGAAACGGGACTATGCGTAGATTTGAATATATTAACGAATTGCTATTAAAAAAATGGGGGGCTGACCCAGCAGGTCTGATGTTTCTGATGACAGATGTTCTTTAGTTTCTTTTTTTTTAGTTTGTAGAAAATAATAATAAAATTTACTTAATAGAACAGCTACAGTGAGGGTTGGATCCAGATTTAGTCAGAATAGGCCCATTGAAATAAACGGGGCTTAGTTATAACAAGCCCAGTTGATTTCAGAGTCTCCTCTGTAACTGAATCTGGCTCCAACCCTAGTTCTGAAGGTAAAAACGGGGGGGGGGGGGTTGTTCCTGTACTTTATCTATGTAGAATGTCAGATTTTATTCTGCCCTCTTGCAGGGCCGTCTTAACAGCATTGTGGGCCCCGGGAAAAGCAGTGTACTGGGGCCCCTCTGACAACTACAACTATTGTTAATTTTGGCAGTTTTCCAATTTTCCAAGGGTTAACATACACAGATTAGTATGGGGCCCACGGGCAAGTGCCCATCAGGCCCATGCTTTTAAGACAGCCCTGTCCTCTTGAGGTGAAGTGCGCTTTTATGTCCTGTTTGTAAATCTAGAGAATGGAGGTGTGAACTGGAGGCTGGAGTGTCAAACAATGAGAGGGAATAAGTGCATATGTGTGGCAGGGAGACCAGGGGGCTTATTTGAGATTTTGGTGTAAACTGTGGATGGCACTAGAAATAGGTCCTGGATGATTGCCTGCACCATCATTATCTGCCTGTATCCTGAGTCCGATGGCTTCTGTACAGTCAACAGCTGCTCGAACGGGCGCAGGCTTTTATTTCCACTAGGCTCAGGTTTCACCTTTCCTGGGATGCCTCTCTTGGCCATCTCCCTGGTGGGTTCAGCCTTGGGTTTTCTTCTGTCAAAGCCTTTTTGCAACTCCCTTCTCCAGGGCAGAAGCTAAGTCCTCCACGCCAGGGCTGCAAGTCCTCCACGCTCCTGTCAATCTCCTAGCCAACAGTGCCGCTCCCCAGCTTTACATTCGGGCCTGGTCTACACAAGCAAGCAGGTCCACTCGTGTGATGGCAGACTTCCCTACTGACCGTGCAGAACAGCCGAACCACATCGTCAGACTGGTAGTGATGAATGCAGTGGGCCCTGAGGCTCACTGGTGCAGTCTGACTGAATGGAGGGGAAGAACACAAAGCTTGTCTCACCTCCTGAGTTATGGGAGGAGTGGTGCCTGTCAACAAGGGGATTTGTATTCCTGGCATGGAAGGAATCAGTTCGTTGCAAGGTTGTGGGGAAAAATTCTGCAGGTATAGGCTGCAGAAGCCCAAACTCAAGGCTCCCAGGCTCAAGAAGGGCCCCTGATCTAATGGGATCGGGATGTGACCTGCGTGGGGACCTGGGTGGGTTTCCGGTACCACACTAGGCTGAAGGGTCTGGCTAGCCCCTCCTGGTCTGAGTCAGAGCCCCAAGTGCTATTCAAGACCGGGGTCCTGGCAAAAACCGCTAGCACAGCAAGGTTCATCTGCAAACAGTCTGAGGGAGGATCAAAGCAGTTCAAGGTCAGCTTGGGCCTGCCCCCACTGGCATTCTTCGCCCAGTGTTTTATGCAGAACAGCTAAATTACAAGGGTGCTCTGCCCTATTTTCCTAAGGGGGAAGGTCACTTCCTGAGAAAAGGAGCTCCGTTTTGCTCTAGCAGCAGAGTGCTTTATTTTCTTGCAGCTAGTCTTTCCCAGATGAAAGACAAAAAGCAGCAAAGGGATATCTTAATGATGCGGGGAAATTCCACCATTAAGATGGAATCAATCAAGCATCAGAATTCAAGGAAGGAGGTGCCTGATAAAAGTCAGCATCTTATCTCTTTTCAGAGCAATCCACATTCTACTTAAAGCATCTCAACAAAAAACAAAAAGCAGGAGGAATGACATTTCTGCAAGTATTTTGTTTGTTGTGCAGCCGTCTTTTTCCAGTAGTGCGCAGCAAGGTGGCCCAGGGCACTGAAAGGCAGGATTTGAAAGGGACAGCCAGCCCCAGTTACTTGTCTCAGGTACAGCTCCTATAGCAAAATACCATTTCTCCATTTAGCTATCATGCATTAAAAAAAAAAAAAAAAAACCATGGGCAGAGCAATCTATGCCCCGCAGGTGAGAAACCTGTGGCCTTCCAGATATTGCTGGAGTGCAGGTCTCATAATCCCTGGAGATTGGCCATGCCGACTGGGGTTGATGTGTGTTGGAGTCCAACAAAATTTGGCACACATAGGTCCTATACCCTGCATCTACACCGCTAGTGCAGGTATGCCGGGGGGTGGGGAGAGATGTTGCTGCCGTGGTGGTGGAACATTCGCTAACCTCTGTGTGCTCAGCCCAGGAAGGGGTGGGGAAAGAAAAGCACATCCGGACAAATCCAGTAGCAAGAGGATACCACCCACGCCAACCAATGAGGACCAGCACTGGTGACAGTGCCTGCATGCCAACCTCTCTCTGCGGGTATGTGAGCTGCCCACACAAAGAAAAGGCCAGGCAACTAATAATGACAAGAACACATCTCCAGCACACTCTCCTGCGACACCACACGTGCGGGATGATGCCACAGTGTCCTCCTCAGCCCACGGCACAGCCGGACATGGGGGGATGTCCCCACGTCTGTCTCTAGCAGAGTATGCCTCTCATTCACATTGCTTTGTACACTGGGAGGAAGCGGCGGCCACATTCCTGTCAGGAAACAGCTCACCTGAGACAAAGGCTCAAGGACCAAGCAGGGAAGGAAAGCTTCTTTTGCCAAGCCAGCCAGGAGAGGGGCTGGGGCACACGCAACAGAATGACAGCAGCCCCTGCTTTAATTGGCTTGCTGCATTGGACAGGGGGCTAGCAAGTGTTTGAGCCCCGCCGGGGGGGGGAGCGGGGGGGATGGGACGGACAAATATGCACTTGTTCTACTTTCACATGTCTAGGGCGGAAAATGTCAGGAGCAAAAGAGGGGAGGGGGTTGCAATGAGGGAAGACAAGGCAAGCGTTCAGCCCTTCTTTCTGGCACAGGGGCCATACAATTCCCCCACCTCTGCCCCATCCACCTCCCTTTTTTCTGTTAAAGTTGCCTCTTGAGACCTGACTCTAAAATTTCTTGCAATGACTTAAGACTCAATTTGGATTTGAAAGGAAAGTCTTGAGACTTGACTTGAGGCTTGGAGGAAAGGGCTTGACCATCACTGATGGTCACCCTCTTTTTATGAGCAAAGATCACTTGTAGTTCTGGTTTCTCATGACAGGTCAGCTTTTGACAGCTGTCAGGCCAAACCAATGTGAAAAATAAAGCTTTGGCAGCCCCGCTGGGTCAATATCCATGAGGGAAGCCTGCTTCTCTTGATCAGCAGACATTTCCCTGGTTTATGCCCAGGCGAGGCTTCCCATTTTGAAGCCATGGCAGTGCATACTTGTGCATATCCAACTAAAAACATTGTGAAAACATTGAAAGCTGTGCATATTTTGGGGTGCAAGTTTTAAAGTGAGAGAGTCCCCTCAGTGTTTCACTTGGGCTGCAGTGAACGGGAAAGGACTTGCAGTTGTGGCAGGGAAGGCAAACAAAATGGGCTCTGTTGCAGGGTCCTCCGTAAAACACACGGGAAGGCTGAGAAGAGAAGGAAGGGAGACAACCCTTGCTGAGCCTGATTGTCAGGCAGGCATGAGAATACATGCCCTCTTTGGAGGCATTTGCTATTTCTCTGCAACAAATTGACAATAGACTCTTGGAAAGGGCCTAGCAGGCCTTCAGGTCTAACCGCCTGCTTAGTGCAGGACTCAGGTCACCCATCCGAATTGCAACCAGGTCTGTTCCTGCTTAGCTTAGCTTCTACTATTAGGCAGGAGCAGGCATTTCAGGCTATATGGAAGCTAAACCGGAAACGCCCCTTGCTAGCTCGTGTTCACTCTCAGCTTTCATAAAGGCTGTATGCCTCATCTGGTATCTCCAACATTGAAGCACACATAATTCAGCCTTGAAAGAAAGGAGATATGGTCTTCTGCCCCACCCCAATGCCATCCATTTCAATTCTATTTAAATGTAAAACCAATCTAACTTAACCATAACTCACACAACCACAGTACGCCATTTCAGCTCATTTTTCTTTTGCTCGTAGTGAAAGAAGCTTCTGGAAAAGGGGTACCGTAACTGATTGCCACAAGACTAGCCACAATTTTGTACAGCACCAGTCAACTACAGGCAGGTTGCAGGAGATTCCAAGGTGGCTTGTGCTCAGGGCAAACCTGTCACTGGATGCAATCCCTGTTTGTTTGGTGCAAGGGAGAAATGATGGACTACCGTGACTTCATTACTTGGTTCATTTTGCAGGAAAATAGGTATAACCTATTTTGCATGTTATGTGCACCTAAGTTCCAATGAAATCAATGAGGTGGTCATTTAATTGCATGATCATTTCTTGGATATCTATGTAAGATTGGCTTTCATATCTTTTCTGAATAGTCAAATGCCAAAATTCCAAAACTAACAGCTGAGTGATAATGTTTTGCAAAACCCATTACCTAGCTCTGTCTCTTAACTCTCAAAATCTCAGATTTGCCGAACATACATGAATCACTGTTTTCTCAGCAACTCCCAACAATGACTCTTTTTTCTGGTTGTGATGCCTGATTAAGGAAAAATGGGTTGTACAGATCAAAGGCTTATGTCTACACCTTTTTGTAATGACCACAACATAACCGAGGCCAAGGCCAAACCCATGTTGTTAGCCTTTCATACATGTGTTTCAGAAAACAATATAACACAAAACACAGGCTGAATTAAACATGTCAAATTGGTTTAGTTCTGAACTTGTTTTGGGGCTTTTCTCCATCATCACAAGTACCCTTGAGGGTCTGGCTGCCCTCTGACACAGAAGCTACATTACATGGGCTTTTAGGCTGTTTTTGCATGGTGATCCATGTGCTTTTAACACAGAAGGAAGCGGGGGAATAATTTCAAAGCAAATTTCCCGAGGGTTTCCTGCTATGGCATAGACGAAAAAGCAGCTATTCAATCCAGGATACACCTTAAACACAAGCAATCAGCTTTCAGAGGGCTTTTCCAGGCAAGGCATTTATTGTGCATGTGCCATTCCCTACTCATGGCTGTTTACTGATTCTTTAGATAGCATCACAAATCTCCAGTGTCACTTCTGTTTTTCAAACAGAATTTTCAGTATTTTTTTAAGAACAAGGAAAGTGTGGTATTGAATTGTGAAAATGAAAGAAACCTTTTTTAACTTAAGTGTTTGCATTTTTCCTCTATACTACAGTGCTTCCAAGAGGTTATATAGCAGATAAACAGGAAAGAAAACATTATGGGTAATATTGAGTTCTCAGTTCTGCAACAAAACCAAAAGTAGGTTCATCAGATTAAGAGCCTCATGTACAAAAACTCAGAATAAACAGCAATGAAACAAACTGCTCCAATTCCTTGTTTTTTTATATGTGGCTCTTAATCCACTGCATCTATTTTCAGTTTAATCACAACACTGAGATCTGAGCACTACATGAAGTGTTTTCTTTCCTGCTTTTCTGCTATATAACCTGTAGGTGACACTGCGGTACAGAGAAATAGCACAAATACACACGGAAAAAAAGCAGCTAAATTCACCTTTAAAATTAATTGCCACATTTCTCCTGTGCTTTAAAAAACCCTCACTGAATATGCTGATGAGACACAGAAGTGAAACTAGAGGGTCATGTTTTTATCTAAAGAAGCCATAAACAAGTGTGGGTTGGGAATAATGAGCATATGATAAATGGCTTGTGGAGAAGTCTTTTTTGGATTCAACTATGAATGCTCCCTCCCACTCTACAAAGCTATCATATACGCAGGGTCACCATTTCAGGTGTCAACAAAATTAAAGGCTAAGGATAAAGAGGTAAAATTGAAGGGTAAAAATTCTCTTCGCAGTTCATATATAATGTATTTTAAAGAGCATTTCTTGTAGTTGCACTTTATATTCTAGCAATGCCATCAAAAGATTACATGATTACACGGACATATCTGGTTGTTATATTAGACTGTTCCCCAACATGGTACCCCCCGATCTGTTGGACTACAACATCCATCAACCATGGATGGTGATGATGGGAGCTGTAATCCAACACAACTAGAAGGAATGGGCTGGTTTCTAACGGGAATATAAAATAAGTAAGTGGCCCAGAAAGACAGGTGCTCCTGAGAAATAATCACATCATGTGAACTCATTCAGAAAAAGGCAGGGGTGGGAAGGTTATTTTCTGCCCTCCCTAAATGGGGTCCCTTCCTGTAATCCTGCCCCCTGCAGATCAACTCAGGCCACAACAGCATTAGCAAACAAGTAGAAAATAAGCCTTACATCACTGAAAATTGAAGTGCTCTGAAAGAAGTCTTGCCTTTGACTAGAGCCTGTTCTGGACTGGGCTGCTAGAACTTCCAGCTGCTGAGGGTGGGCTGGGGGCTAAGGGATTCGACAGAGGCAGAAGGGCACGCTGGACCTGAGGACTGGAAAACCGCTGGCGACAAAGAGCTGTGACTAGGAGGGCAGCTTGTGAGTGGCAAGTGCAAATCTGATGGAACCAAAATGCCCTCAATACCAGCATATTTTAGCTTATGCTCCCACTGTTAATATGCCTTAGAAGAGACATTCCAGCCTCTTACATTGGGGGGAAATCTGCAGAAGCCGGGAAAGCAGCAGACAAGTGGTGGTTGGGGAAGGGATGTGGCTAACTGTGGAATCCCAGCGGGATGAATGGGGTCTCCCCGTGGGCCAGATGTAGCCTCAGGATTGACTTCCCTGTCCTTCACCACACCCTTTACATCAGCCTCCTGTGACACGGTGCCTCCCAGGTGTGTGCCACCGATAGCTAGAAATGTTGGAAGTTGCAGTCCAGCACACCTGGAGGGTGCCAGGTTGGGGAAGGCTGCTTTTAATAAAAGTTTCCATTCAGTTTATGCCTAGGCTTTGAAGGGAGCTTGGCGACCACCCCAAAGAACATATTTAGCCAACCCACGGAATCTCCCTGAAGCGATGCTGCTCCCTGCTGTTTTAAGAGAAGATAAATGGAGAGCAAGCAATCCTTCCCCTGGTGACAAAAGGATCTAGACTAGGGGCAGGAAACTGGTGGCCATCCAAATATTTTGGCCTACAATTCCCATCAGCCTTTGTCAGCAAAAGGGATGGTGACTGATGTGGGCCAAAACATCTGAAGAACCATAGGTTTCCCGTCCGTGACTGAGGCAGTCACTGTCTTTCCCAAGCAGGTAATTGGCCTGGACCTCTGGATTTCCTCCCTCACCATAGATCTTAGGAACAGAGGAAGCTGCCTTATAATGAGTCATACCCTTGGCCCATCTGGTTCAGCACTGGCAGCACTGACTGGCAACAGCAGCTTTCCAGGGTTTCAGGCAGGGGCTTTTCTATCCCTATCTAAAGATTCCACAAAGTGTGCCAGGGGACCTCTGCCATTGAGCTACAGCCCTCACTAGTTAGAAGAACAAGGGAGCCTGCAGCAGTTAATGGTGGAAGCCTGTGGGAGCAAACAGTCCTACCTCACCAGGCTGGTGTGCACTCAAAATAGGACCTGGTTCTGCCAGAAACTGTGAAGAATGGAGCGCTCTCTCTCTCTCTCTCTCTCTCTCTCTCTCTCTCTCTCTCTCTCTCTCTCTCTCTCTCTCTCTCTGTGTGTGTGTGTGTGTGTGTGTGTGTGTGTGTGTAGCTTAACTGTCCTGGAAAACACTTCTGCAAATTCTTTTTGTTTGAAGTTATGAAATACACTCTTGCTTTTTCAAAATTCCATGGTGGAATTTTTGGAAATTAAGCAGAGCAGAATAAAAGAAAATTAAAATAAGAGGCTATCCATCCTGCTCCCACCCCCACCCCACATGTCAGAACTCCAGGAATCACGACAAGCTCTACAACACTGACAAATTAAGTCAGTCTCGTGTGGGACCATTGGCCGCAATTTTATAAATCAAGTAAATAATAATAAATGCTCCTTGCCTTGGCTGCTGGATATGTCCATTCTGTGGGTGATCAAACCTAAAGGCAAAGCAGAGTGAGAGAACTAGAAAGGTTTGGCTTCATTTCTTTAGAATAACTGTGCAACAGCCTTCCCCAGTTTGTGTGCTCCAGATGTGTTGCACTACAATCTTCAGCTGGTTGTGTGATTCTGGGATTAGTAGTTCAATATCTCTGTAGGGCACCAGGTTGGGGAAGAGTGCCATAAAGGAAAAAAGAAAGATATCAGACTTTAAAATACTACTACTACTAATAAAAATCTCTGTTCAGAAAACTATCACAGTTTAAAAGCCTATGTATATATAATGGAAAGAGTCACACATGTATTAAACTGTGGTTTGAACAAAGTTTAAATTGGGGACAGAACTTCCTCTCCCTTACCTACTCCCCGTTCCTTATCTTACATTCCTTATGCTTTTTGGGATTAATAGAATTATAGGATTATGTCTGCACATCTCAGGTAAAATGTGACTGACTGTAGTATCTGTGACAGGTGAGACTCTCCCCAAAACATGTCAAACACCAAGGGGAAGTGGGAGTAGCAAAATTTTGACGAGGGGTGTTTGTGTAAAAAGGGGGAAGGTGGAGGGAGGAATCACAACAGTGGTGTTTACAGAGGTTGTAAAGATGCGGCAACGCTTATGGATGGCTGTGAACTGGAACTCAGATTTAGCTGTGCTTCACCCACAAAGAGAACTGGACTAACAGCTATGCTAAAAGCAGCACACAGCACACAGAAGTGTACTTTAAGGACATAGTAAGAATGCTGCTGCTTCAAGCCAAGCGTTCTTCTAGTCCAGCATTCCTTTCATGCAGTAGCCCACCGACTGCCCATGCAGGACACTAGTGCTTCAGCATCCTCCTGCCTGTGGTCCCCTGCATCGTTGCACCGCCTCTGAGGTCAGAGGCAGCATATAGCCACCAGGATTAAAAGCCTTCTGCTCCATGAATCTGTCCAATTACGTTTTAAAGCCATCCAAAATGTTGGCCATCACTACATGCTGTGGAAGTGAATTCCATTGGTTTAAAATGTGTTGGGTGAAGAACCTCCTTTTATCTGCCCTGAATCTTCCACCATTTATTTTCATGGAATGACTCTTGGTTCTAGTTTCATGGAGGAAGAGCATCCTTGTACATATTGTTCATAAAATGCATTACAGTGGTACCTCGGCTCACTAACACCTTGGTTCACGACCAAATCGGGTTGCGAACAAAAATGTCATGAAAATTTTGATGTGGATCGCAAACTTCACATTGGGTGGTGACCAAGATTGCAGCCATCTCCCCCACCCTCCAAGTGGGGAGATGGCCATGATCGCAGTTGCATTCGTGCAGGGAAGATGTGCGTGATCACGGACGTGCTCCTACAGGAAAGATGGGTGCAATCTCAGCCATCTCTCCCCCCAACCAGCACGATCACGGCCATCTCCTCACCCCCTTGAGTGTGGGGATGGCCGTGATCGTGCTTGGGGCAGGGGGGGGAGATGGCCGAGATCACTACCATCTCTCCATCCCCCAGTGCGCCCGCAATCGCGCCCAGCTGTCCCCCACCCCCAGCAAGCTGGGATGATGGGCATGTGCAAGAATGACAGGCACAATCTCGGTCGTGCTGGGGGGGGGGGAGATGGCCACGCTCGTGCTCGGGGTGAGGGGGGGAGATGGCTGCGATCTTTGTTGTTCTTTGTCACTTTGCTTCACTTTTTTCTAATTTAAAAACATGATTACAGAACAGATTAACCTTATTTACATTGATCCTTATGGGGAAATTTGACTTGGCTCATGACCAATTTGGGTCACAACCAGAGTCCTGGAACGGATTAAGGTTGTGAGCCAAGGGACCACTGTATTTTGTAGACCTCTCTCAGCTTCCCCACTCTGACTTCCTTTTTTCTAAGTTAAGAAGTTACAAATACAAACTTCCCTTATTTATTTATGTTTTAAAAAATTATGCCGTCCCTTATGCCTTGGCATCTTGGGACGGCTCACAATCCATAAAATTGAAATACAATAAAATCACATGTCTAAATAACATAATTAAATAATAATTTACATAAAGGACAACATCAAAGCGACTGTTTGATAAAGGAATTGCTCCAGCCCTTTGATCATCTCGGCTGTTCCTTTCCCCACTTTTTCCAGTTCCTAAATATCCTTTTTTAGTTGTGGTGGCAAGACCTGCACACACTATCCTAAGTGTGGTCATACCATAGATTTGAATGATGGGAGTATGTTGTGGGCAGTTTTATTTTCAGTTCCCTTCCTAATGATGCCCAACACAGAATATGCTTTTTTCACAGCATCCTCACACAGGGTTGACCTTTCCACTGACCCATCCACCACAACCGCAAGATGCCTTTTGAACTCGGGTCCCATCACCCTATATTTGAAGGCGGGATTTTTGTCCCAGCAGGCAGCACTTTACACTGACTTACAGTGCGCAGCATTTGCCATTTGATGCCCAGTGTGGTGCAGTGGCTAAGAGAGCAGGACTGGGACTCAGTCTTGGGTTCGAGTCCCTGTTCAGCCATGGAACCAACAGGGTGACTCTGGGCCATTCACAGACTTTCAGCCCAACCTACCTCACAAGGTTGTTGTGGGGATAAGATTGAGGAGGAAAATGATGTAAGCCACCTTTTTTATTTTTTTAAATACAGAAAAAAAATTAAAACAGAAATACAAACAACTGAAATACAAATATGTACCATCCAAAATATTGATAATATAACACATAAAACCCAACTAATGAGTAAAGAAGTAAATAACACTGTGCCTCCACCACCCAGGAGACCAGTAATACCTCCATTTCATTTCATGTATTGTAACAATATATAATATACTACAGTTATGCCAATATCCCCTCCAAAAATTCATATAATCTTGATTAGCCTTACAACCTTTACCTTCTATCAATACTGCTTTTACAAAATCTCCCCAAATTTCATTATATTTATTTGCTTTTGCTGACCCTTTTTAATTTTTATTTCTGTTGTCGGTTTATCATTAACTACCATATTCCATATTTCATTATACCATTCATGCCTTTGCATAACCCAATTCTGTTTCCAATATTTAACTAGCACTAACCTGGCTGCCATTATCAAGCTGAAGATCAATTCTTTCTTAACTTCATTTATATCTTGTTTTTCAATCAACAGCAATAACATAATTTTTGGTGACATTTCTAAATTTATATCTAAAATTTCTCTAATTTTGTTTAACACCATCTTTTGTATATTATCATAATCCCACCATATATGTTTGTAAGTTCCAATCCCTTTCCCACATCTCTAACATATATTAGAATATTTATCATCAATTTGATTTAACTTATCTGGTATTAAGTACCATCTCCATACCATCTCTCCACCTTGCATTCTTAAATAAGAAAAAGGTGGGCGATAAATCTAATAAATAAAATTTTATGCTCTTTCTCCCATATTTAATGCTATTTTGATGCCCATTTCCCAGTTTGCAAAGATCCTTTTGAAGGACATTACAATCCCTTTTTGTTTTAACCACTTTAAATAATTTGATGTCATCAGCAAACTTGGCCACTTCACTGATCATTCCTAATTCCATATCATTTATGAACAGGTGAAAAAGTATTAGACCTAACATGGTTGCAGGGCCTGTTACATCCCTCTGTTGGGAGAATTCATCATTTATTTCTACACACTGCTCTCTGCTCTTCAACGAGTTCCTGATCCATAAGATGACCTCTCCTCTTATTCCATGACAGCTAAATTTTCTTTGGAGCCTTTCTCAAAAGCCTTATTGGAAGACCAATTTTTTTAAAAAAATGTCTACCAGAACAGACTACCACATGCTTATCCACAGTCTTAAAGAATTGTAAACAGTTAGACAGGACTTATCTTCGTGGAAGCCATGTTGATTTTTCTCAGCAGGGCTTGCCCTTCTATATCTTTACTAATCATGTATTTAATAATGCTTTCAACCAATTTACCTGTGACAGGCATTAAGCCAACTGATGTCTTCCTCCCTAGATCCCCCTAGAACCCTTTTCAAAAAAATTGTCACATTGGCCACTCTTCAGTCACCTAGAACAGAGGCTAGTCTTGGGGAGATGCTACATTTTATCAGAAAGTCAACAGTTTTGTATTTGAATTCTTAAGGATGAGTTCCATCTGGACTTGGTCATTTATTTCCAATATGTCAATAAGGTTAAGAACTTCATCTCTTGTCCCTTCAGTTCTTCAGATTCCCTTTTTTGAAAACATGAATTCCAACACAGGTGTCTGTCCTCCATTCTCTTCAGTAAAAGCAGATTAAAAAAAAATATGTTGTTGGTCTTGGTTTTAGCGATAAGCTCCTCAGAATGCTTTTTCTGCATCTCTTATTCTCTGTTTAGATCTCCTTTAAGCAACTTTGTGATCCTTTCATTTTTGTCCTTTGGATAAGACTTCCTTTTTCTGAGGGAAGTCCTTTTTCTGATAGTTTCCTTGAACTTTCTCTTAACCATGCTGGTGACCTCTTGAATCTAGTGCTATCTTCCCTAAACTGTGGTATACATTCTAGCCTAGCTTCTATTATTGTGGTTTTGAGTAACCTCCAAGCATTTTGAAAGGATTTAACCTCTTGATCGCCCCTTTAACTTCCTTTTTACTACTTCCATTATTGTACAGAAGTTTCCTCTTTTTGAAGTCAAATGTGACCGTTGTTGGACTTCCTTGTCAATTTTCCACTGTTAGCACTATGGTCACCATTTCCAGTTGGTTTAACTTTTACATCTCATACTAGTTCCTTGGTGATGCCATTTAGGATTAAATCCAAGATCATCTCCTCTATGGTTGGTTTCTAGGCACAGTCACCCAGCAGTCACCCAGGGCATCTAGACATTTAATGACTGTGACTGGAACATTCGTTTATTCAGTCAACATGAGAGCAATAGCAGTCATCCATTATTGAAACACTTCCTTGGTTGGAGGCCTCCCTGATTTCATTATCCATCCCAAGATCACCCTGAGAGCTCTGGTCTGAGGGATGGTAGCATGCTCCAAGTAGTAAATTAGTCTTTGAGCCTGGTATTGTCATGCTCATCACTTCTGAACTATGTCCTCTGGATATATGGAGCAAAACCTCTTCCAATTTACCCTTCCAGGTCCTTCCTAGAGAGTTTATATGTGGAGGTGATGATAGTAGTGATTCTCTCCATTCCACCATGTTTCTATAGTGCCAACCATATCTAGGTATTGTGAGAATGTAACCCAATCATCATCATCATCATCATCATCATCATCTACCTGTCTCTTAACCTAACCTCATAAGAACTGGGCATCAGGACTGGCCTTTATGCTTCTTTTCATGTAGAAAACACACCTCTGTTTTTGGTGCAGGTCTACTTTCGTATTGGAGGTCAAATCTGATTTTGAAATCTTAAATCTGCTTTATTTAGTAGTCAGTGCCTTTGGCACCAGTGGAGGTGGAGTAATTACATTTTCTAGTTCCTCTTTCCGGGCAATGGGTTTTATCTGTACACTGGTGAAATCAGCCTGCCCTCCCTTTCCGTCCTGCAACAATAAATGCCACATTGATTAAGAAAAGAGTGTCTTGTTTTACACTGCTGCATCTCTGCACCAGCTTTCTCACCGAGGCAGGAGCATTTCCCTTTTAAGAGCTTGCAAAACTGGAAGGGTATGAGGCAGAGAAGGGAAATCTAGGCCATTGCCCCTTTTAAACTGCAATTCTGCCTGCCTGTCTCCCTTTAATCTGCACCCAAAGCCCCAGGATCAGAGGCTGACGTCATCCTGCTCCTGAGCCTCCCTCTCTGATTGGCTGGGGGTGACGTCAGGTGCTTTTTTTCATGGCATGACCTCATCCTCAGTTCATTTTTAGTTCTAAAGTGCAACCTTCTGTCTTCCTGGATCCCTTCAGCCCTGTTAATGCTTATCTGTGCTAACCTCCCCCACCCCGCGCCCCTTATGGAGAGATATGCCTGCCCTTAGTTGCAGGGCTGGCACTATGAGTACATTTCAGTGTGGCTGCGTGTGCGTGTTTGCAGAGGGCTAGAACTTGCATCATCAGCGCCTGCCCCAGCAATTTCAGAGCATTTCCCATCTGATCCTCTCGTAATTGTGGTTAATCATCTTGGCGAATGTGCAGAAATTTGCAATCAGCTGGAGCATTGCACAGGCTTTGATCCCGGGCTGTAGAGCAAGTGCCAGGACGGTAAGTGCTCCAAAATGTTAAGGAATGACTCGAGTGGGTGGTGATGATGGTGGTGGACTAAGCTTCCAAACGTTGCTGAAGAAACCTGCAGAGTGGTGCAGTACGGTAGTTAATATAAAAATTGGAAACCGTGCATGGAAATTAAAACGTGCATGGGATTTTAGCAGGCTCACTGCACCTTCCACATTAGGATACAAACGCCGCATGCTGCATTCAGCATAAACAGCGTACATATGGAATCATGTATGTGATGCCACCGCAGCTTTTTCACCTGTGACTGTGTATAAATTCGGTGCATCATAATTTATCGGGAGTTCGCTAGGGCGGGGGAAAAGACTTCTTTCTGATAGCAGAGTTTACATTAGAGGGTTTTGTCTTCGTATTTTTGCATAATTCCTGCAGAACAGAGTACGAGCAACTCTTCCGTGCATAGCGAAATCCGCAGCAGCGAGAGCTTTGGTGCAGTAGGGAGAGGGCTGCAACCAGAGAATCGCTTATTTATGACGTGTATTTAACTAACAGGAGGATTAAAAACAAGGGTGGGAAAGTCCCATGGCAATGAGGGTCAGTAAAATAGCAGGACACCCTGCAAAACGAAGGGAAGTATTTGTATTTGTGCGTGCGCGCCTGCGAATGGGATGGCGTGTGTGAGGTATCCCCCCCCCCCATCCCGTTGTTGTTAAGAGGTTGTCGTTATGCCACGAGGCTTTTAGGGGCAAGATCGGAGGGGGAGAAACTTCAAGGTTCTCTTTTGGATGTGGAAAATTTAGTGGGCTTCCTTCCTTTCTTAATTTTTTTCCCCGGGAGAGAAGGGGTAGCGATCTCAAGCTCTCCCAGTTTTATTTGTAAGGCTGGTGTTAACAGCCCTGTGGCTTCCTGGTGCGGAAAGAGTTAGGTTTACCGCCCGGTGCTTTCGACAATATAGGAAAATCTAGGCAAGAAGCGTCTGCTGGATTTTCACCTTGGCTAGGGGCCTCTAGAGAGCAGCTAAAAATAAACAGAGTGAATCTAAACATGCTAAGACCATTTCAACCACACGGCATTTGAACGTGAGCTCCTGCCAACAACCGTGTTTGTACTGTGATTCAGCATTTGACGGCTTAACCGCCCCCCCCCCCCCCCCACACATATGCAATAGGAGGGGATAAGACAACTCACCTGTATCGGTAGCAAAAGGATCGCTCATCCCCACCTAGAACCTGCAGCTCATTTAAATCTAGGGCTGTAGTGGCAGCCATGGAGAAATAAGCATTTTTGAAAGATACGAATATTTGTATAGGTATGCCTAAGGTAGAGGATATACTGGCATTTTTCAGGGGCCTTTGGTCAGAAGGTGCAGGGATGTTCTATATCATGATAATAGCAGTTGAAAAGTCCCCAAGCCAGGCTTGGTGGTTATTAGGCCTGCTTCTGCAGTGTTGTGCCCTCTGTGGTTTTTGACTACAACAGGTTTTGACTACAACCCTTAACCAGGCTGGTGGGAGGTACAGTTCAAAACATCTGAAGGGCATGAAAGAAAGCTGTTCTAGGCAAGTATAGATTATATTAACAACTCTTCTCAACTTATCTGAAATCTAAACACTTCTCTTTATATCTCCATTATAGAAGTGTTTCCGGTGTACCACAAAGTTTGTTTTAGCTTATTTCTGGGCATCTGTGCAATGCTATTGCCAGTTTTAGAAAGACTTTTAAGTGAAAGCCCCTGCTTTTTCCAGTATTACAGTAAATTACTTTCATTATTAATTTGGTATTGCTTTAGCAAAAATGCAGCCGATCTTTGTTGGCCAAAATGGACAAGTATAGGTGATGAGGGGGAAGTCACAAACTGAGACACTGCAATCCAGAACTTGACTGTGGGCTGTGGTGTTTGCACCATTTATTTTGAGTGTGTGTGTGTGAGAGAGAATATGAACATGAACAGGTTTGTGTGAAACACCAGGCTCATCCAGGATTGTTTATTCACAATGAGGTGCTCTGTGTGCAGGTGATATTTCAACAATGCACCTCCTATTCAGGGTTGTACAGACCTGGTTACTGAGGGGTATGCAAGGGCTTAAGAACCCTCACAGGACCCTCTGTGTATTGAATGGTTGGATGAGAGCTGTTTAGACTTTGGTGACTTTGAGACTTTGGTTCTCATCACTTGGCAATCCTTGAGTAGGAGCTGCATGTAGAAAATATTGCCTACATGCACTGTAGCTTGTCGTGAGTTAAACAACCCACGGTGAAGTGCAGCATGCCCTGCAAACTGGCCCATTTTGAAAAGAGTGTTAGTTTCATCAGACCTGGTGCTAGTTGCATGCTGCTAACCTTGAGAACTTATATGTGACACTAATATACATATGGCTGCATTTTCCCCCAACCTGGACCTTGTTCCAGTTTTATTCCTTTCATTGATTTGGAAGAGGTAAAAATGGATCATCCTTCTCTCAGGTTGCTAGGCTCCAGTGTAGAGATTAGACCTGCCTCTTTAGCTCTAGATCAGTCCCATAGTTGCAAAAGGATGCAGCCACTCCTTCTCCCACTCTTCTTTCCTCCCTAGGCCCTTTGTTTACATTCTCATTCTACCTCATCTGCTGAGAGAAAAGCAAGATAACTGGTGGATGAAGCAGGAATTTGGGAATGTTTTATCAAACAACCAGAGAAAGCAAACTGTGGATTGGGAAAATCCCCAACTACACCTTCCTACATGGCTGTAGGACTGTTAGGCATTCTCTTGACTAGGATCTTGGCTGGCCAGTCAAGACCTCAGCATGCCACACGACAAGAACATGTTCTTAAGGGTATACCATAAGAAGAAGAAATCCTGAAAGCCTAGAGTCAGTATGACTGAGATGTGAGGGAATACCATCCTAGTCTTAAAAAGGGTGACCATCTATTTGTATGGGTGCATCGAATTTGTTTCTGCAAGCCATATGGAGCTGCCACATTCCCTGTGCTTACTATCCAAATGCCTACCTGCAACTGGTGGAGGTGAGAGAAGGCTTGAGCACCATTGGAGCAACTTTCTTGGCTGGTAGATAGCCCTTCCTGGAGGTACAATTTTCAGCACTTCCAGTTTGGTGCTCCAGTCAAACATCCTGCAGGTCACTGGGGAAAGTCATGCACAGAAGCTACCTAATAAACATGTGTTTCACTCCAAATAGGGAGTGTCATGCTGCTTTACAAAACAAAAAACAAACTAAAAGGAGGTGGTTCATTGTGTTTGCAACCCATCCAGCAGGATGGATTGGAGAAATGTGAAAACGAGAGAGTTTTGCTTGATAGTGGAGTGGATAGAACACTTTTTCCCACCCTGGTAATTTCTTGGAATGGAATGGCAGGTCTCAATATTCCCAACCACCAGATGGGATGATGGGGAGTTGTAGCCAAGCCTATTAAGAGAGCACCAGGTTGGGGAAAGCTGGAATAGAGGAATGAAGCATTACACATTACATTCACATTTCTGTGAAAGAGTTGTGTGCAGGTGGTCTGTTTCTTTAAGTGTCATTCACTATTGCACAGAAATACCACCCAACATAGAATGATGCTTGAAAAAAGTGCCTTGAATTGGTAATGGTTTATACTGAGAGCAGAAGGGAATGAACAGAATATGGTCCTTTGGACTGAACCTTTGTACAGCTATCCCTGTCCTGGACTTTTAATTTTACATGCTGAAATCTATACAAGCTTTGGGGATTCCATAAAAGCAGCAGCTGTGTTCATCTGCTGTAGCAAATAAGATAAAAAACAGTCATGTGCTACTTAAAGTCTAATTTATTTTAGCATTTAATTTCAAGGGCCCATTTAAGTGGATAGAGAAGATGTGTGATATGTCAACAAGAGCAACACAACAGTTATTATTTATAAATGTGGTTCTATCTAGTTTATATTCAGATTAGTGCGTATTGATTTGCAGTGCCCTGCAAAAATTCTACTGCAGTGGGCATACAAAGGCTTTGCACTTTGCAGCTAACATGCAAATCCATACTTGCACTAGTTAGCACTGGTCAGAAACTGACCCATTACGGTGCTTTGTGTCCTAATGATTGGGAGTTAAAACACCTGGACAAACTCACACAAATTATTCAAGCCTTATATTTGCCCTTGCTATTTTACCCAATTCAGAGTTTGCTGAAAATGCTGATGCCATCATATGCCTATTTGGAGTAGGATAACATAATAAGAAGCCAACATGTCTCTGTGGTTCATTGAGACTTGTTTCTATGGATCCGAGTGCCATTGAGCAGAATGAGGAGTATCTACAGCAAGTATCTACCTCATCAGAGTGTTGGGTTTAAGACATTTTAATGTAAAAAAGCAAACCGCCCTTGAGCTTGTTCATACAGAGGCAAGACCAAAATGCTGGGGCATGCTGGGAGTTGAAGGCCTTTTCTGTCAGCGTGCTTGGACAGTCAAACATTATATACAATATGTGTGCCATATATTAATACAGATTTGATTTCTAAGTGCAGGAAGTTCAGGTTTGTGATGGAGCAAATGCAGCCACATGACAATAAGTTGTGTGGTACAAGTACATATCTACTATCATTATTCATTTCTTTAAATCTGAAGGAATTAGAAGCGTTAACAGTTTATTTTGTAGTTGAACAATTGAATCTCTATGTGGCATTTATGGTGATTTAACTGTTGGTAATTTACTAAATCCCTTAGAATATTAGTGAAAATGGAAGGCAAGCACGCCTGAAGAAAGCAAATGCTTGTAAAAGGTAGACAGCCTTTGGCAGTTTTCCTATAGACGCAAAGTGGTTTCTTATGGCAGTCTTAATGGACGGTTGATGTAATAAAGTACCAGAGGCTTGCATCTTTCCTGTTAAAGCTGAATTGAGAAACTGAGGAGAAAATACAGTGAATCAAGTGCTCTGTGTAGCAAAAGTATAGACTGGTATTTTGAGACTCTAAGGACACATTCCTGCAACTGCTAGGTGGGGAATGCTGGGAAGTATAGGATTTTTTCTTGTCTAAACAAGAAAAAATAATATGGCTGTAACTGTTGTGAACCTTTCAGAGAGATTCAGCTATTGGGCAATATTAAAATGTAGTAAACAAACATAGAATTGTGCCCTTAGAAAGCTTAATTGGACAGATATATTCCAGTTGAGTTAATCAACAGTTCCAGTATCCATTACATTATTATCTAGCTCATTATTGCTCTGTTTTAATTAAAATATTTATTTTTTCTTGTATGCATAAGGGTCAGCCAAAAGTAGATCTCCAGATGTTTTGGAATTCTACCTCCCAAAAGCTCCTGCCAGTGTGTTCAGTGGTCAGGAATGCTGGGAGTTAAAGTCCAAACCATCTGGTGATCTACTTTCTGCCCACTCTTGTCTTGGGGGATCAACATGGCAACAGGGTTCATTTTGGTTTTGTTTTGTGTATTCACAAGCTTTCTTTGCAAAACTCTTAATGTATGCTGCACTGAGCACCTGGGGTATGAGATTTGCAGAAAACTTTGCATCAGAAATCTGTTTTAATATCCTAAATCAATAGTTTGACTTACATCTACTTTTGTTATTTAAATTTATCATTGGGAGGAAAAAATCTTATAAATACATAGAAATGAAATCTCTTGAAGTAGAAGTAAAAAATGGGTTCCAAGCCTCCCATTAGATAAAGAGATACTGAGGAGTGAGCAAGAAATGTAGACCATGTTCACTTGTCACTAGCTTTGTGCAGGCATTGGTTTGAATGAATGTGTCTATAAGAAAGAATTGACTACTCTGTGTTTTGAACTGTTGATTTGCATTATGGCAATTTTCTTTTTTATCGCTCTTGGAAGATACGCGATCGTTCACTGCCCTGCCATCAGCTTCCTTTGAATTTGGGTGGCTTCATAATGAACTAATTTGATATACAAGACTGTTCTGTAGGTGCAGTTCCTAGATGTTGCCAATATTGGTAACTTCTGCCCACCAACTATTTACAGGAAAGGAACCAGAAAAAAATTGTTAATATACCTCTTGCTAATGAATGGGTTAATCAAGAAGGAACTCATTATTAAAGCTTGGACATTTTTAGAACCTGTCTGTCACCCGTTTTCATCCTGAAATGTGAATACCCCTCCCCTGCCCAGCAAAGAGAGAGAGCTTTTTTTCTTTTTTTAACCCAAACTTCCGTGGGGGTGATTTGGGGAGGGAAATGGATGGGAAACTCAGGCTGTCTTCTCCCGAAGTGCCATGGTCCCAGTCCAAATTGAAACTGCACATGCTTGCAGGAAAGTGGAGAAAACAATCCTGCATAGCTTTACTGACTATGTTTAAGGGAACATATAGTTTGGCCCTATTTCTAGTGCAATGCTAAATAAGGTTAGCAAAAAAAGGGAATTAAAGTTGTGCATTGTTGAATCTCTTATCTCTTTGGGTGTGAATAACTCTCTTTTAAGTTACCATTTGAAAAAAATACTGATTGAATCTAAGCTAGTTTTGATTAAGAAAATAAGAACTAGCACAACCCTTCATATGGATTTGCTTCAGAGTGTATAAAATGCGAATGGCAATGAAAATCCAGTCCACATAACAGTTATCACATACATACACTTTTCTATTTTATTGATAAATGCTACGTTCACAGGGTTGGACTCCGTCAGTGGCAAATGTTGAGTACTCAACAATAGTCCTTTCTACTCCTGATAGTGTTCCTGAGTTAATATGAGAGAGAGCCTCAATTCCCCAAGTGAGTTTCTTAACTGAGTGGATGTTTGAACCCGGATCCTTCTGGTCCTAGTAATGACATTCTAGCTGCTACACTACGTTGGACCTCAAATGCATGGTAGCAGCTCAATGTATATCATCCCACTGCTATATGCTACCTGGAGTATTGGAAGCAGTGGGCTTATGTATGTCAGTTGCTGGGAAATGCAACTAGGAAATTGCTATTGCACTCATTTCCTACTTGAGAATTTTCCATAGACATCTGGGTGACTACTGGATGAGAACCTTGGTCTGATCCAGCACAACTAGTGTTTTATATAGGCAAGGCTGGAAAATTCAAAATAGTTGTGCTTCTTAAAATGTTGTTTCCTATATTTAGGAATGTAACACAATTTCATTACTCTCTGCAAGCCTTGGTGGCAAATCAATTAAATTTAAAATATCTATATCCTACATATTATCTGCAGAGTTCTAGATAGCTCACAAGAAATACATGTTTAACAATTAAGAAGCAAAGAAAATAGTTAAATGGATGCGTGAACTAGTTTTATTAAGCACAACATAGTTTTTGTCTGGAAAAATGTATCTTTATTTTAGTTTTGCTTTTCATTTGCAAAGGCGAGCTACCAGTAAAACTTCTTGAAACAAAACAAAACCCCCAAAATCCTATATATTTCCCTGATAAAGAATGAAACTGCAAATAGTTTTGGAGGACTATTGCTTCCTGCAGTTGACTTAAAATGTTCTTTGCTTTTGGATTTGCCCAGCCAGTGTTCCCAAAATTGAGAAGCAGCACTCAGTTTTCTAGATCTACAAGAAATTAAACAATAGATTAAATTATGAGATCTTTGGACATTTGAATACTTGAAGTATTTTTGACTCAATTCATTGTAGTGCTTCAAAACCAATCTGTATGTTCTCTGCATGCAAAATATTGTCTGTCCTTTTAAGCAAGTGATTTCTTTTTAGGTCAGTTGCAGCTCTTTATCCTAGCTTGTTCTAGCTCTGGCACAGGCCTAACAGTTCTTGGGGGTGACCAGTAAGGGGGGGGGGGGGGGAGCATTGAAAACTGTTTTAAAATTGTTAGGAAAAAAGGAAGGCAGAGGCAATTTAGGGGGATCGGGACTCCTGGCCACAGGTCAGCTTTGGCATGAGGGCCTGGTTAATCAATGAAGAAGAGAATGAGGTGAGGTGTCATACTTGGAAAGTGATGTTAAAAGAAGGCATATGGCCCAGCTGGTTCTTTCTAGTTACAAGGAATCATGAAGTGGAGTGAGAGGACTGCTTCAGGTGGTAGTTGCTGGGGAGTGGCAATGAAGTGCTAGACAGCAGAGCTTTGTGCGTCATGTGGTGCGCTCCACACCCTCAAGGCCATGCTGCCATCTTCTGATGTGGTGAAAGACATTGGTCAGTCACTAGCTGTGAATATTCAACTGCTAGACTTGTTGGCCTTGGAAAATGGAATAGGCCAAGGGAGGGACCTTTTGCCTCAGGTGGCAACATGTCTTGGGCTGCTCTTTCCAGCAAGCTGGGCTTTGTTGTACCAAAAAATCCTGTTGGCTTAACTGCCTTTCTTAACTTTCCTTTGACCTACTAGAGCTCTATTGGAACAGGAGGTAGCTTTGTCAAAATTAGAAAATAGTGGCTAGGCCAGCTCCCATGTCTTTAAAAGCAGTCTGGTCTGCAGAAATCAGCATGTGAAGGTTGGGGAGTTTTTTGGCATGAAGATAGGTATTATTACCTGCTTCGCCAGGCGAAGACCTTTTTATTTAAGCAGCATTTTAATTGTTAATATTATTGGATTTTATCTGGCCAGGGCGACTTATTTTATATTGTTATTTTTTGCATTTTAACTTAATGTTTGTATTTTTTAACTTAATGTAAGCCGCCCCGAGGCTTCGGCGAATGGGGCGGCATAAAAATGTTTTAATAAATAAATAAATAAATGATGATGTAGATCAAACTGTGGTTAAAGGCAAAGGGCCAGAGTCCAGTAAAAGGGGAAAAAAAGGCTGGTAACCTTAGCTTGTGGTTGCTGCACACTTAGACAAAGAACTAGAGCCAATCTTAGCTGTTGATGTACCTACAGGCTGCATTTGTTTGTTGCAATTATTTTTTTTTATTTTTTTTTTCGATTTATATCCTGCCTTTTTCCTACAAAGGGCTCAAGGCAGCTTATATCATTCTCCTCCTCCATCTTATCCCCACAACAACAACCCTGTGAGGTAGGTTGGGCTGAGAGTCTGTGACTGGCCCAAAGTCACCCAGTTGGCTCCATGGCTGAGCAGGGACTAGAACCCAGATCCTCTGAGTCCCAGTCCCATGCTCTTAACCACTATACCACACTGGCATTGACAGTTTTTTCTTGTGAGTGCACAGTTAAAACATTCTGGTGGTATACCTAAAAATGCAGGTATGAAGTGGTCGCTTGCATGAGGTATGCCCCCAAGTAATATTCCGAAATATCTTCTGTGTTCCCCAAAAGGTGTACATCTTTGGAGTGGGTATTTGAGTGTATCTTTTGCCTCTTTTTTCCGGCTAGGAAAAGCTGACCCATTTTGCCAGCTGTTAGGTTAATAGTCCCTCTGGAGATTGTCAGTGTTGGAATGTTTTGTCCTTGTTCTTTAAACTGGAGTTGGGGAAAATGAAACACTTTGCAGTATAAGAAGAAACATGGTCATATACCATTATGTCTAGCAGTACATGTACATTGCTCTGGATATTAGGGATGGAAAAAATGTACTCCCCCCTTCCCACAAAAAGACTTAGCTTTTTTTATTCCCCCTTTTAAATTTGTTTAACAGAACATAAATACATACAATTGAAATACAAATACATATCCTTCAAAATATCCAAGAGTAGGATATAGCATAGTCTTGGTCCAGCATCTTCAGGCTCATCCTTTGCATGTGTTAAATATGAGGAGTACATAATCCCTCCAAATTCCCAGATCCCTTCAAATTCCCAGATAGTTACATCCCTGTGAAGCCCTGTGATCAACTTAAGGGCAGTATCCAATGCTGCCTCTCCACTAGCCGAGCCCACCATCAGCACAGCAGGAAACTAGCATTCCATAGAAACAGTCAAAACACCCCTTTCCAAAATGGGACAAGTCAGTGGAACTCACTTCTGTGAATTCTGCTATTTTTTCCTGATTTGTAAAGTAGCATTTCAGCTTGTTTCTACTTGCTTTAGGAAATGCTAGCTTCTTGTTGCATCAGCGATGGAACCCCCTGGTATATGAGCATAGTTTAATACTGCACATTGTTGGACAGATCTTCAACTGATAAATGACATACATCCACCATAGTCAGCTTTTCATATTCTAATCCTAATAGAGCATAATTCCAATGGGTGACTTTTATATGCATTTAATAAAAATAAATGGATAAATAACTCTACCAGCTTACATTTGAAGGTCATTGAGCTGGCTTACATGGGCTTTCAGGGATGCGGGGGAGCCAGCAGCATGCCATTCACTTCCACTTTTATTCAGCAACCTTTGATCAGCCTGTTCATAGGTCATGGAGTATGATGCATGAACACATAGTGCTGGGTTGGTTAGTGACTAAACAACCCAACAGTTAACCCTATAACAAACCATGGGTTAATTGCTGGATTGTTCCACCCCAAATCACCCAAGGTTTTGGATTTGCATGTCACATTCCACAAACTACAAAGGATTGGTTGGTTAAAAGCAGAAGGAGTGGGTACATGGGAAACTGTATGCCAGCAGGAGGAGAGAGTGGGAAGCATATGGCTTTTGTTCAGGCTTGTTGGGCTTTTCGTGGTTTAGCTACTAAGTTTGCTATTATGAGCAAACCAGGCCAGAAATCCCCTTGGTTCTAAGATGAAATAGGCTTTAACAGTTGCTTATGTCAAATAGAAGTCCAGAACTCTGGTTGTCTAGAATGCTCATGAGCATCTACTTCCCGTGGTTCTTGTAAACCATCCATGTTTGGATAGCCTAAATTAATAGCGATGTTGTAAATCCTGAAAACGAAGCCTATAGATTAATTCAAATTTGCACTATTACATTACCAATTTTTATTTATTTAAAAATTTCTATGCCGCCCCATTCGCCAAAGCCTCGGGGCGGCTTACAAAACAACAATTAAAATATAAAACACTAAAAATATAAAACACTAAAAAATATAATTAACATTATAAAATAAGTCGCCCTGGCCGAAATTCAGTAAGAGAATTAATAGCCTGCCACAAAGTAACCATGTAATGTTATAAAATGCCAAATTCAGTAGACCTGGAACCAGCTTATCTGTATGGCACATAATTTACTGATATTTTGTCACATGGGTGCCTAGACAAGTGATGTTATAGGCATCCCATAGTTTCATAGCAGGGAATAATTGAGGTTTTGGAGGGTATGGTGGTCACATTGATCATGTATGCCTGCTTGAACACCAAGATAATCTCAAGAGACCTTCCTCTGGATTCTCAACCAAGTTACATTAGGGAGAAGGCTACCAAAGAAAAGATGGGCTGGCACTCCGGTTGTAGAGAACCCTCCCGAGTGACTCTTGTCTGGCATCTATTTTGGGATTTTTTGGTGCCAAGTAAAGATAGTTTAACATTCTTGGGCTTTTTAGTTCTTTAGTTTTAAGAAATGGTGTTGTGCTTTGTAGATCATGCTAATGTTGATTTTGCTTAGTTTAGTAGCTTTGAAAACCTTTTTATAAGTTTTGTTTTTATACCTTAGGTTTTTAGCTCTGTTCTGTGAACTGCCCAGAGAAATTTGCTTTTGGCAGTACTGAAATGTAAATGTCAATGCACACCTGTAGTCTTAAGCAATATGGTTGAGAAACTGATGTGTCTCCTGATCTTCTGTTGGTGAGAACTAGGCTTTATGTCTTTGATACTATAAGCTATGAAGATACTGCAGAATGAGAAAGAAGCTTTGTCTAGAAGTTGGTCCTGTGGCCATTGTGATATGCTGGTGTATTGCAAATGCAAACTGGCCTTGTTTATAGATCTGAGAAATTAAGAACTGTTTGCACAGATGGCATGCTGTAGCAGTGGAATTACAAATCTGACTTTCTTTAGTGCTTAACTGGCAGTGAGGATTTGGAGCAGTATCAAGTGAGAAGACCTGTATGGCCCTTTCTATATTAGTTTTAGAAGCAAAAATCTTCCAAATGAACCCGTAGTTTCAAAAGCGCAGACATAAATGGCATTTGTTTGTTTATCTAGGGTAGGGATGGTCAACTACTAAAAGGGACCACTCTCAATTTTGATTTAGAAGCCAGAAATGCCTTTTTTCTTTTAAGAAAAATGTACATTTTAAGAATTTTATGTAACAGTTCTACAGAATAATACAGGGTCACATCATGAACAAACTTCTTGTTGTAAAACTGACCCATTGTAAGTGGTAATGCTTCACTGTTTAATTTATAAATATCTAAAATCAAATGGAAATTTATATTTTAGTATAAAAGAATGATGTGGTCTGGATGCCATTTTCAATGAAAGGGGATTTGACGCATCTTGTAATTAAAATAAGTAGTTCACTAATTTGGCGGCATCTACCAGACAGACTGTCTGTCAGACTATCATACTTATAAAGGACATGGATTCAGGTATACTGTCACATACAAATATGTACCCTGACCTTTTAAATGCTAGACTGAAAAGATGCCAGATTAGAATGGGAGTGCCTGTGATTCTTGCAATGTGAAAAGTTGACAGGGCAGCGAGTGTTACACTATACTGAAAGTGTGGCTAGATACCTTTTTTTAGGGTGACTAAGCACTAAACCAGTGTGGTGTAGTGGTGAGCTGTTTGGAGTAGGGGCTGGAAAGATGCAGGTTCTAGTTCCCACTAGGCCACAAAGCTCACTGGTTGATTTTGGGCCAGTCAGACTCTTAGCTCTACCTCTACCTCACAGGGCTGTTGTGGGGATAACATGGAGTGATGTCACCTGCCTTGTGTTCCTTATAAGAGGCCAAAAGGCAGAATGGAAATGCAATGTAATAATGTATCTTGTATAAAGTTAGTAAGATCACTGGATCACAAGTAAGATCAATAGCAATAAAGTATTTGTAACTGGATCCCACTTGTAGGTTACTAGTTGACTGTGATGAAACTTTGCACTAGATTAACTTATTGGGAAAATGAGTTAAAATTTTTAAGGGGTATAACAGGTAGCAGCTATGGTAAGAGTGTAGGGGCAACTTCAGTAGCAGGAAAGTTGAAATTCTGTATTAGGGAACCTACGTTCCGTACCAAATCTACAGTAAGAAGCTGCATTATGAAAAGATTGATTGTGCATATGTTGTGCTATTTTTTTTCTAATTGTACCTGCTTTGCATGCTGGTTTTCATTTTAAAATTAGTCCTAGAGATTACAGGGATTAGTGCAGAAAGAAAGGTAGTCCGGCAGTAGAATTCCACCTAACAGAGTGGATAAGGTCCATTGTTTGAAATAGATAATCAAAGACATTTTTAGATCCTAAGGCAGATGAGGGTTAGGGTTAGGATTATCCCTCCCTGCCTAAAGCAGGATTAGTTTAATAGTGAATTAGTGTTTGGGATGCCCAATTTAGGGATCTATGAGGACTTGGTTTGTACTCATAAAACTGTCTAGCATATTATGTTTGCAACCTTGAACACAGGCAGGAGCCCAAGAACACTCTCTCCAAACATGCTTTCAAATTGTCAAGCATGTGCTCATGTTCAAAAATTGTGCATGTTTCAGAGAAAAAGCTGTTTGCATTGGCTCAATTTTTAAACAGAAAATGCAATTTCATGTTTTAGGCTAACAGGAAATTGTGCAACTTTGAGAAATTATCAGACTTTCCCACAAATTCCCTGGTTAATTGTGGGAACTGCTTTTGATTTGTGCAGTTGTCCTGTCTGTGTAAACTCAACAACAATCACAAGAACCTGAGGAATTGAAAGGTGAGATGAGCATCAAGTTGATCCTCAGAGAATCTGGACTAACTCAAATGTGGTATCTTTATCCATCTCTAGTCCAACCTATTGCAAGTACATCATTCAAAGGTGGGAAGTCACCTAGAAGCAGAGACACCTTGAAAAATCTCTTGTCCCTGTACTGCAGTAATAACAATCCTGGTTAACATCTGCACAGGCTCCAAGGTACAGCTGTTGCCTGGGATCTGTGTCATTGCCATGGAAACATAAGGCGCTAACTTCTTAATAAGATTTATGTCCTTGATTGCCACTACTGCAAAAAAAATATGAATAATTTAGTAACAGTTCTGTGATTTTGGGATTCCTCATATGGCACAGAGTGGGTGGTAAGAGTGCAGCTTGCTAAGCACTTAAGCACTTGAAAGAAGAAGGGGGTGTGGGATTTTAGTTGCAATGCTGGAATTTACATCTTAATAAGAATGTAGAGAGCTGCATAGCTTAAGTCATCCTACCAGCATTTCAGGTTCTAAGCTGACAGTTACTTGCTTTGGTAATCCTTCCGGCAGATAATAAACTGCCATTCCTGTAGGTTGAACCAAGAATTACTTTCTGTCAGCCCTTGCCCTGAACTATTTTTCTGAAGGTTTGCACACACAGTTACATTTTACCCCTTAATTGCTCTACTAAGAGGCAAGCATTGCATCCAATGGACAGATAATAGCAAACCTATCTTCAGGCAGTGACTAAGGAAAGCTCACTAGATTAAGGGTCAGAAACTGATAAGGTCTGAGCCCAGTCTGTGCCCATTATTTGCTTGCTTTATGGCAAAGAGGCATGGAAAAAGGGGGTTCATGGAAACCCCCTTTGAAAGAATCTTTGAGGGGTATGTGGAGCTGCCTGTTTCAGACTCCCAAACAGAAGTAGCTTCTGAGTGCCTGCTGCTCTTCATGCAGTGATGGAAGGGATGTGCAAATATTCCATTCTCTTCCCATCTCTGCAAAGAGCAGAAGTAGGTTCAGTATCTTTCTGTACTAAGTTTTATCAATTTGTCAGACCTTTCTCAGTTTCTTTTTTACCAGGTTGTTTAGTTCAGTCACTAAAGCAGGGCAATGAATCTTTGCCAGCTTTGTTGTGCCACTGCATAATGTCCTGCTGATCCTAAACATCTGCATGTATCTGTATTTGCTGTTGTGATATCACAACAATGCAAGCCTGATTCATACCTTTCTTCTTTGGTGATGTAAACTGAGCCCATGCTTATAATGCTCCCTTTATGGTGTGGAACCTCAGGCCCTCAGAAGAAAATCTGGCCTGTCCAGGATTCCCCAGAAAGCTATGCTGCTGTTACTGGCCTGACCCTGTTCTCTCCAACTGCCAATCATTCAGTGGTTTCCCAGTTTCAGCACCGTTTCTTCTCCATTCTAGATGGTTGAAGTGCCTTCTCGTTTAAGCTTTAAACTGAAATATGCTATATTTTTGCTCTTAGCAGCACCTCTTTTGCCACCAGTGTAATGCATTCTTTGAGAGCTTCTCCAAAATAGAATTCTTCCCTCAGGTTGAAATAGAGTCAGCACCCATCCTCTAAGGCTCAAGAGTGTGGGCTGTATGACTGAGCTAAGCTCTTTCCTTTAGCTTCCTCTTTCCATGATACAATTTAAATCCCTAACTCATCTTCAGCAGAAGAAAGAAGGATCAAAGCCCAGTTCTGCACATGTGTAGATGCTGTCATGTCTCGCCTGTCCCTACTCTGTCATTAATGCCTACTCACCAAAGACTGAAACCCATTATTGGACTTCAATATTTTTTTCCCCCAGTGTGCCAGGCTTTACTGCTTACCTTCCTGTAAGGAGGTGGCTGAGCAGAAGTGGGTAGTTGTGCCTTTTATTTGTTTACCCTTGTATTCCATATGGCTCTTGCAGTCTCTCTAACTGACCAAGCTTTCTGAAAAAGTCCCCTAGAAGACTTCCTCCCTTGTGGGTTTCCAGTGGTGCTGAGTGCCTGAAAACTAAGCAAGGCATTTGTCGGTTGGTTTTCCTCTTGCTAAACATCTTTTTAACCAGAAAAAGAGGAACCATTTTAGCCTAAAGCTGGAACCATCCATTATAAAGGCAATGCTCTTCCCAGGAAAAATAGTAGAACAAACCTTTTTCCCCTGTAAAATGTAGTACTAGGAAAAGTGTGATACCATTTTACTACTTAGAATAGTAGAGTGGGAAGGGGCCATGAGGCCATTGGGTCCAACCCCCTGCTGTTGCAGGACACCAAATTATACTCAGATGATTGTCCAGTCTGACCTTGAGTGTTTGTAGTGTGGGAGAGCCCACAACTTCTCTAGGCAGCTGGTTCCACTGTTGTATTGCTCTGACAGTGAGGAAGCTTATCCTGTTCTTTGTCGTGGTCTCTGTGCATCACATATATATGGGTGCTGTGCCTGCGCAGTGCCTGTTGCTGGGAAGATTTTACAGCTTGAACGGTTTTGGTGGGAACTCCGCACCTGCCTCCCCCTTAGTATAAATGGGCAGAGTACCTGCCCCTTCACCAGTCTGTGAAAGCATGGATGACCACTCAAAGAACGATAGTTACAGGTAAGCAACCTTCCTGAACCTGGGTTGTTGCAACTTGATTATTCTGTGTCCTGCATTCTGACATCAGCAAGAAGAGATCTTGACCTTCCTCTTTGTGAAAGCCTTGGGGGTGCTTCTAGAGGGATACCATGTCCCCCCTCAGTCTTCTCTTCTCAAGGCTGAACATGCTCAGTTCTCTCAGTCTCTCCTCACAGGGCAGTGTTTTCAAACCCTGAATAATTTTTATTGCCCTCCTCTGGACCCTTTCTAATTTTTCTGCATCTCTCTTAAATCTTGGTGCCTAGAACTGGACACAGTATTCCAGATGGGGTCTGACTAGTGCGGAGTATAGAGGAATATATTACTCGTGATTGGAAAGTAATACTTCTATTAATGCAGTAATATTTCTATTTAAGTAGCAGTTCTTCTTCCTCTGCTTGTCTGCTGCTTCTAGAAGTGGAGAACATTGCAGCATGGTGACATCACGCAATACTTTTTTGTAGTACTGAATGCTAACGAGAAAGAGAGGCCCATGGCTGATGCACTGGGATGCAACCACACAGCTTTGAGCTTGTAATGCCAATGTGGCATAGAGTGGTTAGAGTGCTGAACAGTTACTTGGGAGACCCACATTGCAGTCCCCACATGGCCATGAAGCTTGACTCAGTCTAATCTATTTCACAGGGTTGTTGTGGAGAAGAAAAGGAAGAGAAGTATAATGTGAACTGCCTTTGGCTCCTTGGAGGAATGTTAATAATAAATAGTATAGCTGATGATGCCTGGTTTCCACCTTCAGCTGGTTTCCAGCTTCAAAGAGTGTAATCTTCTCTTGGCATGGCTCCCTCCGCACCCCTCCCTCACTGCACGGTGGAGGTTGCATGCTGTCCTTAGACAGCCTGTAGTTGCCCTAATAGCCATGTTAAGCTGCCCGAAGCTTGTCCTGGAGCTGAGGCCTGGCGCCTCCTGCTTAATTATTTTCATTCAAGTTAACCCCTGTATCCATCTCCTCATTACAGTCATTCATGAGAGAGATGGAATTAAAGGATTATGATAATGTTCTTCAGGAGTACTCGAGATTACTGTGGCTTTGATAAACTGATAAAAGAGATACATAGCTTTGTTCCTGAAACCCTAAATTTAGCCCCCAGGTTAACCTTTCCCCTCCTTTAAGAGTTAGGGGTCTGCCCTCACTGCACTGAGCAAATAAGGTATCACTTGGCCCTTAATTTTACCTCGTGCTCATATCGTACTTAGACTTCTGGAAGGCTTACATGGATTGGTTCCCACACAATTGTCTCGGGAGTATGTAGGGCAAGAATGGGTGGTCTTCCAGATTTTCTTGGACTCCAGCTCCCTTCAGTGGTAAGCACTGATGAAGGATGATGGAAATTGCAGTCCAGCAACTTCTGGACTTCATCTATATATTCCCCTTCTCTGGGGTCATGTTTAAACTAGGTTCACAGTGTGAATGGATGCCTCCATTCACAGTTCTTGCAGTGTACACTCCTCTTGTGGATATGCCCCTACCTCTGTGTGGGCTCAGCAGCAGTTCTGAGACAGTTCCACAAAGGTATCATCATATCAGAATTGTTTTTATGCAAGAGGTGTCTCCTTATTCTATTCACCTTGAGAACAACCAAGTGATGGAGATAATTAACATTTCTTTTTTTTACAAAGATTGAACATTCTGCTAAATTACTAATCAAGTTGAGGCTAAATTGTAAGTTTAAATCAAGTTATCTAAGGGTCAAGTAAAACATATTTTTTTGTCAGTTCCAAAGATGATGTTAGTTTTCAATGGCAGCTTGATCAGGAAGAAAGGGGAAATTATAGGATTCTTCTCCTGAAAACTTTCCACTGTAAAGCTTAAAGAATTTTATAGCAAACTTTTTGAAGAAATAATGTTATTGCCACTCTATTGTGCATCTAAAGAGGATATGAAGTCATCTATTTCAACTTGAGAACTGTCTCATTGTTTCTAACCATGTCTGTGTTATGAGGGCTCTACCAAGCTGAATGTATTACTTGGGTACGTTAAACATGACAGCTCATCTGGTCATGTTTTACAAACCCATTTCTGTTCTTGCCAGGCAGCAAGGGGTTGTTGTGTAGTGTGAACTTTTGCCAATTCCCACACAGTTCCTTAATTTGAGGGCAAAAAGCAGTCTTGACAACTCATGGGATGTAGATGGGGTGGTTGTAGTCATGATGGGTTGCCATATCATCTGGAACTGGGCAAGTGACCTCATCATGCATGGAGAGAATTGGTCAGTGATTCTTCTTGCAGGAGCAGCAGACACCCCTTGCCCTTGCCAGGCCTCCTGGAGTGTCCAGAAATGCCAGCTTAACCACAAGTGCCCAGGTAGCACTTGAAAGTAGCAGGCACTGGCTGGATGTCTCCCTCCATGATCATAAACCATTTTTGGCTTTATCATTTTATTTTTCTTCCTGAGGTAGTGAAAACTGACTTGAGAACTTGCTCTTGCAGTCCTCATTTTGGCAGTCACTGACAGTCCCTTCAAAGTTCCCGAACAGTATGTCAGGGGTCCTGTCAGTAGTTGAGAAACCATTTTTATTGTCCTTCTTAAACTTGTGCAACAAAAGGTGTGCAATTCCACAAGTGTGGCAATCAGATTCCTCTGCTGGGTGATAGTCCTGTATCTGATTAGTCCACCATCTTATTCTGATAATGCATTCTGATTCCATTACTTGTATTATCTGTCTTTTTATTGGTCCCCTTTGTCTATCTGTTTCAAATTCATATTGTTCCTGAATGGAATTTGAAGAAATGAAGAGAAATGTACAGCTAGTTTTGCACACATACCTAGTGGAGAAAAAAGGATGAGTTGAAGGGGCAAAGAATGCAAGGGGGATGGGAAGAAGCCAATTAATTTGCATCATTTCTGATTACCTTCAGTTCTGTTGCTCAGGTACAGCAGGGGATCCTCAGCAAGACAGAAAGCACATAATGAAGTGTGACATAAAGGTAGCAGAAACCTCCATTTTCCCTCTCAGACCACTCTTAATTAGGGTTGTCTTAGTTTTGAAGGCTTGCCCTGAAGTGCAAGAGCGAATCTAATAGTAAAACATGGACAACAGAGAGACCATATTGAGCCACTTCTGATGGTATCAATGGGCCAACTGCCAAAGGAGCTGCTGTAATTGGCTCTTTTCTCCAAGCATACAAATAAATAATACACACCAAGGAGGTGATATTATGGATTGAGATTTCATTAGAAAGATTTCTTCTTCACATGTTGGCTTCTAGTATCATTTTCATGGTTTCTTTCTTTGCCTTTTTACTTCAAGGCAATCTAACGTGTGTGTGAAGATCTAACATATCCCTTACCAACCTAATGCTCTGTAGTTGTGCTAGATTACAAGTCCTATCATTCCCAGCCACCCTAGGTCATTACGGAAGTTTCAGTCCAGTGCCTTTGGAGGCACCAGGCCAGGGAAAATTGATCTGAGGTTTACTGGAGTTTTCATAACAAGAATTGAGGTTCATGCAGCATGTTCAGGTAGTCAGATATGACATGACATAATTGTGTGCGGGTCTAAGCAGCAAGTTTACTGGGAGTTGCTTCAGCATAAGGAGCGCTTACATCCTTATATGCCCAGCCGCCCCCTGAGATCGGCGGGAGAGGCCCTTCTCCGGGAGCCCTCTGTGGAAGAAGTTAGGAGGGTGGTTACTCGGAGGAGGGCTTTCTCAGCGGTGGCGCCTGAGCTATGGAATGTGCTCCCCAGAGAGATCCGCCTGGCGCCGTTGTTATTTGTTTTTCGGCGCCAGGCGAAGACCTTTTTATTTAAGCAGTATTTTAAATGTTAATATTATTGAATTTTATTTGGCCAGGGTGGCTTGTTTTATATTGTATGTTTTATATTATATATTTGTATTTTAATGTATATATTTTAAAATGTTATTTTAACTTATTGTTGTAAGCCGCCCCAAGGCTTCGGTGAATGGGGCGGCATAAAAATGTTTTAATAAATAAATAAAATAAATAAAAAAATAAGTATATATGCCCACTTGCCTGGGAGCAAGTCCCATTGATTTACTCTGAGCAGGCATGTAAAGAATGTACACTGGGAGCCAATATGGTGTGGTGGTTACATTGTTGGACTGGGACATGGGAAGTTTGGTTTTAGCCCCCATTTAGCCATGAAAACTCTCTGGGTGACTTTCGACTAGTCACTCCCTCTTAGCCTAACCTACTTCACAGGGTGGTTGTGAGGATCAAATGAAGCTATGTCAGTTGCCTTGGGGCCCTCACAAGAAGGAATCATGGGGGTTTAAGTACAGTGTGGTAGTGGTGAAGAGGATGGCCACAGAATCTTAGTTATGAATCCTGAAGAGCAAATGAGGCTTTGCCTGTATCTGAACTGGTCCTTAAAATGGTTTCGTTTATATTAGTTGTTGATTATCAGCGTTCACATTACAGAGAAGCCAGTTGCTCAAAGGCAAAGGTGGATGATAGCAGGATATTAACCCAGAAAATATGAGTGTTCTTTTAAAAAAAGAGCCATAATTTTAAAAGTAGACTAAGTTGACTGGAGTACAAACGGGCTAGGGCAGATGATAATATGCCAATGACAAGTCATTGGTGCAAAGGAATTGGTTAGAAATGTGATTGAAATAGACACTTGTGTATCTTTTGTTACCTTTTTTTCTTTCAAATGAAGTACTGAAAACCCTTTTGCTTGAAGGTTTTATGCACACAAACACCCCCCACCCCCATTGGCAATTAAAGAAGGCCAGGCAAATTTTTAAGAGGTGTGCTGTGACTTGCCAGGTAAAAGCTATGAAGGGGAATTCCTCTGTTCATTACTTTTCAGCAAATCTCAGTATGGTGAGAAATTCCTATATTTCTTCTGATTTAATTTGCATGTGCAAGAACCATTAGCCTTCCTTGGTTGTCACAGTAAGCCATCAATTCTGGCTTATTACGCAGAAAGGTTGTGTACTGCATTCACATTTGGCCTGTTAAAAACATAAGGTAAGAAGAGTCACCCTGGATCAGATCAAGTGTCTGTGTAGTCCAGCATAATGTTCACGGAGTAGCCAACTTGGCTGCCCATGGGAATCTACAAGCAGGATGTGAGTGCAACAGCATCTTCTCATCCATGTTCCCCATCAGTAGGCATATATTGCTGCGTTGCCTCCAATGCTGAAAGGTAGCATAAAGCCAGTCAGGAGCAGTAGCCATTTATAACCTCCATGAATGTATCAAATCACGTTTTAAAGCACTCCAAATGGGCAACTGTTACTACATCTTGTAGAAGTGAATTTCGCAGTTTAACTATGTACCATCTGAGCAAATGCTGCTTTGATCTGTCCTGATTATTTCACCAGTCAGCTTCAAAGAATGCTCCATGTTCTAGTGTTATGACAGGGGGAGAAAAATGACTCCCTGTCCACTTTCTCCACAACATGCACTATTTTGTACACTTTTATCATGTTTCCCCTTCCTTGCCTTTTTTGTAAGCTAAACAAATCCCAGATGTTGTAAGCTTTTTTCATGGGGGAGATACTACAACCTCTTAATTCTTTTAGTCATCCTTTTCTGCTCACTTTGCTACTGCACAATATACTTTTGGGAATGGTGACCAGTACTGTCACAGTATTATACATGAAGTCACATCATAGATTTGTATAAGAGCAGTGTGAGCAAGTCTTTTACAGTGGTTTTGCTCCGCTCTTCATGGGACTAAGTAAACAAGCCAGGTATTGCTTCCCATTCGATTGGAGGAGTTCTGAACAAGCCAGGATTTGTAAACCAGCTTTCAACTATAGTTTAGAAGCCATTAGAGTTCTTGGTTGGGATGGAATTGAGAGTGGTATGTATAACACAGTCTTCGGCAGCTGAATATTATTACAGGGGATCTTACTGGGTTCCTCATAAATTTAGAGGAATGTGTTTGAAAACCCCTGCACTTTGTAGAATGGGATGGAATTAGAGAACAGTGAGGCTTCCACTAAAATATTTTTTTTAATTTATAATGTTGAAATGATGTCTTGAGGCTCAGCATCACAGTCAAAAACTCAAAACAGTAATATTCCTCAGTCCAGTCTTGTCTGTACTATCAGCGTTCCTTTATTCTCTTGTCTCTGTATAGCAGTTTTGTTAAGCCAGTTTTCACCAACTGGGTGCCCTCTAGAAGTGTTGGATTGCAACTTCCATCATCCAAAAGCCACATTGGTGGAATGGGCATTCCAGTTCATTGCAATTGTAGGGCAACAACATGGGGATAAAGGATGTATTAAGCCATGCATGGCACTTTGGTGCTTTCTTTAGAACTCTAGCTTAGTTCTGGAAAACCTTGCATAGAATAAAATGGCGCCAGTTTGGTTACTTACAACATCTGACTACTTTTCTTCCTTTCTCTCTCCCTCTCTCTCCCTCTTCCTCTCTGCCTCTACTTCCCAACAGGTTTGGCACAATGATTTTCCATACAGGGCCTTAGCAGCGTGGCAAAATTTGGCTCTTTCTTGCTGCCTCTCCCTTCCCCCAGCCCCTTCACCTCTGGAAGACCTGAGCTGGCTTCCTTAGCCCCGGGCATTTCCTCCCTTCTCCCACTTGCTGCAGAAGGGCCAAGTCCGCCATGGCCGGGGACAGATTTCCACGCCAAGTGATGGATTCCAAGAAGCTTGCCAGCCTCTTGAGGAGTGGGGCCGAAGGTATGTTGGTCATTGACAGCCGCTCCTTTGTGGAGTACAACTCCTGGCATGTCCTCAGCTCTGTCAACATCTGCTGCTCCAAGCTGGTCAAAAGAAGGCTTCAGCAAGACAAGGTATCCATCACAGAGCTCATCCAGCCAGCCTCCAATATAAAGGTACTTGAACTTGGCCCCTTGGTGATTCCCCAGATCTTTCTGTAACTCAGTTTTAGTTCCATAAATCCCAACCCTAAAGAGCAGCATTACAATAAGTGACCTAGCACGCCATTGCGTTAAGTTGGGACCGTATGTTTCACAGTGCTCCTTTTCATATGCTTCCTTGCTTTTACAAATGCAGCTGCTGAAGGCGCACTTTCAAAGGGAAGAACAAAGTAGGACAGAAGAGAGGGTCTTCTTAATCCTTTCTTCTCATGCTGTTTTTCTGCTGAAAGTTGTTTCCCCCTAAATGCTTCCACGCTTGTTTAGGAACAAATAAAGGTACCAGGGGAAAGAATTAAGAGGCCCCCTCTCCCAATGCACAAAATTCCACTTCAAATTGCAGCCATAGCAGTTGCTTAATAAAGCATTTAAAAATAAATATCGCCCCATTACGTGCAATGTATAGTTTCCACCTTAGACCAAAAAATGGATTGGGCAGAGGAGAATCAGGTAGAGTTAACATTAGCATAGTGTTTCACTGTTAGGTCATTAGGTCAGCATCAAATGCTCACCTGTTTTATTTTGGGGGTAGTATTACTTTTCTTGATTCAAAATGTTTGCTCCCAAATTCCATGGTTTGAATGTTCAGGATTTTTTTTTCATTTCTGTTCATTGCCAAGTGTTTTGCTTCTGCTCTGCTATTTTAACGCATTTTCCCTTATTTATATTGCCTCTGGGAGAACACAGGGGCACTCCAGAATGTGGGATCATGTAGTAAATGTGTTGGCATCATGATGCTCTGTAGCCAATCGGGTTTGGCTACATGATGATATAAGGGAAGGCAGTGAAGCAAGTTCCTAGTGTGAACAACGCTTCTTCGTATGAATGAACACTTTTGCTGCCTTTCAAAGAAACCCCCAAGAACATGTGAGAGGGGCCACTTTTCAGTGTTGCTGGATTTGTATGTGTGAAACCTCTGTTTTGGATCATTCTTACTAAAATTTATATTATTAAAATCAAATCAACCTCTTTATTGAAAGGAGAGCAAATAGCTAGAATAACATCATTTTTATAAAAGGATAGAGGCAGAGAAATAGAAGTTATGAGATATGCTCTCCTGTGGACCTGTAAGTCAGAAAGTAGGGGAAATGGACAGAGTTGTCAGAAGTAACTACTGGGTTCCTCAATTTATTGTGAGATTGAAGCTCTGTAATTTATTAATTGGTTACCTGCAATGATTTGATGACACACCGTGGAACAAAATGGTAGATATAATTTGAGTAATTGATGGCAGGGGGAGGGGATGATACCAGATCGAATATCTCATATACTTATTTCCAGGGAATTCTATGGAACTGCCTCCCCCTTTTTGTCATGCAGTGTCATAATCAGAATAATGTGAGGTCATATAATCACCAACTGACCCCACCCCTGCCCTCACTGGAACAGAATTTGTCAATATGGGCCATTAAGAGAGGCATTTGAGGGGTGAACAGAAGGCTATTAATCAGTAATCCCACAGACACTCAGTGGACCACAAAAAACAGGCTCAACCTGCAAACAGAAAGCTTTTAATTAACATTGAAAAGTACCTTTGCTGAATGGGGGTTCTGAGTGAGCATAACAAGACGATCCTGGCCATGAGTAAGCATATCATTCAATAATACAGTACTATATTAAGTGCAGTACAGAACCTTTGCTTTCATCTTGCTTCAAGTTAATAATAGAAAAGTAGTGTCTCTGTAGCACTTCTACTACTGTGGAAGAAATCTCAGTGTACAGGCAGTGTTTCCAGCCATTCACCCTCCTCGTGTCTCCCTGAACTCATTGCCTGATGAGTAATCTATCCTCAAGAGCCATGGGTTAACAGGGATAATCCTTTGAAGTAGGATTTATGTCAATGAAAATAATGGCATGCAGAGCAAATCATGTGCAGAGGGGAGCAGGGAGTAGCCATCATTCTCCATCCTTTGGCTATACAAAGGGAAAGAACATAAAGGTTGTCTGCACTTGTGTGTCTTTGGTGGGCTGTGGTCTCGTTGTCAGTGTTCTGAAGCAGGATAGATTTGCTCCTGACACAACTTCCTCCCTTCGAACTGAAATTCAGAGAACTCTGCTCCATTATCAAAAGTATTGATCTAGTCTATGAACCTCCTTTTCCAGAGTCTGCTGTATCCTGTGTTCATAGCCACTTTGCTATTCATCAGATTTGCTGAGCTACGTTCCCTGGGATTGGCATACAGCCCTCTTCATCTTTGGTATGGAAGGCTTAGGATCATAGAATAGTGGCACCCTAGGCAACCCCAGCATATACTCCCCTCAAGCCAGGCATGTGCTCCAGTAAAGTACCAGTGTATTGAAGTAGCTGCAAAGCTCAATTATGACACTTAGAAGCAGCCACACTCTCAGTCCTTGGAATTAGAGCTGTTCGATCATCTTATGTAGCAGGGCTGGGGAAAAAATAGAGTGGAGTCAACTGGTATATCTCCAAGTGATTTCCTATAGAGCAGCAAAGCTTTCTGACTCCCAGTGGTTTAACAGTAATGACAGCAAAAATCCTTTGCCCATTGGACACCGACATCCAGGAAACTGGATGTGGGGAACAGGAGCCATTTTGTACATGAAAGGATTTTGTGCAAGCTCCAGTTCTGCCGCTGAAAGCAAATCCATGAGCTATGTGTTTCAAGGCACCTCATTTCTAATTCTGTGCTTCCTTTCCTGAGACACTATTTTGCATATAGCTCTGGTTGATGGGCCTTTAGGTTCTAGTGGAAAACAATGATCCTGCAAGTCAGAGGTCTGTCCATCTGTATCCTGTAGCAGAAGCAGTCTGAATGGGCAGTGCTTATTCATGTTGTGGGCATAAGAGAAGAGAGATGAAAGGGAAAAGGAGGGTGACATCATGAAATTAGGAGATTTCAATCCAAAGGAATTTATTGCTGGAGTTTACTCTCAAGTACACAAACAAAGATAAGTGTGTATCGGCCTGGAGACATGTTGTTATCGGCTTCCTTATACCAGCCGTGCTCCTTTCCCTGTAACAGCAGAAACTATTTTATTGCAGTATCTGCATGGTAGGAAAATCTTTAGCTGCTACGGGTTAGCATATCTGGCACAGGAGCAAGGCCAGTAAACAGGAAAACCCTTGCTTGTCAGGTACACCATATCCAGCAGTTTAAACCTTTGCCCACTGAGCTCGACAATAGAAGATCAAGAAACCAGGCTTCTGCCTCATGACATACAGACTCAGTTCTCTTCTAGAGCCTAAGTACAGTCTTTCTAAGTTCAGCAGCCATCCTTTCACAATAGACCCTCCCTCAAACTCTATTTCTGGGCAGCTCTCAGCAGCTGGATTGCTTTTTAGTGTTTGTTCTGGCTTTCCCCTCCCCCCTTTTTATTATTTTGTAGCAAAGGAGGGTAATTCAAGCGATTAATCAAATGCTAGGCCCAGCTGGAGCCATCTGTGGAGTCCTCATCTGCCCCTCCCTTTGCATGTGTGCATACGGCTCATTGCAATTGGCCAGCAGTGACATCACCCCTCCTGGATTGTGCGTTTGTGTGTGTGTTTGTGTGATGGTGAATGTGTGAGAAAAGATATTCCTTGCCTCCAGTCTCTCTTACTGATGCTTCAGGCAGAAGCTTTGGAGGGTGATTCTTGAGTGTCTTTTTTTAAAGCTACTGATAAACCAACCGTGTAATATCCCTACACACACACTTCCATTTTAGATTCTTAGACAATGGAGATACCCCCTATGTTGAGGGCGTGAGTGTGTGTGTGAGAGAGATTCTACAGTTAAGTTAAATCCTGAGACATCTTTTTGACCTAGAATAGCTTGTCAGTATTTTCTAAAATATGGGAGAATTAGATACTTCTATGGTAACTATCACTGGGGCAAGAGGTAAGTTAGGAACATAAGAAATTGCCTTACACTGAGAGGCAAGGCGCTGGTCCATCTAGTTCAGTACAGTCAACACTGACTGGCCAGCACCTCTACTGGGGTTTAGCTGGGAATTTTTGTAGCCCTACGAGACAGGAGAGGCTTTGGCCCCTCTGCATGTAAAGTTTGGGTTAAGGAGACATCCCCAAATAAGGCCCCTGAGATCATCTGTAAAGCTGATTCCATGATTCTGTGCAGGTGCCATATAACCACAGAATTTCCATTTATTGGAAATGTCTTTATGAAGATTAATGGTTTTCATTTGTGAAACAGACTTTAAAATGCAGTTCAGTTGAAAAATCTAGGAAATTAGTATAGGGTAGTGGTTACCTTATGCTTTTTGCTTTGTGGCTTGAATTCAAACACTTCAGAGTTCCTTCTGTGTTCTGATAACAATGCAAATGGGAAAATTTAAAGGGGAAATTGCCTGGAAATACCCAGTATTGGTAAATGTACTTGGGGAAATTTTCAAGATGGGTTTCACAGGAAAAAGCACTTGTCAACACATGTCATGTACTCAGACACTTTTTTAAGCCTTTTGTGTTTATTTTACTACATCCCAAAGGATCTCAGTATAAGCAATAGTATTTTGTATTACATCTGTTTAGTGATACTGGTAGCTTTTGTAAGTATGGGTATACTATGTGTAATATTTGCAGATGAGTTCTTCAGCCTGTATTCATTGTGCCAACTTAAAATATTTGCATATTTTGCTTGTATTTACATGGTATATGCTACTTCAAATAGGGCTATATTGATCCAATAGGAATCATTTTTAAATCCATCCAAAATATTGACTGTTACTACATACTATGACAGTGAGTTCTGTAAACTAATCACACAGCATATAAATATATTCTTTCTGATATGCCTACTAAATTTATATTCACACATCCTATTTCTTCCTCTTTGATTACAATCAAAAATTGTTTATCATTGCTTTCAGTGGGAGACATAGTTGAGAATCACAAAACCTGTGTTTTAATAAATGGTATTCACAAGGACATATATATTAGAATGGATGTTTTAAGCATGTAACAACACACACAGCCCATAATGTTTGAGAAACAAGGAAAGCAGTTTTGCACTGCTTTTTTTAATCTCTTCTTCCCCACATTGGATAGTTTTGCTGTTACTTCAGAACTAAAGCAGAAGTGAGTGGTTTAAAACAGCATAGGAGGAATGTCTTGTGAGATTTTGGGTGCAATTTAATTAGTTCCCCTGGGAAATAGGGTAAGTCCACAAGAACAGGGGTGGAGATTTCTGTTGTATAACTTGCTTATTCTATCATATTCCTCCAAAGGGAATATCAGATGGGTTCAGCTGAAAGACATGACTTACCTGTGTCAGCCAGGAAACTTTATGACTTGAGTAGTGATTTGAACCCAGTTTTCCCAGTGTACATCAAACATTCTGTTATCCATTACACCTCTGTACCTCCCTGACAACATTAGGGATGAACAATTAAGGACATTTCTCAACATGACACTCACCCTGTGCTAGGGATAGGGTTATCAGATCTCTTTTCAGGACAACCTACTGTTATTTGTCTTCTGCTCCACTCTTGTATCTTTTGTGGGGTCATAGTAGGTGGCAAGGTTGGGTGGTCCATAGGACCAGGAAAAGACTGGAGAGGGCAAGTGAGCAACATATCCTTGTAAGCTTTCACATAAAAACCTGGTTCATGTATCACAGCTACCCACTATTGTTTAAACCCTAGATAGTCTTGAGCAAGTAAGTGTAGAGCTTGCCACCCACCTGTTTCTGTAGAGATAAACCAGGACAACTTGTCTCTGTATTATTTTGTGCAATGTCCAATTGTGACATTTGTAGATCAAGAACAACTTGGAATGTCCTCCTCTGACAACCCATAGGTCTGGATTCAGATGTCATGTGAGACAACCCAGAGACAGAGTATCCCTGAATTATTGAGCTCAGTGGTAGCTCACTTGCCCCTCTCCGTCATGACTACCCATCATGGGTAATCATGATGTGCAAACTGGATCATTGTGTTTTGTGCTGCAACTGGGATGCTGCTGAGGTATAGAGCAGCACTTACAGAGTAGAAGCTCCATCCCTTTCATCCTGAACATAACAGTCATTTGGGGAGAAGGGTGGTCCCCATCTTCCCATGGGATCGATATCTTTAAAATTAGAAATGGGTTCATGATTGTCAGAAGCTCAGCCTTGTTCTAATACTGCATTAATGGAGAATGATGGGGAATCTGGAGTTAATAAAGTTGGAGAGTCAATTAATAAAGGAATATAATTTACAGCAGCTATAGCCTGTCTTGTTATGCTTAAAGATGCAAAGATCACATCTTCCTGGCAAGGAACAATAAACCAATTGCAATATATTAATTGCATGCTAGATGTTGTGAGCCCTACCTCCAAATCATTATGCATCTCTACTATTGTCTCTTGCCATTTCACCATTTCATACTACAATTTCCAAACTTATTTTTATTGCAATGGAGACTTCAGAGATGCTTTTTTACCTTAATAGTTTCCCTGTTCAGGCACTCACCCCCATATGATAAAAATAAGGGGAAGAACAGCGCCACATTTCCTGTTTGCACTATTGCCTCTTAACCCTTGAATCACATAATCCTAGCGTTGCATCTCCAACCCTAGAGATGAAAGCTGGTATACCTGCACAATTACCCCATGTGATTTTGGAACCCTGCATGATCCTGGGACCCTGTGGTTTCCCCTCATGTGAGTATAATAGCATGAAGGGTGAAGGTCTGAATAAGGTTTGTTTGTTTTCAGGTGGTTTGTAATTTTATCTTACAATATTGTGTTATACTCTAAGGAAATTTTAATTTAGGGAGCAGGGAAAAAAGGAAACTTTTTTTCAGAATAGTGATTTCTGCATTATCAAATTTGGTCCTTGTGTAAAATATGCATGGAATTTATACAGCCCCTTTTAATCATTTATTTTTAACATATTTGCTGTCTTTAGCATCAGATACCTCACTTATATTTTATTTATTATTACATTTATACCCCACCTTTTTTTCTTCTTTAAGCTATGCAAGGCAATTTACATGGACCTCCTCCTCTTCATTTTTGGCCTTGCAACAATCCTGTGAGGCAAGTTAGACTGAGAGTAATTAACTGGCCCTAGCCAAATGAGACCTAGAACCCAGCTTGTCCAAGTCCTAATACAGTCCTCCAAATGCTAAGCCACCCCTTGAAGGACTGTCACTCCATGTCTTAGCTTCAGTCTTCCCTGTCAAGTTTGCAGCCATAGAATTAATCTCTTGTCTGTATGTGGTTGGGGTCTTCCTCTGGCCTGCTCAGGTAGTATATTCATCTAAGCACTGATTGTGAGGACCTCAGGGAAGTGGCAGTTTATTCCCTTGTCACATTTATATTCTAAAACTTCCTGCAAGACACGGACCAACTTACAGCCTGCCATGTTTCCCTCCAGGGAAGCCAAAGCAGTGCTTCTGACCTTCCTCCATTCTATACTCGTAATAATGCCGCAAGGTAAGGTTAAGCTGAGAGTTAGTGCCTGTCCCAAAATCATCCTGTGAGTTTCATGTCCGGGGTGGGGGTGGGGGGGGGGACTTGAGCCAAGGTCTCTCCAGTTCCACACCACCCTGGCAGTCTACCTCACACCTAGACCAGGTTGCACCCATGACATACCTTCAACCCTGGGTCATCTCCACACTTGTGTCGTAAAGAAAAATATGTTTAGAATACCAGTTTTGACTTTCCTTTGTCAGCAGCAAGACGTCTCCCAATTTCCTTGGGAGGAGAATGGACATGTGGAAGGCAGCAGGGCAGTGAATCACCCTCATGTTATTATGTGGGGTCTTTTTGTTTTTAACGGGAAAGGGGCAGGGGTGAGTGGAGCTGCTGCTGAGCAGCAGATGGCAGGAAGGGTGATGACATAGACACAATTGTCCTACCCCATTATTCTTTCTGACAGGCTCCTGCCCTCCTTTCTGGTTTGCTGCTAACAGAATTTGAAGCTGGGGAGGATTAAAGGGGGGCAGAGATCCTCAAAGGTGCCTCCATTTTGAGTTTATCCTTTATTTCTTTAAGGGTAAACACTAGTTGGGACTGAACAGTATTGTAGGTAAAGCCAGAGGCCCACCTGGTTTATGATCAGAAAGAATGATCTCCCAAGGAGAAGACAGAGGAGGGGAGACCAGTTTTTATGTATGTTCTATATAATTTGGATTGGTACATGAACAGGAAGCTTGTATTTTACTGTCATGCAGACTGGTCCTTTGCATGGTTATTCTGGAAGCTAGTTCCAACGAGATGATTGTGCAGTAGCTCATTTGAGACTTGCAGCCTGTTGAGTTGCCTTTTTCAGATTCAGGGGACCTGTACCTTGGAGGTACAGTCAGAGGACCTACACACTGGAGGTACAAGCCCTAGCACTCCAGTCAGATACGGGACTGGCACTGCATGCACCAGATGAGTACAGGTGTCTGCTCTACTTTGAACTGCCAGTTCTGCACACTGTGGCCTGTTTCACAAACAACAACCTTATGGCTTGCTGTTGAATTGTAGATAATGACAGTTTATGATTCTGCAACTATGTATAAACCCTGCACTATGGTTTGACTATGGGTTGCTAATCATGAGCAGTCCAGGAGGGACAACCTATGGTTTGTTTTTGGATTGTGAACTGTGGTTTGTGGATAGCAACCCATAATTAAACCCTAATGTACAGTTTGCACATAATGACAACTCATACTTCAGTGAAAACTCATACTCAACCTGCATTCAGAATTGTTGTTACATGAGAACCTGGTCTGTTTTATGCTTGTAGTTTGCTAATGGGGTGAGGGGGGCATTAAGTTGGGAGGCTGCAATTCATTTCCTTTGTTAGCAAGATGAAAGGGAGGGAGGTGATCAGTCCTGTGATTAAGAGAAAGCCAACTCAGAACAAATGTCATGTGGATGTTGAAATCCCATTGATTTCAGTGACATTTACTTTCATGTAGCTCTGTGTAGGTCATAGCCTTTTGACTGCAAGGGCAAATCAAGGGGACTCTGAGTTAAAAGATGCTGCGCTTCACTAATTGGGAGGTTTTGCTTTGATTTTTTTGGGTTCACACAAAATGATTATTTAAACAGTTGTGAGGTCTTGTCTGCCACATCTTGAAAGAGCAACTGCTCATAGTAGGTGCAGAACTGCTCTCATGGGGGTCTTGGTGACATGCATACTTTCTTTCGGGGTAGCTAAATGCAAAAGGGAACAGTGTTCCTGTGTCTTTAATGGTTAGCAAGAGTCCTTGTAATGCAGCAGTGGGAGGAAAACTCACAGCTATCAATGCAGGGGTGAACAACTTGTCGCTGTCCAGTTGTTTTGGCCTACAATTCCCATCAGCCCTTGCCAGCATAACCAATGGTAAGGGGTCATGAGAGCTATAGACCAGGATATCTGGATGGTTACAAGTGTGGTAGTCTTGTGGCTCTTTAGGAGCAGGAGGTGCCTTACGGTAAGTCAGACTAGTTTTGTTTAGGCCGCTACTGGCTGCTGTCACTGGCCGTGGCTTTCTAGGATTCGAGCATGGGACCTTCTTTGCCCGGCTATGCAAAACACCACACACTGGACCAGTTCAGAACTTCTTCATGTGTAACACGCATCTTACTACTGAGCCAGGGTCTCTCCTCCCAAGTAAAGAGGCCTTGTAGGTCAGGTGGACGGCTTCTTGTTATTGGCCCTGCCCTGTGCCTTTAATAGCAGCGCAGAAATAGCACACAGAAATTAGGTGGGTAAATCTTTTCCTATGCCTTTTGTTTCATTCCAAGTGCCTTTTAAAGAGAAAGGGTATGGAGAGCAATTCTCTTTCTAAACGGAGAGGTAGATGATAAAGCCTGAGATGGAGACAGAGTGGAAGGTTAATGGATGAGAAGGGGAAAGTGCTGAGAGCTTACAACTCTAAGCCACAGAAGTGTTCCAGGAGCCAGTAAAAATAAATTGTTGGGACTCCTATGCAATAGGGCACTAGCCACCATGCCTCTTAAAACAGGGATCCATGTAAGCTGTCACTCATTGCTTTTATAGTTAAAGCAATCCTGAAATGTATTTAAAGCATCCACACCCCTTCCCGCTCTTCCCCGCTTCTGAACTCTGTCCAGGCAGTTCACTGTTTACTCGATGTAGCCTGCTTGTGTGTTGCCAGTGCTTGTCTGGCATTTCTATTGCCTGAAACCTTATAACTTTAATAAGATATAAACCGTGTCGCATCCATCTGCCGTTGCTCAGCAACCCTTCAGTAATGCCCAAAACAAAGCTTCCCATGTGGAAGGAACACTAAATCCTACTGTGGGATAATTCTGCTTCCAAAGCTGTTGTTTCCTTCACTGCTAACAGTCCTTCCACCTGTAGCACCAGTGCACATTGCCCTGTTACCTTTGTCCTTGTGGATAAAACTAGAAGGATTACCTTCCTTGCCCTTTTTGGGTATGTGTAGATAATGTGACAAGGATAAACACCTACTGCAGTATTTATGAGCTGAAGGTGTTTGTATTCACACTGCAGATCGTATTTTCCAACTATGGTTTGAATACACAGGCAGGAAAAGCATTGTCAAGCCTAATGTCAAAATGCCCAAGCAAGTGCATTCTTTCTTGTAACCTGCAGTAGCAGCACCTTAGTTTCCCAATGTTTCTCTGATCCTCAGGCACAAACTGAGTGTGGTCATTGAAACATTGCGTATTGCATGTCCTTTCTAACTGGGTGATTCATACTGAAAACTTGGAATAAGTGTTAATGTCCTTCTTTGAAAAATAAAAATAAAAATGGCACCTTCTGTATTTTGGGGACAAATTCTGAGTTTCAGGATGAAGTCCTGCCTTTGAGAGTGTTTTCTGTTTAGGCATATGGAAGGCAATTCTTCCTTAGCCAATCTTAATGTCCCATAATCTCTCCCTTCAACTCAGCTCCTGCCCCTCTTAAGTTTCAAATACTACAGACAAAACCAAAAATCCCTTTCCACTGGAAATATTTAGTGAGGCATGACATGCCTGGCATTTATTTCTGCTGTTCTCTTTTAGCGGATTGTTTTGACAGTCATAATTGAGGGCTAAATTAGCATCAATAGCATCCCTCAAGTTTCATGCTGGCAGCCAGACACAAGTCAATCAGCAAGGGATGTGTTGAAAGTTGCCAGGCAACTGCACATGGTAAAGCAGGGTCCAGTGAACTCGAAACAACTTGGAATCGAATCTGTTTTCTCTGTGGATTTGCAAGTTGATTTTGCACACTTTTCTGTGTCCAGAGAAAGGTGTGTGGGATGTAGGTTTTTCTTCTTGTTGTTCATCTTGTTTAGGCTTTCATGGGCCTTTAAAATGTCTAATTCCTGGAATTATACAAAAATCCGATATGTTCCTATCTTGGCGAGTGTAACAGTATGCTCTTGAAGGTTAAATGCTGTGTCTTCTGCACATGGCCATGTCACATACATTCTAGTAGAATCAGCCCAGATGGATTAATAGACATTAACTATATATACACCCTTTCTATGTGGGGTTTGCTGGGGGGGGGGGGAGTTGCCACTGTCAATTCTAAAGGCTTTTGAAAGTGCTGTAGGATGTACACTAATTCCAAGTGCATGGTTTGATTAGAGCAAACTCTCTTCAGTTTGTGCCTCCCCTAAATAAGCTGCATTTCACTGTCCATTAGCTCAGCATAATGACAACAGACTAAACAGGACAAACTTGTCCATATGTATGTGTTTTAAGACAGGCATGTTGCTAACACCTGCGCACTAATCTAATCAGCTCTCCCAGAAAGCTGGAAAATGAGAGTCAGCAGGCTATTTTAGACTAGTCCATCGTTTAGCTTTGCCAAGCCATTTTGTCCAAACCTTTCCTATATTAAACATGTGTCCTCCATTAAATTACATAAATATCTTTTGAAAAGGCAGGGAGAGAAATGTTCCTGTATTCTGGATGTTGCAGTAGTGCAAGTGAAGTGGAGGGGAATTGGAAGTAGTTGCAGATATCTTGTGTACTGCTTGATTGGAGCATTTGAAGGTAAACAAACTTTCTCCTGGATGAAGCCTAGCAACACTGTGGTCGTTTGGGCAAGTAAGTGCTAATGTAAGCTATTCCTGTAGGGCAGGGATGAAGAACATGTGCTTCTCCAGATGCTTTACTACAGCTCTCATCAGTCCTGACCATTGGCCATGCTGGCTGGTGCGGATCAAGTCAAACAGCACGTGGAGGGTTACATGTTCCTTGCCCTTGCTGCAAGGGAAATGCCTTTTGTGTGTGTGGCACTGAAGAATGTCCCATGCTTTTGTGCTCGCTTAGGCTCTTGTATGCATAAAATAATGTTAGGAAGAAGACTGGCTCCAGACCAGAAAGGAGGGTATTTATATATTTGCAGAATAGTAAAAACAAAGAAAGTGCAAACTTACCTTGGCCCTTGCGTTCATGTGAAGGGTACTTAATTTTATGGGCCAGCGGAAGCCTGTCTCCTGAGTCAAAAGGGGCTCCAGAAGAACCTCTATGTCAGGAAAAGCACTATGCTGAATCTCAGAGATTCCTCTTTCAGCTTCAGGGAGGTGCCATCTTTTGTGCCCCTTCATCCTGCACCTCAGTTCTCTTAATAGAGAGGTGAGTACTTGTACGCCAGAACATCAGAAGGGCCACAGCTCTTACCAGACCTAGCCTGTATTGCCAGTGAGAGGGATCATGGGACATGCGAGCCATGATGCCTCAGCATTGGGACTTGACGTATCCACTCCTGCCTTAGTGGGATGATCAGTGTCAGATAGTGCTCAGAACTTACTTGTCAGTGCTCTTGTAGACTGATCTCTCCTTAGAGTGAGAGAAATCTGGAGCACTGGTGTTATATATGGAGTTTCAGCAATAAGGACTCCTTATCTATTCCATGGCAGAAAGAACATACGACTGTAGGTTACCAGGAATTTAGGTGCTTTACTAGATGTGGAACAATACGCCCTTCACCAAAGTAGCGTTGTGTTGGGCAGGATGGGTGTGTAGACAGGTTCCTAAAGCAATTGCTCACTTGAGGTGTACTGCAAAGTCAGATTCAGTCCACTACCTGGGCTATTGGTGGGCAGCATCAGTACTTGACATACCTGACACTTGAACCAATGAATCTTGGGGCCAAGCTTCAACTAAGAATCTGCTGACAAGACTAAATTATTTAAGCTGGTGTGAACAAAAAGGGACAGCAAAGAGTTGCTAAAGAATCCCTTCAGACTTCAGGAATGTGCACATATGATTTACTATAAGCATATACAAAGTGATGTGTATTGGGGAAAAATCTTAACTGTATGTGTATGGGATGGAATCTGAGCTGGCAGTGATTGACCAGGAAAAGGATCTGGAGGTTGTGGTTGATAACTCAATGAAAAGGCCTACCCAGTGTGATGCGGTGAAAAGGGCAAATTTTTGGTTGGGGATCATTAGTATAGTAATTAAACATTACACTGCCAGTGTAATAATGCTTTTATATAAATCTATGGCGTGGCCACACTTGGAATACTATATATAGTTCTGGTAGCTACATCTTAAAAAGGCTATTGTAGAGTTAGAAAAGGTGCAAAAAAAGACAACTAAAATAACTAAGGGGTTGGAGCAACCCTTCTGTGAGGAAAGCCTATGACACTTGGAGCTTTTTAACTTTGAAAAAAGATGATGTGTAAGGAAGACCTGAGAAATGTATACAAAATGATGCATAGTGAGGAGGAAGAGACATTTTCTCTCCCCTTCCGTAGTATTATAACCAAGAATCATCCCATGAAAATGAATGGTGGACCATTAAGGGCAGATAAAAGGAAGTACTTCTTCACATGACACAGAGTTAAACTATGGAATTCATTTCCACCAGATGTAGTGATGACTGCCAGATATTGCAGTCAGAGTTTCCCACAGGCAGCTGGTTGGCCACTGTGGGAGCAGAATGCTTCACTAGATGGACCGGGCCAATCCAACACAGCTCTTACTATGTCCCTAAATGTTAAGGGGAGAGCCATGGTTGGAATTCCCATGTACCTCTTCTGACTTAAAATGGGCAGAAGATAGATCAGGATCAGCTGGCAGATCTCCAGGAGATTTCCAGGTAGATCAGCAAGGATTTCCAACCCCCAGTGGTTTAATAGTAGCAAAAACTAAAGGCTGTTTCCCCTCCCAAATTAAGCTGCTAAAATCAAGGAAATGTGGGATAAAACAGGTGTATATTTGTTGTATGAAAGGACTCTGATGTGAACTACAGTTCCAGTAATGAACACAGTTTCATTCAGAAGCAATTTGTTCCTCAGGTCTTCATGTGCCTTTCTGAGCCCCTATTTTGGCTCCATTTGGTGAATCTTGAGGTTCAAATGAAAAACAAAGCAAAACAAAAACAAAGTCAATCTGAATTCCACTTGCCTCATTTTAACAGACACTTGCCTGCTGTGTCACAGCACTTTTCAAAGTTGTCCTCCTTATTAGCTGTGGAGGGGGAATTCTATAGGCACTAGTACTGATGCTTGTATGATTATCCCATCTCTTGCTAATCAAAGCTCCAGGACAATTTGGATCAGGGCTGCGGTGTTGGGGAAAGGATTAGATGTTCCCTTAGCCTCCCTTGCATGACAACCCCTATCCAGCTCCCAAGGGGGCATAGAATTCCTTTTACATGAATAAATTACAGGTCAGTTGCAGATCTCCCATGTATTATAAAGTTACAACCACAGAGGGCATATCTGACCACAAAGTTGAACTGGGATTCCTAAGAATGGTGGTTGTTTTCAAGGATTCTGAAGGAAGAATACTGGAGTCCCTCAGCAAACTAAAATTCTCAAGATTCTTTGGGAGAACCCTTGGCATCTTTAGTTTTGTTACCCGTACATGTAGTTTCTGGTGTGCATACTGGCTTGATTTGAAATGCCTTCCACAGCTGATCCATACTCCTGCTGTCAAGCTATCTGGAATGTAATGGAAAGAGCTGTTTAGCCCTTTCCTGTCCCCAACTGGCTGGCTGCATTCTCTCTCTCTCTGGCTTTGCTTCACCACAGCTGCCTTCCTATGACAGCAGAATGATAGATGTGCTTTGCGCCAGAGGGCAGAAGGCCGCCAGCTTGGAAGGCCGGCGTATGCCACCCATCAGCCTATTCAGAGGATGCATTCAGCCGTGGCACTGTGAGGATTTCATCAGTCTTTAATGCATTAACCTTTCATTAGGCACGGCAGTCTCTGACTGTGCCTTGCACTCCTTGCCGGTGTCATTCAGGCCATTCCTTAGGTATGGCATGAAGCCTTGTCATCGAAAGGAACCCCCTTTTGTCTCTATGTGGAATCAGTGATGCATTTCTGCAAACCCAATGATAGTGAAGCCCATGCGTTCTTTCCTAAAGCTGTGCAGTGTATCTGAATGAGATCTGTGTACCTGTGTTGGTGTTAAAGAAAATCTTCTCCTGCTTTAACCTGTGCGCATGCGCACACACACATATGCATGACATGCATCCAGATAACACACGTGGACATTTATAATATGCAGCATTTTGTGCCATCTAGATATACAGTGAGGAACTGGAAAAATAATGGATTGCTGGCCAGATGGGAAAGAACAGCTTATAAAAGTAGATGTGCTCTGCAATGTGAAGGTGCATAGTTACTGCCCTTGTTTGTGAAAAAGTTTTAACTTTGCTGATGAAGGCCAAGAAGTGTCTTCAGAGGGGTGCAAAGGATGCATTGCATTTGGGTTACCTGTTGTAGTCATCTGCTGTCACGTCATCTCTGACTTCCAGCAACCTTATGAAGGCCCTCCAAAATGTCCTGTCCTTGACAGCCCCACTCAGTTCTGTAAAGTCCCAGGCTGTGGCTACTTTTATGAAACTGTTCCATCCCATATTTGGTCTTCCTCTTCTGCTTTCAACTTGCCCTAGCCTGTTGAGTGGGTTCTAGATGCTCCCCCCTTGCCCGCCCCCCCTCCCTCCCTCCCTCCCTCCCTCGGAAAACTGACAACTGTCACCATTTAACAAATGATCTAGTAAAAATGGTACCTCTGATATTCTAGGACAGTGATGGCAAACCTTTTAGAGACCGAGTGCCCAAACTGTGACCCAAAACTCTCTTATTTATCACAAAGTGCTAACACTGCAATAAAACCTGAATACTGAGGTTTTAGTTTAGAAAAAACAATTCATACATTAACGTCCTTTGTCTTAAAAGAAAAACACAATAAAAGAGCTTTCAGTGATACAGCTTTTTAATTCTCTTTGCTAAATCTTAGATATTAAATTTCAATTTTTCATAAGAAAACTCAAAGCTAAAATCTTGTGTTAATAAAAATGAATGTATTTAAACTCAAAGCCAGTCCAAACACATACATACATACATACATTTATATCCTTGGCAGAGCACTGATGGGCCATGCAAAAACTCGGATGAGTTGCGGCTCATGACGCCACTGCCTGGTGCCGTTACTCCTTTTCGAGCATACGCATGGCCCTTATGTGCGCTGTTATCCAGTGCTCGGCTGCTGGGGTGATGCTGGGGCTACTTGGCTCACCTGCTGTGGCATGCGTGCCATAGGGTTGCCACCACTGTTCTAGGAGATGATAATGGTACAGGTTGGAAGCATGAAAATGAGGGTTCAAAAGAGAGGGGTTCTGTGTACATTTCAGCCTTGGTTGTCCAATTTTAATTTTCATGGGAGAAGTTACAGTGGTGGCTTTCAGTTTTACAGTCAATCAGTTAGAGGATGCGTCTTTTCATGTAATATATGTGATAGGACCTTGCATGCTGTCTCTGCAGAGAGCTCCACCTTCTTGCAGAGATCTGCGATGCAGTGTATCTCCCCACAGGAGCAGTGCCTAAGTTCTTGCTTGACTCAGTAGACTTCACTTCAAAGGAAGTGAGATATGGTGTAAATTGATGACCTGCAACTGCAAGGGACTGGACCCATTGGCCTTCTTGGGCCCTTCCAACTCTACTATTCTATGATTCTGTGTGTGACACATGTACTTCATTTGCTTCCATGTATTTGTAGCATCTAAAATAGCCGTCAACTCAGTAACTGTGTTCCTCATATCGGATATATCCCTGTCCATGATGAGCACTGCTGTGCTCAGCTATCCAAAGGCTGCCTGATCTTTGAAACAATTTTCCCATTTTTTCTGGACTAATCATCATGCCTGGAGGCTGAAACTTCTTCCACAATTCCTATATCATACCTCCTTTCTAAATCGCTTATCTAAACCTGACTCATCTGTCAGGTTTGTATTAACCCCATTGTCTCTCTTTGAAACGCATTCCAACTACCATATAACTGAACTGAATGTGAATTTCCCATCCACTACCTCCTCTTGCCTCCCTTGTGTCAAGTTTCAGTTTTATAAACTCCTGAGAAGGGACATGACTACCATTCTCTAGCCAATATTCCTAGTGCCCAAAACCACTGAAAAGTTATTTCAGCATAGGATACAAGAAATCGCAGTCAAGTCTCCCCATCCCTGACATAAAAACCAGGTCAGTAATGCATTAAATAGCTAACAAACTTGCTTTCCTTTCATGATACCCAAAATCATCTGCATGAAGTAGATGCTGCACTCTACCTTTGGCAGGGTAAATTGATGGGCAGCAAATTTTTCATATACTTTCTTAGAAAAGCCAGAATAAGAAATTACATTGTATTTGGTGCAGCCACATATCTGCAATTGCTTTATCATGTCATTCCTCCATCTATCCATCTGTCTGATCTATCCATCTTCCTCCTGTTGTTTCTTCTGCCCATTTTAAGAATAATCAGGAGATGTCACATAAAAGAATGTAGGGAGCCATTGTACCCCTCAGCTGGGGACAGTGGAGACAACCATTTCTCAGTTCAGTTTGAAAGCAGTGTACCAGTAACATTTACAGATTAACTTTTCCATCCATGCTAAGCTTTTTTGTTTTGCTTGTCTTGCAGGTAGAGGCAGAAAAGCACCAAGATGTTGTGGTCTATGACCAGAGCACACGGGATGCAAGTGGTCTGTCACCTGACAGTTTCCTCTCCATTCTCCTTGGCAAGCTGGACAGCTGTTTCCACAATGTGTCCATCCTCACAGGTAGGAATTGTTAGCTGTACAGGGAAAACCGATAGTGTTCCAGTGAGTGCAGTCAGAAAGCACATCAGAGAGCCACTTTGCTGACTGGGTCTGCTTAGTGCTGGAGGGGGGACCACATGCAGCCACATTGAGTTTCACGATGGAAGATGGATGGGATATAAATGAAATAAATACATGCTCTGATTAGCTTGAGTATGGAAGAAATCTTTTCTGAGGACTTTACGTTTTGTTGGTAAACCAGCGCTAGAAAGCCACTGAGTGTCATTCCTTGCCATTAAGTATTCTTCAGGTAGACCACTTTGCCTCCGTCGCCTTCCTTGTGCAGTGTGTGCATGGAATGTTGGAACAGGTGGACCTTTCGTCTGATCGAGCGTGGTGTTTCTTACCTTCCTAGGAGTGAAATGGAATGTGCTGCTGCATTTTAGCGAAGGCGGAAGTGCTGCTGGAGTGAATGATACTGTTGCCTGCATTCATATAGATGGCAATAATGGGTATAGCAATATTGGCTACCAGGCAGTACAGAAATAAATACAAATATTAATTCTAGTCTCTCGGAGTATGATTTATGCCCTGTATCTGTAACTGGTAATCTTGGCAGTCCTTGGCAGCTCTGGAAAATTGTCATTCCAGAATTTACTAGGAATGGAGATTTTCTGAGGGATGGCATAATGTGTCATGTCACTAGGACCAATGTGTGAGGGATCTTTGGAAAGCATTTTCACTGTATCCAGGTTTCAGGTGGCCGTGAAATAAATAGCAACCTAAGTAGACCCAGAAATCGCTTCACTCTAGCCACTCCACGTATCTTCCTAAACCCACTTTTTTTTTTTTTTTTTTTTGCCAAAAAGGTAACATTATTTGAAATGGAGTGAGATCTCTAAGGATTTTTTTAAAGAAAAAAACAGCTCTGAAACAGGAAGAGACCCCCATTTTCACTGCAGTGAAAGTTGCAGAGTTGATGTGCCGTTAGATAAGTTGCTTGTTTCGAACAGGAAATAAGCTGGGATTCCAGACTCAGCAACTTTTCATATGGAAGGAACTTCTAAGTGATAGCTGATGTTAAGACAAGGGTATGTGATGGTGCCACCTCATCTTAACTAGCTTGGGAACCCTGTAATTTAAAAGATAAGAGGAAAATATGCAATGCAGTATTCTTATGAAATTCTAGCAATTATATAGCCACATCTTTTGGAATGCCTTTGCCCATGTCATCAGTTTAAAGCAATGCCTGTGAAATGTATGAGACAATCTCCTGCTTACCCTCTTATATTGCACACAAGTGTATGTTGAAGATGGACATGTATTCTGGAATGGGATGGGATGGGCATTCAGGCATTCCCTTAAACGGTTAAGTTGAGCACATGAGCAGAGAGAGCACACTAGTTGTGCCACCTTCGCTGTTGCATTCATAGCCTCTAGTTGTGGAAGGCAACTTTCTAAAAAAGGAGACGGTTCTGTACCTGTGGAAGCTCTCCATGCAAGTCTTTCACAAATGTTAGAACTGAGCAGGTCAGGGTTAGCATGCCCCCTTTCCTTTGTTTGCTCTACCCAGTTTAGGAATCATGAATAGGGGTTAATAATATTGTCTTATTCAATTTTTCATTGTTATTGTCATTTGAAGCTTTGAAGGTAATATCTTTACCTAGAATGTGAATTTCTAGAAATGCTGAAACCATCAGGGAGGGGACTATATGAGGGAAGGGGAGAAAAAACATGAGGGGAGCTGAAATTTAAGAATACTTATCAAATATTAACTTACTCAAGGAAAGTGAAATGTATTACATTATAAGTTGTATAATTTGGAAAGTGGATATAATTGTACCGCTTCATGTATTTATGGAATTTTAAGGTATAGGTGGTTACTTTTAGTCAAACAGTTGCTACCCCGTGTTTAAGCAGGCTGCTATGTGCTAATAACCCCTTCAAGAATCACTGCCTTGTCGTGGCAAAGGGGCTCGTGTAGCTCAATGAAGCTATGAGCTATGCCGTGCAGGGCCACCCAAGAGGGACAGGTCATAGCAGAGAGCTCTTGACAAAAGCTGATCCACTAGAGAAGGAAATGGCAACCCACTCCAGTATCTTTGCCATGACAACCCCATGGACAGTACCAAAAGACAAAAAGATATGACGCCGGAAGATGAGCCCCTCAGGTCAGAAGGTGTGTCCAGTGTGCTACTGGGGAAGAGCAGAGGGCTAGCACTAGTAGCGCCAGAAAGAATGAAGCGACTGGGTTAAAGCTGAAAGGACACTTTCAGCCCAATTGAAATGACTCTAGATAATTCATTTCCTCCAAGACTACTTGGAGCTGCCCAGCCACAACTCACTCGAACACCTTGTCCAGGAAGGAAATGTTGGCTATAGGACAGTAGTTGTATACATCCTCAGGATCCATGTGTGGCCTTTTAAGAAGTGTAACCACTGCCATCTTTAAACAGTGTACAAGAGGTAGCAACTAAAACCATCCCAAAGAAAAAGAAATGCAAGAAAGCAAAATGGCTGTCTGAGGAAGCTTTACAAATAGCTGAGGAAAGAAGGGAAGCAAAATGCAAGGGAGAAAGATACACCCAATTGAATGCAGAATTCAGAGAATAGCTAGAAGAGATAAGAATGCCTTCTTATACGAACAGTGCAAAGAAATAGAAGAAAACAATAGCATCGGGAGGACCAGAGATCTCTTCAAGAAAATTGGAGGTATGAAGGGAATGTTTCATGCAAAGATGGGCATGATAAAGGACCAAAATGGCAGGGACCTAACAGAGGCAGAAGGGATTAAGAAGAGGTGGCAAGATTGCACAGAAGAACTATACAAGAAAGAGCTTAACGTCCCTGATAAGCACAATAGGGTGGTCACTGATCTCAAGCCAGTCATCCTGGAATGTGAAGTCAAATGGGCCTTAGGAAGTCTGAGCAACAACAAAGCTAGTGGAGGCGACAGTATTCCAGCTGAGGTATTAAAAATCCCAAAAGACGATGCAGTAAAAGTGCTACACTCAATATGCCAGCAAATTTGGAAAACTCAACAGTGGCCACAGGATTGGTAAAGGTCAATTTACATTCCAATTCCAAACAAGGGCAATGCCAAAGAATGTTCAAACTACCGCACCATCGCACTCATTTCACATGCTAGCAAAGTGATGCTCAAAATCCTACAAGCTAGGCTCCAGCAGTATGTGGACCGAGAACTACCAGAAGTACAGGCAGGATTTCGAAGAGGGAGAGGAACTAGAGATCAAATTGCCAACATACGCTGGATCATGGAGAAAGCTAGGGAGTTCCAGAAAAACATCTACTTCTGCTTCATTAACTATGCTAAAGCCTTTGATTGTGTGGATCACAACAAATTGTGGCAAGTTCTTAAAGAGATGGGAGTACCAGACCATCTTATTTCTCTCTTGAGAAACCTGTATGCGGATCAAGAAGCAACAGTGAGAACTGGACACGGAACTACTGATTGGTTCAAAATTGAGAAAGGAGTTCGGCAAGGCTGTATACCGTCGCCCTGCCTATTTAACTTATATGCAGAGCACATCATGAGAAAGGTGGGGCTAGGTGAATCACAAGTTGAAATTAAGATTGCCAGGAGAAATATCAACAACCTCAGGTATGCAGATGATGCCACTCTAATAGCAGAAAGTGAAGAGGAACTAAAGAGCCTCTTGATGTGGGTGAAGGAGGAGAGTGCAAAACTCAACATTAAGAAAACTAAGATCATGGCATCCGGTCTTCTCACTTCCTGGCAAATAGATGGGGAAGAAATGGAGGTAGTGACAGATTTTATTTTCCTGGGCTCCAAGATCACCGCAGATGGGGACTGCAGCCAAGAACTTAAAAGACGCTTTCCCCTTGGGGGGAAAGCTATGGCAAATCTAGACAGCATACTAAAAAGCAGAGACATCACCCTGCCGACAAAAGTGCTTATAGTCAAGGCTATGGTTTTCCCAGTTGCAATGTATGGCTGTGAAAGTTGGACCATAAGGAAGGCTGAGTGCCGAAGAATTGAGGCCTTTGAGCTGGTGGAGACTCCTGCAAGTCCCTTGGACTGCAAGGCAATCAAACCAGTCAGTCTTAGAGGCGATCAACCCTGAGTGCTCTTTAGAAGGCCAGACACTAAAGATGAAACTCAAATACTTTGGCCACCTAATGAGAAGGAAGGACTCCCTGGAGAAGACCCTGATGCTGGGAACAGTAGATGGCAAAAGAAGAAGGGGACGGCAGAGGATGAGATGGCTAGATGGAGTCACTGGGGCAGCGGGTGTGAGCTTAAGTGGACTCTGGGGGATGGTGAAGGACAGGAAGGCCTGGAGGAATTTTGTCCATGGGGTTGCGATGGTCAGACACAACTTTGCAACTAACAACAACAACAACACGCTAATGAACCTGGTAGGAACTTTGCTACTGCAGTATGTGGTGATGGCTGTTAAGGGGGTGCAGGGTGAGCAAAGTCAAGGAGGATGAGTCCACCAGTGGCTGTTAGTTGTGATGAATCTTCCTGCTCAGATGCAGGGTACAGAGTAGCAAGCTGGAGAGAAGGCAGCCTCGTGTTGGGCACGTGGCCGTGCAATGAATTGCTGCAAAGGAAATAGGAATAGCTGTAGCTGCCAGTTCTACCTTTGGTCACATGACTATTCTTTACTTTGACTGTTCTGTGGGTACATGCACTGAGGAAGGATGGGTGTATAAATGGCATTTTTCCATAAGACTAAAGGAAAAGCTAGTACAAAGTCTAATTTGCCCAGCAGAGGGGAGTGTTTCACATCCACAGAAATCGATGTACCCCCTTGCTACCCCCAGTTAGAAATGAGGGAGAAATTTGTTTGATCCACATTGTAATATGGACTGGCTCTAAGCTGTACATACTGAGTCAGTACAGGAATCAGAAAGCAAATACCTTTTTCATGTTTCATAGGAGAACTGCATTATGCAGTACAGTTGTCCAATAAAAAAGAAATGCATATTAAAAGAAATGCACACAAAATCAAAAAGAATCAGAATACTCACAGAAACATATAAACATATTTCTTCTAAAATGTGCTTTTTTTCTCCCAGTATTCTTGTAGATGTTTCTCCTAAGTCATAAATTAGGCAAATTTATCACAATTTTTTTTACCCAAGCGTAAATGCAAAAAATATGTTGAAAGATATGCATATAATAATGCATATGAATGTTCATGTAGATTTTGTATTAAAATGTATCCTACAATTCAGAAAAAGATGCTGAAATGGGACAGAACAACCTTTTTATTTCAAAAAGTTTGAAAAATATGGAAACTGAAATTGACAGATTCTAGCTCAGGAAGTGCAGATGATCACAAGATTACTGAGAAATACGTAAGTTCATTTGTCACATCACCACAGACTCGCTTCTGCATGTGTCTCTTTCTCACCTGTGCCACAGCTATCTGATCCTTCATTGAAGTCACTTCCGTGAAACAGGCAGCCAGCAGAGGTATGATTAGAGAATAGGACATTGACAGTGAATGCCTTTGCAAGCTTACTGAGCCCCAATCACTTCAGTGGGAAATATGCCCAGATAAGTTTGTTGTTCTGAATTGCAACCTCAGAGAAAAATAACTTGTAGGCCGGCAGGGAAGGCAGCTACAGTCCTAATACCTTCTCCCCACCCTGCCCTTGGTTCAGCTGTGCCTAGCCATGTTAGTGTGTGCAGAGTGACTGAATGAGCAGGGCCCTTTTCCAGAACTCTTAAAAATTAATCAATGGATTCATTCGGAAAGAGGAAAAGGAGGGTGACTGTGGGAGTTTCATTGCAATGAATCAGGGTCCCTAAGGGACTCTTATCCCCAACCACAGACCATGCGGTGAAGTGGCTAAGGAAGCACGATATTCTAATTATAGCCCTTTGGTGGAGTGTGTACAGCTACAATGCTAGGGAGCTCCCAGGGAGAGGCGTGAATGAATGAAATCCTCCAAGTGGTCAAAGAAGGGGAAAAGCAGAGGAAGGTTAAAGCTCTCATTCATTTCATTAGGAAGGCAGCTCTTAGGCCTGTCTTCTTTCCCAGCACACAGTGACAAGGTGCTCTTGGCATAATCTGAAGCAAGGCTTATGGGCAGCTTGCTCATAGGCTTGGACATTTAGCCTGTGTAGCAACTGACTCTATTAAAGGAAAACAATCCTGTCACCCCCCCCCCACACACCTCCTTTGATGTTAAAATTTGACCACCTATATATTCAATAACAAACTTGGCTCCTCTTGTCCTGTTTGGCATGGCTCTTAGGCCTAGTTCACTAAGGAGATAAATTTCTGTATTGGCTATACCATTCAGAGAATTTCTGCATGAGGTACTTATGGATGGTTATGAGTTCTTTATATGTTTGTTTGTTTGTAAACAGTGTTTTCTGCAAGTTTTTAAGGAACAAAATGGGGCATTATTTCTGAAAGCAACAAAATGCAATTGTTTCCACTTGCAAGTCTGCTGTACTACGGTGCTACCTGGGGATTGTACAGTGGAAAAGCAGGAAAGGAAACATGTATGTGTGATACTCAGATCTCAGTTCTGTGATAGAGCTGAAAGTAGGTACAGCAGATTAATGGCTTTGTTGAAAAGTCTTCAGATTGCAGGTGGGGGCTTACTGATGAAGAATAAATTAATACTGTACATGAAAAAACAAGGTAAGTTATGCATATGTAATGTTTTTCTTTGAAGAAGCATGCAGTCATGTGAGCTCGTTCCAGCAATCTGAGGTATTGCTGCCCAGGAACAGGTTTTCCATCTCAGCAAGAACTAGGCCTTAGTTAGCTCTGTGCTTAAATGCCTGTGGGGCACTCATTAAAAGTCCTTTGTTACCATTTTCTGCCTTCCTCAGAGTCATTGACATCTCATTAGTAGTCCATGTAGCAGTATGTAGCCTTTCCAGAGTACATTGGAGGTAATACAACGCTAAACAAAGTTTGCTAAGTACAGGTTTGGGATTTAATTGTTAGCAAGTACCTTTATGGAAAGGAACATCGGGATTAAAAAGGAATTACAGTTCTAATGGAAGCCCCTGAAATGGTGAACAAGTGGACATTGGTAGTTGTTTTGGTATTTTGTGTGGTTAACCTGACCTCAGGCATTGTTGTGCACTAAAGCAGTGTAGGACTATTCGCAATTTGAAGCCAGAAACCTCTGCTTTCTGGGCTGCTGGGCCTGTAACTTCTGATTACCAGGTTGAGATCCCTTCTGAATAAAATGGTTATGCCTCCTGTTTTATATTGGTCAGGGGGTACTGAAGTCCTTTGAAGATTCTTGCTCTGTTGCAGATGGGTCTGGTCTGATTAAGTGTAGAAAGATATGTCACTTTTGTCATATCAGTAATGTGGAATGTTTGTTTCCTCTCTCTAGGCAGGTTCTGTTGGGAAAATGTGGGTAAATTCTGTCTGAAAATCATTACTCCTGTGTGCCTTTGCATTGTGGGCTCAAATCCTGTCTTCCTTCTCAAAACCAAGCTGTCACTGTTTAAAATGGCATTCCGCCCCCCCCCCCCACTCCTTTCTCTCACCTTTAGCTGTAGGCTACAGTAGGCCATTTTAGCCCAAACATACATTATAAATAGTCATTGTTGGAATTCAGTTTACAATAATCTTTTGATAGCCCAGAGGGCTTCATGTGCCCTGATCATGCAGAATGTTTAGAGTCAAGGTAGGGGTCTGAGCTTATCATGAATAGTTTCTAGTGGCTTGAATTTGCATGTCTGAGCAGACTTGGAGATGGGTTCAAGTTACTCAACTAAAGTGTCAATACTAATCATTGTTACAGTGTGATTGACTGACATTTCTTTATCTGTTCTGTACGTGATGAGCTCAGAATCTTATTGTAACCTCTGCATTCTGTCATCAATTGCCCTGTACCTGTGTACCTATAAGTGCCCTGTAATGGTATTGAAGCTTGGCAGCAGGGTTCATCTCTGCCTGCCCGGTAGTGCACCCTGCATTATTGTGAGTGTACCGCGGGAACCTTGGGGGTTAATACAATAAAGCCTCAGATGGTCTGGACGCTTGGTCTTTCCCACGAACCCAAGTTTTATTCTCTCTTCTCAAATTGAGATTCCGGGATTCTGACAGTTCACACATCATGCTAGCCCACCCCACAAATAAGCCACAAGGCCTTTATTGTTGCAGAATAACCCACACTACATTCAACAGATTATACCCAACAGCAGTACCAGCTTTGAAAAGGAGTTGTGAAAGGGTTGGGGAATTAATATTTCTCCTTTCTAGAGTAGCTGGTAGGTCATGGAAATGTTGGAAAAAATAGAAGGCACTGAGAAGTTCAGTTCAACACTTAAAAATGAGAGGGCTATTTGCCAAGAGAGAGATATTGGACCCCACCCCCCTTGTGGTACATTAATCTTTTGATTCCCCTCTCATTTTGCTTCTGAATTGCTCTAGAAGGTCTTCCCTTCCTCTGTTATTTCTTCCCCACATTTTCACAGCCATGTGAAAATTATGGATAGGCACTTTCAGCTGTCAATTTCCTTGTATGTTTCCTATTTCTCTTAGCTGCTGCCTCTCACAGCCAAAACACACAAGGAGTTTGACCAGGCAAACTGCCCTATCAGATAGCCACTAGTGTGTTCTTGTGAAAATAATAATAATAGTTCAAGAATTACTTTTCAACCCCAACTGTGCATTTTTGAAGTGCTGAAAAATAAAAATAAAGAAGCCAGGGCATGACTGATGGTCCTTCCAAAGTGCCATTTTGGCATAGGTGGTAGAACAGTCATTGGCAAGATTGTGAAGAGCGAGCAGCATTGGTTTTTTTCCTGTTCTTCCCAAGCAGCTCTTTATCTGATCACAGCAACTTGTGATAAAATCAGGCTCCTAGATGTGATCGACTAGACAGCCATTATGGGCAGCGAAACACTGCAGCAAGCCATGGCTTGACCGTGCATGCTGGGTTGTGTGAGCCCAGTCAGTATCTGCTAATACACATCCCACAGTTACAGCGAAACATATTGTGCATGGGAGGGTAATCTTGGGAGCTCCTGAAATGCTAGAAGGACTGACGGCCTTGAAAGTCTTGTTGTGTAAAATCACCTTTATCATAGGTGTATGAGCATTAAAGGGTAATAAAAGCAACTTAAATGCAGCGTGTGACGCTATGCTGTTTAAACCCTCAAATCATGATATATAATGGGAACTGAGGCTGACAAGATCTGTTGATCTAGAGCCCTGCTTTACAGCTCTGCCAAACTTGTCAAACCAGAAATTTCAGTTTTAACACTAGGTCTGTGCCACCATAGCTGGTTTTGTATACAGTTGCATTGTTGGAATATTGTATTTCAGTGGGTAGCATGAATGCATAAAAGTGTAGATAAGGCTGGGGACAGAACTACATTTGATAGGGGAACAAGCATATCTAATCACTGAGCAAGCATATAATGGAAGGAAAATCTGTTGTGAGCAATGTGGGGAAAAATCTCTCAGAAACATTCTCTGGATGTCCTTATTGCAGGATATATTCTACCCCATGTGTAGATGTTTCTGCTACAAACTTGGTGTATGCTCTTGACAAGTTGATTAATCTTTTGTCCTGCACATATAAAAAGGAGAATGCAAATGTCAGTGTCTTAACTGTGGATTCTGAAGTCATTCAGGGTGGAGACTGTTGCTTGGCAACAGCACTTCCCACAGTAGGAGTCTGATGTTGTATTGACTAAAGATGCTTACGTGCAGTACCGGAGAACTCATAAAAAACCTTCTACTCTGGGAAGATTGTATCTGTAATTGCACCTTTGAAGCCTGTGGTCCGTGCCCTGTGTTGCTATAGTTTGGTCACTGCAGAACACAGTCAGAGGAGAAAGGCAGTGATTCAGCTATTTACTGTGCTCTGAACAATTTGCACATGATAGCAATTCCCCACTGAAGAAGAACTGATGCAGGCAAGCGGGGCTTGTGGTTAGTGAAGCATGTGCCACCACTGCAAGGTCACTGGTATAAATCAAGGACAAGCAGCCCTGCATAAAACTGTACACTTGGGGTCCTCCATGAGCCTGATGAATAGGTGGGGACAGGCCAAGCAGGTGATTAAATCTGTCATCTGGTGAATCCTTCTGCTCTTCCCAAGGATTATGGAGGCAGGGAAGAGTCTCTAATAAATTTCAGTGTCTGTTAGACACATCTGTAACCAAAGCACAGTCTTTAACCTAGAAGCCCACTGTCAAAGATTTATCGGTGTGTTTCCAGCAGCATATTTTTCACTTTTTTCTTTCATTGGCCTTTTTATTTCTATTTGTTCATCTGGACCCCTGTCTTTTCTAACTTGCCTTCTTAGGCCCCTGCTACTTCTTTCTTGCCTTCCCTGTCATGTTCTATGTGTCCCTTAGCCAGAGGCATTGACAGCCATTTCAGCTGCCTAGGTGGGCAACTGAGCCAACCAGTGCCATATGCAGTCACATTAATGCCTCCATAAAATCTGTTCGTGCATTATAATATAAGCATCCCATCTTTAGAGAGCTATTTTCTTAATACTTGCTCAGGCTTTTTAGTTGGAATCAATGTTGCATGAATCAGTGTATCTGACCAACTGTAGGTTCCCATTATCTTTGAAGGTAGCATTTTTAATGCAATTTCTTTCATTATACATCATTATTTTCATATTATCAATCCTTGGCACAGTGTTTCTAGAATAAGGTATTGGCATTATAGCTGTATGTCAGGAAGCTGTGGTTAATTAGCACATATATGTCTACACATACTTGGTGTAGTTTTTGTATAACGATTACTAAATTTGCCAGGCTGCAGTGAGTATGAATTTTCTACAGTGGTTGCTATTGTTACGTTATTATTACATTGCATTTATATCCAGTCTTTTTACTGTTGGAGCTCTTACATAGCTCCATTTTATCTTCACAACAAAATCCCTGTGACATAGTTTAGGCTGGGAGTGAGTGAATGCCCAGAAGTTACCCAGGGAACTTCATGGCTGAGTGGGAGCTAGAACCTGGATCTCCCAGGCCCCCAGTCTAACAATAACCACCATACCACTCTGGGTCTTGCAATTTACACAGAATTTTTAGTCAGGCATAAAACTATTAGCCTTCTCCTTTTGCATTTAGGCAAGCTGATTGTCTGAGTGTGTGTACCACAGCATGCTCTCACTTGAGTATTGTAGGCTGCAACTGGAAGCATGGATAGTGCACCTGGAAAAGGCAGCTGTCTTCTTTTGAGCAAGTGCCCCAGTATCAGCTGTGAGATTCTGGCCCTGTAGACTAAACTGCCCACACTGATCCACCATTATCCCCACCTCCCGTGAAGATAAGTGTAATTTGACAAATCCAATATGTATAGACCAGGGTTTAGTGGAAGGTAGTCCAAGAGCCACCAGTGAACTTCTGACTGGTATTTTGTGTAATATTCATCTGCTTAACTTAGTATTAAAAGGATAAAATGTGGCAGAGGAAGCAGGTTAGAGAAACAGGGTGATGCCAGTATGCGAAGTTAAAAAATGTTGATGCAAGTGCTACATAAATATACCCCCAGTGCTCTCATGATATATTCCTTTCTGTCTTGAGCAGAATTTGTGGCCGTTGAAATAATAGATTATCAAGCTGAATATGTTATTTTATATTTGCTTATCCCAACTCACACACATACCTGCTTACTCAGTTAAACACACACACACACACACACACACACAGAGAGAGAGTCCGTTCTGTTCAGGGAGGGGAGGGAGCCTGTTCCCAGAAGTTGCTGGTAATTTCCTTCCTGAGGTTTTGGCAAAGATACTTATGTATGTTTTCACTATGGTGTCATGAGCTGCATGCCCTGGAGCCCGCCAATTCACTAATGGCAAACACAGACCACTAATATGCTGGGTGGAGGAAAGGAACTGAAATGTAGAACACTGGGTCATGGCTGCTGAGTTTTATGTGGAAAGGATGACTCAAAACAAGAAAAAGCTGCTGAAAACTTAAGAGGCAGGCTGAGTAGATTTCTAATATGCATGCAGAGAGAATTTCCTTTAACATGGCCTCTAGCCTATTAATAAATACTAAATGGTTCAGTGCCTGGGTGGTCTGAAGGCAGTTTTGCTGTTACCTGCATTGGTATACATGCATCTTAAGATATGGAGATGGTAATATATATCCATTGCTACTAGAAAAGATTCACCATCTCCTCACTAGTTTCCCTTTCCAGACAGTTGTCTTATACAAGTTGCCCCTGTAAAATGTATTATTTTTCCGAAGACTGTTGGCCAGGCTTTTCTCTTACAGCCATGTGAATACGTTCTAATGAGTGGTTAACCTAAAGATGATTTATATTATAGGGATTTTGACATCATAGTGCCAATACTGAAGAAATGAATCCATTACCATTTGGAAATGTCAGTGAGTGACATAGCTGAGCTCCCTTTCCTTTTTTGGATACTGGTTGTCATTTCAAAGTAATAAATCAATCAACATTTCAAAAATAAATTTCTTTCATGTGTTTCCTTTCTCAGTAATTTAACAATTGTATCCTCAGCTGCCTGTGTATTGGGAAAGTTTCTACAATAGTTCCGCATCACAAGACGAGCCAGATCACAGGGAGCACCTGTGTATGTTTAGTGGGCTTACCCATTAAGATTGAAACAGGTGAGGGAAATGCCTAAAGGGGGCTTGTAGTCTGGCAAAGAAGATAGTGGAAAAATATTGACAACCTTCACTTTGAAGACATGGATAATATCTATCACTTGCACAAAGATATCCTTAAATGCACTGCTATCCTAAAATATATTTCAGAGATGTTAACTGTAGTTGTGACCCTTGAAAAGTTTGCTTGGGCAAATCCATTCTTTGAAGCATCAAAACCAATTAACTTACAAGGTGCTTTTCTTGCTCATGCCATTTTGAAAGAATGCCGGGGGCAGTGAGGGTGAGGCTGACAGAAGGAGGATGCCGAAGTCTCCCCCACCCCCGCCCCAGCAGTCTGCTACTTTTCTATGCTAGGTGTAAAGAACTTGACCCCACCACCACACAGTGCTGTAGCGGTAAATTTTGAAGTGAGGCATTCATCCTGACTGTCCCTGTTACCATGCCTCCAAGGAAAAGTCCAAAAAGTAGGCAGCTGTGTTGATTTACATCAAAAGACCAGCTAGAAGTTTTCATCATCTAGGAGTTGCAAAGCTAATGGGTCTTAATAGCTTGTTCAAGATTAAGCCACCCCAAAATCTGTCATGTTAAACAAAAAATAAGCTGATGCTGGAAAAACCATTCCTCCTGCTCCCCCCATACTGCGCCGATTGCAACTAAGCTCAGAGGGAACTACGAATTTGGGGGTGGGGAGGGGGGCAGGCAGCTGATAGTAGCATCCTTAGTGATAAAAACGTGCCAGTGCTGTGTGCTTGCAAGTCCTGGTTGCAGTGCTCTGCTGTTCTTTTTGCAGTCCATTCGGTTTCTGTACTGAGAAACCAAAGAAGGGACTGCAGAGAAGGGACACAGCCTTCTAGCCTCATCAGCATGGAATTCTCTTGCCTGTGGCTGCCAGTCATGTGCTTAAAGACAGGGTTGTCTTGCATGATGGACATAATCTCGACATAAGAAATCAAATAATTTCAGTTTTGGTTTCCCTTTTTGGCAAGATAGTAGTGAAAGGGGTACATGTGGCATGGTGGAGGAGGGAATGTACGTAGGAAAGGAGGAGTTTGCAATGATTTGGAGATGAGTGGAATTCACATTAAATCTTTCCCTAGACAATGAAAATCTCCTTTATTATTTCAGAGTTTTTAGCATAGTGCATTTCATTGTCAAGGTTCTTTTCTCTACAACAATGTCCATCACAGCTAGAAAACTAGGCTAATAATTTAACATAAAACCAAACTCATCAGGATCCAGCATGCTGCTCCTGGTTATGCACAGCATGGAGATGATGGTGGTGCAGCTCTTCCTACCAGTGCAGTGGGGCAGGAACATTTTCCTCCTGTGCACGAAGGACAGAGGCATAGAAGGTACATCTGTTGAATCTAGGAATCTTCACTGCTTGATGCTGGTTGTACAGACATCTAGGATCTCTGTCCATAATGTTTGCCTTTTGGATGAGCTGGACCTGATGCAATAACTTCACAAAAACTATTTATATTAGAAATCCCAATTTATAAGGCCAAATAGTACTGATTGCATCCTGTGCTCAAATATATTTTTACGGGCAGTGGCTGTATTTTATACTTGAACTCAGTGTTTGTGCTAGACCAGTTCCTCAGTCTATGTGAAAAGTGGCCTTTGCTCATCAGAAGACTCATAGCCCTTTTGTTTTACCCTGGAAGTAGTCTACATATTCAGATCTCAAGGTGAAGGAGAACATCTGAGTCAAATGGGACTTTAAAAAAAGTATTAGAAAAGGGCAAGCAGATAGACATTCTTAAATATGCTTTCTACTTTGTTGGATGAAGAGATATACCCAGATTGGAGATGGCCAGGTCCATAGTAGAGGGGATATGTGGCAGGTATGGCCCACTCACCCATACTCATCTCAGCTGCAGACCAAGAGAGAATTTGCTGACAAAAAAACTCCACACCATCTCTAACCCTTGATCCTTTATAGTATGGTTACGAAGTGGTCCAACTGAGCTGAGAAACTCCCTTTGGAATTTCCCTGTAGCTGACAGCTAGTAAAAATCTATTGGCTTATGAAACTGGATGAGCCTGATGTAATGAGAATTCCCCAGTTGTAGAAAGATTTGAATCACTGCTGCAGTTCCTCAGAAGGGAGGTAGTCAAACACTTGTAGCTGTCTTACTTCTCACGCTGACTCCTCTTAACTGTGATGCCTTGGGCATACACAGACACTGCTTTTATAGGTTTGCCTCGCTGTCCTTACTAATGTTTTTATCGTGTTGCATGCCATGTAGCAACCAGCTGCTGTTGTTACTTGCAAGAAATTTAGTGTCTTGGAATGTGAGGAGGACACCAAAATATAGACAAGGAATAAAAAGAGAGCTCCTTTTGGCTCAATAGGCCAGAATTCTTTTATTTCCCCCCCCCCCCACAGCCAGTGGGAGCAGGGGCAGTAGCAGGGAGATAGGTGGTGATGGTAGAAGAAAGAAGAAGGAATCAGTACTAGATGTACCATATTGCTGGAAATCTTTTACTTTTTCTTGCTTTCCCAGGTAGTGGGTAAGTTGTTAAACACAGTTTTGCAAATACATGAAAACAGCCCTGTTTGCCACCCATCATGTGTAGGAAGAAGAAGCTTGTTGATTTAAGTGGATTGCCTGACGTCACAAAAAGCGTTGAAGAAAAATGAAATGAGCCAACATTTTTTCTGCATTACATATTCCCACCCTCCCAGCACTCTGCTATTCCTACAGGAGCCTGACTGTTCTTTAACCTCTGATTCCAGAGCAACATCTGCAGCCCCTCCCTCAACACTTCTTTGCTTCTGTTATAATTGGCTTATCATGCACGCTTAAGTTCATGCTGTCAGCAGTGATGGTGTCAGGCTAGTACATACAGGCAAGGAAGTCCTCATCCGTCTGTCTTCCCTTTATGTTTGGTTACAAGAATGGTGCAGGCTTGGCATGCCAGACCCAAGCACTGGCTTCTGTACAGATCTGCAAAAGTCTTTTGCTCCTCTCTAGAGAGAACTAATTTTTTAGTAATAGGAATGAAAAAGGCAGTTTTTCCTGGCGCTGGGGGAAAGACAGTCAAGAACAAGGTTGTGCATCAGCATCAATGGGCAAAGGTTACCCCCCCATCTCTGGTGCTTCACAAAAATTATGGAATCAATTATTTAAAGTTTGATAGCACACTCAGTTGTAAGCATCTTGACTTGAAATGGTGCCTGTTGGGTTTAATAGGACTTAACTCAAGGTAAGCATACGTGGAATTGCATCCTGAGCAAGGTTGTTCCTTTGAGACAATTGGTAACATGGTAGTTCCTTGCTTTCCAAACTAGCAAAAATATGTAATGGAGCTGAGAGTTTGTTGGCAATGGTTTTATTTGCATATCATACTAATCCACTCTGGCAATAAGCCATGGCAGATTAGCTGTTTTAGGTACAATCCACAGGGCACATGACAAATGTTGAGGCTCAGTGTGGGTTTCTTGCTCCTTCTTCCTTTTTGGGTTCTCCAGCTGGTACACCAGAAATTACTTATTTTCTTTTCCTTGCTATGATAGCAAGCTATTTTCTGGCTTATCATGACTTTGTTCCCTTTTGCAGATTTTGACAGGGCAACAGGTGCTTTTTGTCTGGGGTTTATATGGCTGTGTGTTCCTAACAAAAAGCACACATTGTCTTATCAAAAAACCCTTTAAAGGAGACCTTGAGTCTTGAAAGCTATTTGGGCACTTGAAAGGGCTGTCTCTGGCAAACTTACCAAGAACAGCAAAGGATGGTGTTTTGTGGTGTGTTGTGCTGTGGTTTGTTTTGTTTTGCTTTTGCTGCTTTTGATACATATTTCACTCATCCGTGAGCTTTGTCCATGGTGGGATCAGTCATCTGGCTGCTTTTGACACAACACACTATGGCTAAAAACAACCCCAAGAATAGCCCATTGGTTGGTGGTTGGTTTGAAGAAGAAAAAGCCACCCAGGGTAGAATAAGGTGGATACAGGCGACATGGCAACCAACCACAGTACTTACAGTGAGTCACCGAGTTGTTCAAATGAGGTCACTATGATAGAGGTCATAGTGAGGTCACCTGATGCTCATTTAGAAATGCTAAAAGAACCAGCTGCAAATTCGCTGTTACCTAGGTTTGAGCAAAAGTGTGATCAAAATGGGGAGTTTCGTGTGAGTCTGGATTTGTACTTTTTTTTTTTTTTAGCAGAGTTGTTTTTTTAAGGCTTAGGTGATCTCTGAGCATCTAGAAAAATATACATTAACATGGGTTTGTCAAGAACAAGTAATACCAGACATAGCTATTTTTGACAGAGTTAGTTTTTGCTAGATCATGGCATACTGGATTATTTTGCAAGATTTCTCTTGATAGCCTTGTCAACAAGAGCCAGTGCAGTGTAGTGGTTAAGAAAGTGGGACTGGGACTCAGGCAATCTGGGTTCTAGTTCCCACTCAGCCATGGAGCCAGCTGGGTGACTTTGAGCCAGTGACAGACTTTCAGCCCAACCTATTCCACAGGACTGTTGCTGTGATGACTGAGAGGAGGAGCAGAATTAGGAGAGCCAGTGTGGCGTAGTGGTCAAGAGCATGGGACTGGGACTCAGGCGGTCTGGGTTCTAGTCCCCGCTCAGCCATGGAGCCAACTGGGTGACTCTGGGCCAGTCACAGACTCTCAGCCCAACCTGCCTCACAGGGTTGTTGTTGTGGGGATATGATGGAGGAGGAGAACGATGTAAGCTGCCTTGAGCCCTTTGTAGGAAAAAGGCAGGTTATACATCGAAAAATAAATAAATAAATAAATAAATAAATAAAAAAAAATAAAATATGTGGGCCACTTTGAGTTCCTTGAAAGGAAAAAAGACAGAATATAAATATAATAAATAAGATGGCAAGATCTGAGCTGGATGCTGCTGCTGCTATTCCATGGATCAGTGGCTGGTAGGTCAGGTGCACTCATCAAGCCCTCATCAATGCATCAACATCCTGCTGCAATGAGGTCATGAATGGGGAGCTGCTAGACTCTGTCCTAAGGCTTTGGCTGTTTAATTTTTTAATAAATGACTTATATGAGAATGTAGCAGGACTGTTCCTCTACAGGCTTACAAATGACACAAAACTAGAAGGAATACCCAACTCCATAAAAAACAAATTCAAAAAGCTCTTAACTAATAGGAACATTGGGCTGAGCCTAGCAAGATGGAATTCGACAAAGATAAATGTAAAGTCTTGGTTTCATTACAAAATGTCCAGCTGCATTGGGAGTACTGTGCCCAGTTCTGGGTGTCATATTTTAAGAAGATTATTGACAAACTAGAGTATGTCCAGGAAGAGCAACCAAAACGAGGAAGGGCCTGAGAAACAGGTGTTATGAACAAGTGTTGAAAGAACTGGGTAGGGTTAATGTACAGATGAGAAGATGAAAAAGGGATATTAAAGGGAAGCTCATAGGAAAGACCTCAGGCCACGGGCAAGCATACTTGGACTTGCTCCAGGGAAGATGTGCTGGTCTCCTTAGCACTCACCCTTGACTTGTTTGTTGCTTGCTGTGTGCCAGATTGTGCACCTGCTTTCTAGGAAGACGCTAGCATGGACTATAAGAAGAGGAAGCTCTCTCACCCCTGCCAGCTAGATTGACAACAAAAGCCAGTTGCCTCTCACTCTGGCAGGGCCTTTATTTGGCAGGCCAGAAGCAGGGCAGCAATGCAGCCAATTTTTTATTTATTTATTTATTTATTTAAACATTTTTATGCCGCCCCATTCACTGAAGCCTCGGGGCGGCTTACAACAATAAATAAAACCACATAAGTTAAAATATACATATAAAATAGTCATAATAATTTAAAACACACAATATAAAATGACGTTTCCAATGGAGGTTGCCCTTACGGTGGGCTCTACTTTGCAGGGACACTTTGCAAGGGGAAGGCCCATCCCCCTAACCTCTTGCCCAAATTTTGGCAGCCAGACTAATAACTGGAACTAGAAGTTCTGCGCACATACCAGTTCTGGCTCACTTGTGTTGATTACCTGTATGCATTTAAGACTGATTTAAGGTTTTGACCTAAAAAAGACCTATACAGCATAGGCCCACAGTATCTGTACAAACCCTTTCCCAACTTAATCTACCTGGACACTGCACTCAACATCTCAGGCCTTCCTCAGAGTGAAGTTCAGATACTCTCATTGTCCCCCTGCCCCAGTTATGGAATAATCTCCCCACTGAGGCCTGCCGGGTACCAGCTCTGCTGTCCTTTCAGCACCAGGTTAAGACCGTTCTCAGAAGCATCTGATGACTTTAAATGGCGTAATAGAGAGGCTTATGTGAGGTCCCCCCCCCTTTAGCAAGTCCAGTTGTTTTCATTCATAATGTTTTACATTTTGTATTGGAATTTTATTATGGTTTTTATCATGCTTGAATTTAATTGAATTGTATGGTATTGTTGTATATGAAATGAATCACCCAGTGATTCATTGCTACTGCACAGTATAGAAATAAGGAGCTGAAAGTCTGTCATGCAGAAGATGGAGCAGACTTGTTCTCTCTTGCTTTAGAATAAGTGAGTGGAAATTGCAAGAAAGCAGATTTGGCTCAATATTAGAAGAAGCTTCATAACAATAGGAGCTGCTCAGCCATGGGACAGATGACTTGGGCATGAGTAAGTTCTCCACTGGAAGTATTCAAACAGACTGAGAAGTCATTTATCAGGGATGCTATGACTATATATGGAGTTTGCAGTGGAGGGGGTTGAACTAGATGATCTTCAGGGTACCTTTAGTTCTGTAATTAGAAATATGGTGTCACACTAGGTTTAAAAGTCATAGATAATGCAATAAATAGCAAGTCTGAAAGCCCCTTTTGTCTGTATTGTTTTCTTCCACTGCAGTTGCATGCATGCAGTCACTTACAGTAAGTGTAGTGTACTAAAACTGACTCTACTACTAATGGTAGAAGTACTAATAAATAGAGGTACCATGGATATTCCTGTAGGGCTTGTACTTTACTCACAATATGTCAATATTAGATCAGGTGTAGTTATCTTAGCTTGTTCTTGCCAACAGCTCTGAGTATCTTGCAAATCAGCTTTTTGAAGGGATGTGCAGATGTTACTGGGGCTTCTTTATAGCTATTTTTGCCTTACCAAATGGACTTAGCTGGCTTTCCAAGTGCCACATCCTTTATGCTTTCAGAGACATTGCAAAGAAGTGTAGGAATAGCCACATTTTTCTCCTCATTGTGCCCATACTGAGAAAAAGAGGGAATAAGTCATTCTTGATGGGAAGTGGGAAGTATGTCTGGCTTAAAGAAATAAAACAGTTAATGCTAAAAGTTGCATGAAGTAGGCGTAGGAGTTAAATAAAAGATGAGAGTAAATGTAGTCTGTTTTCGAGCACTGACTGCATGGTTGCAATTCAAAACAGAAGTCTTACAGCCAGCTCAGCTCAGCTCAGCATATGAGTTAGAGAGAATCTCACTGTCTATGACTGAAGGAACTACTTATGAAGCAGGAGAGCTCTGAGCATGGGTTCTTTTCTTTCTCTTGTGCTGCTTTTGAACACCAATCTGTGCTAAGGTCCCTCACTTGCTTCTGAAATCAAGAGCTTTTCATCTGGCTTAGATAGGCGTGTGAGCTCATTCCCCTCGCTTCCCCCTTGTGAGCATGCAACAATGCTGCAAAGAATGTTTAGATTTGTTCAGTCCTCTTCTTTCTAAATTTGGAGCATCTATTTACACTCATGATTTGGAAAGAATGTGGCAGAGCAATAATTGATGAGAGATCTCTCCCCACCCCCCAGCGCTTCAGCAAACACATTGCTTTGACAGATCTGGCCATACTCCCAGACCGTGTCTTTCAGAAGCATATCATATATGCCCATTCCCCCCCACCTGCTCCCCTTTCCTTAAACTTGGTGAATCCATTTATTTTCTATGCTTCCTGAGGGTATATATATACAGTATACAGGGAGGGCTGCTGTATATAGTAATAGAGAAACACTATTATATTAATCTGCCAAGTCAGAAGCCAATATTTGTGTCGGACCATTTAATTTTCCATTTGTTTATGCTGCGTTGTTTAATGGTGCCTGGTAAATGAAGCAAAGCAGAGCTCCAGTTTTTACAAGTATGTGTAAAGGAAATGATTGAACCAGTAGCAATAGTGTGTGTTGTTTATTTGAACTTCTAAAATGGGCCTATAGATGTTCTTCTCTGGAGTCTATTAAGAAAGTTAAGTAGCCATGGGGGTGGGGTGAGAGTAAAAGTTAGGTAATGGATTAGAAATTGGCTAAGCATCAGAAAGTAAAGCAAGGAGAAAGTTTAGATTCCATAGTGTAAAAGGTTATCACTGCAGGAGCCCCACAATTCTGATAATAGCTTTAAAAAGATTTCCTTACCATTGATCATGAAGCAGCCCATAAAGATAACCAAAGAACTTTCCATAGCGCCAAACTAGACTGTTGAAATATTCTTGGAAAACAACTTTCTGAAACTATGCAAAAAGTATTTTTTTAAGTTTTCTTCATTGGCACTAAAAGAACCCAATGATTGTACTGTTGATATTGTAAATGTTCATCTAACCTGTTTATATTTTGCTTGGACCAGCATGAAGTAAAACAGCTGTAGTGAAGGCAGTGAGAACAGTTTGGGTTGTTCATGACTAACAAACCATGATCTGTTATTGCAACTGGATTCACACATCATGACAACCCAGAATTCAGCAACCCATGGACTAAGTAAACCATAGATTTACATTATGTACAGACCAGGCCACTATCACATTAGTGTTGGAGGACATTGTGCTGCAGGAAATTATTCCAAATATGGAGGCTGAATATATGCAAAAAGAAAACATTTTGAAATTTGACATCGTAATCCAATTCCATCTGTTCCATTCTATGTGGATTTGTAGAATCTATCTGATCTGCATGGAGTTCTATTCCCACTAATGTTTAGTGCCTGATCAAACGGTTATTTTAGATATGGTTTATTAAGTATCTTGAATGGATGTGGCATTTCCAGTTCAACATAACTTTCACTCAACAATCCTAGAAGTACAGTACAAAAATATCAATTAGGAGATTTGCATTGTTGGACATTTTGTTTAGAGGAAAGTTTGGTAGGCACAGTTTGGATTTAGCTAATAAACTTAATTTTAGTTGTTGGTTGGTCATGACCATTGCAGTCCCTGTATAGCTTTCTAATGCCCTTGCTCCAGTCTTGTTTTAATGACTCTATTAATTCTCAGGGCAAGAACAGTATATTGTTAACAGTATTTCTTACCATACTGAGACAGAAACAATGGCTTATGAATAAAAGAATGGGAGTAGTTTTTAGGCAGGTCTAGACGGTAGACAGAAACAAATGTGGTTTGCTGTTGCAGCATGCTTCAGAAGCAGCCTCCTTAAATGCTTGTTAACAGAGGGTGTTAATGAGGTGCTAATAAAACATTTTGCCAGGAACAACCCAAAGGTGCCATTAACCTCTACACTTTGACAGAAACCTCAGTGGTCCTGTGGAACAAAAGCTTGCCCTATCTTGCCCTTGGGTTTATTGCATAGATACAAATTATCTGTACTGGACCCAGTGAAAATGGTATTGCAAAGCATTAGCCATTGGTGTTTGACTAGCAAACGTTACAGATGCTCCCCACACTCCCAGAGTAATAGGACAGAATTCCACCAACAGAGATATTGACATTTCCAGCATAGTTTTCAACTATTTTCCATATAGGATTTTAACCATAGAGTGTCCAGGTTATGGAGCAAAAATATTCTTCATCCACAGAAGATCATGGTCAGTGGCAGTTTTGTACTTCAAGTCTAGGCTGTGTGTGACTCTAGTATTTTATTTCTGTGCTCAGAACAGGCTCCCAGTTTTGCATGTCAACCAAGTCAGCTATGGGGCAAATAGCTGAGGCAGGGGGAGGAATGTTGGGAAAGTAAACCCTATGTGAGGGGAAGGTCACAGTTTGCCTGAATTCCTTGCATTTGTCAGGGCATTTGCTCCTGAATGGACACCTCGGAATGAATGCATTAAGATTTTCACAAACATTTACAAAAACCGTCTCAACTGAACTTCTTGGGCAAAAGTCACAGATCTGAGCCCTTACTCAGAAGCTACAGTTCAGATACACACAATATTATATATTGTGAAGTTTTAATAGGGTTTGACCTTATTCAACTCCTTTCAGGCCTAGTCTGCACAAGCTAAAGCTAATGGACTTGTCTCCTTGCAAATGGCTTCATTAGCACCTCATTAACACCCACTGTTACCAATCCTATGGGGAGGCTGCTGCAAGCAAGCTGCAGCTGCCAGTCTTAATGGAACGTTTTAAAGGCCAGTATCTCAGCAAAGTGTTGGTGTCTCTCTGCTCATGTGTGGGTCCAATGCTCTAAACTGCAGTTGAAGCAGTAATTAGGAATCTGTAAGGGAATTTTACATGGGCTTAACAACTATAGATGCAAGCAGTGCAGGCAAATGACCTCACCTCTATGATGGCAGCTAATCTTCTCTAGAACATATGTATTCTTGGTCATGCAGTAAGTATTATTAACAAGGATGTATTAAGTGGAAGTTAAATGGGTACTGCAAATCTTTGTGTAGTTTGGAGCTGCCAGGCTTTGCGGAGAAACATGCAATTTTCATCCGTGTACAGCAAAAACTCACCAATAGAAGTGCCCTTCTTATTTTACCTCCACAATGTTGTTTTTAAAGTTAAGTGCAGATGATATTAAGTAGCTTTGTGGGTTACTCCAACAGTTTAAGCAGTCATTTTTTTTTTCTCGGAGATGTTTGTCTCAGACCTGGCTTGTGAAAACAAAATTTCATTCACCAACCAGTGATGGCAAAACATTAGGCCCCTCATCCCATAGCTGTTATCACAGGCACTGGAGAGGGAACTGAGAGAGAGACTAGTTTCCAGAATAGTGAATAGATAATTCCTGAAGGATTTCTCAAGCCCGTCATTTGGAGGAGTATGCTCACTTGCCGTGCTTCTATTTCTATACAGAGATGGAACACCTGCATAATGGCATAGATGTAGGTTTCAATCCCAAGGTGAAGTGCCTGAAAAAGTCTCTGGAAATCAACTGCAGGATTGCAACTTACGCAGGCTTCAGAGCCAGCATCAAAGATCAGTGTGGCTGGACACCTGCCCATACTGTATCAGGGGAACCTCCTTGAGGTTGGGCTTGCTCCTCTTCACCACTGCAATTTGCTTGGTCATCTCTTGCTCTCTAGCAAAAATTATTATGGAACTGAGGAGGAAGTGTAGTAGGTGCCACCACTCACTTGCTCACTATCTCTTTGTCTGTCAAGCAAGCAAGCAAGCAAGCAAGCAAGCGGTAGTCTTGATAAGATGAGGACCAATGGCAGCTGGCGACCATAGTGGTGGACTTGTTGAGGAAGAGGACCCATGGATGCTATTTTACCCAGAGGCCCTCACAAACCTGGAACTGGCCCTGGGGGATAGAGCTAATGCAATATATATGCATGGATGCATCACTTTGGTTCTCAGTTTCTCTAGTGCCCTAGTGCAAGATCTCAACTCTAAAGCCCATTCAAGGCAATGGAAAGGATCCTTCCTTGGAATGTAGAAGGCATTCTTAAACCTAACATTTCAGTTAGGTTCAGTCCAAGCAAGCAGCTATTGTTAGTATTGAATCATGTGCATGAAATGCACCAGGGTGAAGAAATCCCAGAGGTAAGAACTTATTAAAGCCCTTACTTTGAGGCCTGGCAGATTGGTCTTTTCAAGAATGGCCCTACAATTCCCCTTCTGTCACCAAAATGCCATTTCTACTTTGTTGGATCTGGGAGGGTCTCTACTGAGAGAACCTACCTTTTTATAAGGGGTCCCTAGAAAAATGGTATGAGAGGTCTGCCCCCAGCTAAGCTGTATCTCCTGACAAATCCTAAATTCTGTGATTGCTCTGTGTGTGTGTGCGTGCGCGTGAGTGCATGCATGTGCACATGGGCTTGCACACTTGGGTGGTTCTAAGGCTTAAAAGATAAACTCTCCCTCCAATCTCACTTCAGGGAGAATAGACACAAAGGAGCAATTGTTTTACTTGGTTAAAGCCCAGAAGATACCAAATCTTGGAGAATCTTGATCTGTCCTTGGAATCTGAGGGATAGCTTAATTGACTATGCATTTTAGCATATTAGAAAGATTTATTGAGAAATTCTATCAAAGATATGCCTTTTTAAATCCACAAAGCTAAATGTCAGAATATGTAAAGAAGGTTTATTTGGGAAAAGTGGGGATTGGGGGCAGGGAGGAAGGCAACAAATCACACAAAAAACTATTAGAAATTATCTTCTTAGTGGAAAAGGATTATAGTTTTGGGGAAAATAAGAGAAGGCAGCAAGAAAACTTCCATTCGTGATTCAAGTAATCTTGGTAGTCAGAAAAGTATTTCAAAACTGTTTCAGCTTTTTAATAGTCTAGAACATAGGGTCAGAAGATTACAGAAGATCTTTCTGGTTTAAATTAGTTGGTCTATTGTGCAAAAATAAATAAATAAAGAGACGGGAATAAAACTGGGAAAGAAATAAAGCAATAGGGATACTTGTCTATTCAGGCATTTTCCTCAGAGGTTCAGAGTCCCAGATGCATTGTTGGTATATTAGAAAATAGGAGTTTGTCACACAGTTGGATGGTCCCCTTGTGGGACTATGATCTTGCTTTTTATGCTTATTGGAGTCTGGTATATGTTAACTGCTTGTCAATTTTGATTAGAATTGTTCTATTTCCTTATATTGTGTCCACTTTGAGGGCTTTGGTCAAAAAACAGGACATACAGAAAAGTCGGTGGCTTCACAGCACAAGATCTACTCTTGATTGTACTCACAAACTTGGTCAACTCACAAAGAACCAACCCTGAGAACAGCCAGTTCTATTACCAAAGTGTATTATATGAAGAATCCTTTTCATTCAATATTTATTTGCTTCAGAAATCCAATAGGAGACACAAGTCTTTAAATTGTGCTGGGATCTGCTTTCAAACTCTGTTAAGTAGGCAGAAAGCTTGCCTACATCCATGGAAGCTTCTGCAAATACCTATCTGTTTGCAAATGATTTTTCTGGTAATTCATTACAACTAAAGCCATCTGTTCAGTTCAGTTAGCAAATTGTATCCTTTAAAAGAAAAAAAGAAAAAAGAAAGACATCTCCCACGAACTTGTGAGCAAAACTAGTCTTTCTCTAAGGAGAAAATGAGCAGCTCTCAGGGTTTGGGAGGCCAGGCCAGGCCAGCATAGCAGTCTCTGCTTCTGCATAGACTGTTAAGTTTCCGAAGGGAAACAGGTGCATGAAAGGGGCTAACTTTTCTTGAATAACCCAAGTGCAGGAAGACATGGTATGTATTTCTAAGGCAGCATTGGAAGAAATAGATGACTAGGCACACATTCATTATACAAATATGAGCTAACATCATGCCAGACTGAAACTAAGTTAACTGCTGTGAAGATAGGTCTTGAAAGAGGAAGAAGGTGACATCCAAATCTCCTTTCTCAAGAAATCTAGATCACTTTCAGGTGTTCTAAAAACATTAAAAGTGAACATGTGAGGAGAGGGAACACTCTGCTCCCTGTGTGTACATTTTGGTCACCTGTAGTAATGGAAGGCAACTTTATGAGTAATATGGTCAGTTGGATCAGTAGAAGTTTTCCACACAATTGAAGAACTTCAAAAATCAAGGTTCTCAGCTGCAAGGAGGTTCACTATCCATCAGTAACGGTGGTGCATGAGGAGGGGGTGGGGCTGAAGTGCTCCTTTCCCTCACACCTTAAACCAGGGGTCCTCAAACTTTTTCACCTGGGGCCAGTTGAAAGGTGCCGGTGGTGCCTGCAGGCCACACAGGCCGGCGTGGGGGCGGGGCACGTGGCACCTGCATGCTGAGGTGGGGGCAGGCACGTGCTGCAATGCCGTGGCGGGTGCACGATGCAGCGGCTTGCTCGCTTGGAGATTGTTTTCTCTGAGTGAGCCCAAAATGATCTCCTTGCAAGCAAGCCACTGCCTCCCCGCATGGGGGGCCAGACAGGCGGCGGCGGGCACATGTGGTGCCCGCATGGCACATTGAAAACCTCTGTGGCGGGCCGGATCCGGCCCCCAGGCCGTAGTTTGAGGACCCATGCCTTAAACTTTACCGCTTTGAAAATGTTGCAAGAGGGCTTTGTCACATAAGGAATTTGTTCCCTCCCCAGGCTGAAATGTGGCATTCTGAAAAGCCCCTGTTTTCATCATGGGAAAACCCTCTGAAAGTGAGTCAACAGGTCCTGCATTACTGACTGAATTGGCACAGTTGACAAATGCTGTGCTGTTTCCCCCCTTCCCTTCAGGCTAGTTTCTAACATGTTTCCTCCCTCCAGTTCTTAAGTTTCCTGAAACAGCTTCAAGGATGGGTAGTGCCTGTGAGAAGCATAACCTGATCTAACCCTTCCTTCCCTTTCTGGAAAGGAGATGAGAAAGGAGACTAAGATGAACCATATCAGGAAAAGGAATGTCTAGAAGGAGTAGCTATGCTTGTTGGCAGGGTCTGGCCTACTCTTCACCCCATTCAAAGTGGCCGGCCACCAGGAAGTGTAGTTGCCAGCCAAAATTGTAGATGTTTCTGAGTGCTTTATACAGAGAGAGACTGAGCCAGGTCACATGGTTGAGCGAATTGTATTCCAGGCCTATGTTCTATAACATTCTCTTTAGTAATGCTATCATCAGAAGACTTGTTTTCCTGATTCTATAATTATTCTTAGGAATGCACTCCCACCCACTTTCTTCTCCCACTCTGCCAAAACGGCTTTTGTAACAATTGGACCAAGAGCAAGAAGCTAGTAATAGTGAGGCAGTGAGGGGAAGAAATAGAGAAGCAGTCCACAGACCTCTGGATACTAATGCTGAAAAGTACTGTGTCACTTCACTCTTGGCAGACAGGGAGGGAGGGAGGGGAAGGATGAACAAAGAAATTTGCGCAGTTTGTGATTTCTTTCTTTTTTATACAATGCTCTTTTTCCTGAGGATCTGTTCAGAGAATCCATACATGGAAAAGGTTGAAGATTGCTATTGCTATACATGGGGGTGCCTTGCATATACTTTGGACTAAAACTCTTTTAAGCCCAGGGAGCTTGAGCTCAGGTCAAGGGCTGGAAATTGTCCTCCAAAATATTTTCAGGTCACCAAGTTGCCTCCTCTGTCATAGACGTTTGTTTTAGCAAAGGTTAAGCAACTGGATTGCTGCTATGCCCTATTATGGGGGGAAGGGGGAAACTAGTGTCTTTGCAGGTACTTTGACCTTTAACAAAAAACTAGCCCTAGCCAGCATAGGCAGTGGGAAGGGATTATGGCAGTTGTAGGCAAACTTATGTGGAGAGCCACCAAGTGCCCATCCCTTCCCTGTTGTTAAAGATACAGCATGCTGAAATTCTAAGAAGCATCTCAGTCCTGCAAAGCCCTTTAATTGGTTTTTTTTTTTAATCTTCAAGGAGATGATCAAAAGTTCATTGTGCCAATAGTTTTTTTTCCCTCAATGCTTGCCAGTCCATGCCTCAGGTAGCAAGCAATAGCTGTAGTATTTGCCCAAGCTCTGCTGTCTGGGCAGGAGGAAACACACCACAAAAATACTTTCTTCTTAAAGCGCTCATATAATGCACTTACTCAAGTGCGGAATAGTGAGCAAAGGATGTTCTGACAAGACGTTGTATTTATTCCAAGGAATTCAGTGATCTAATTTCAAGGCAAGGAATGAAATAAACAACACATTTCCATCTTAAGGACAGGAAACTGAGGCTTGTGCAACTTAGAATAGGGACATCCCCACTGGTATATGGTGCCTGTATTCTAGGTAGTCAGTGTTACTATCCTTTTGCCTGATTGTTATCTTGGTTATGGTGGGGGTGGGGGGTGGGAAGTGCAGTGCAGCAAATATATGAAAAATGTGATGTATTAATGCTAGGTTACTCCTGCTGTAACACATTTTACAAATATGGGATTTTTTATTTTTTTTTATAACAAGAATGGTGGCAAAAACCTCCCCCCCCCCCCCGAGATAGTTTCAGAAAGCAATTTTCAGAAACAGTCTGGAAATCAAATTTGCTTGGGTTAACCTACTTTACCCAGTGAAAATTTAACACAGCTTCAGAATGTAAATCATAGAATAGTAAGTGTTAGAAGGAGCCAAGAGGGTCATTGGGTCTAGCCCCCTGCTCAGTGCAGGACACCAAGTTAACCATAATGGTCAAAAGCTGTGTTCTTCCACCTCAGTGGCATAGTGTACTCTGCAACAATGACACCCCTCTAGGTTTTAGGGGCTTACAGGAATAGCATCTCCGGTTTCCACATACTGCCTCCGTTTAAACACTAACTCTGTGTTCCATGATTTAAAAAAATGCTTCTCTAAACTCCAACCTACATCTGACAATAATCAGCCCCATATTTGTTACAATAACAACTCTCATTTGAACACTGGTTCCAATCATGGAGTGGGAAGGTGGGAGGGTTTATTTAATGCTGGTGACTTCATCTGGAGTGATGTCACTGTTAGAGAAAAACACTGAACTCCCATGAAACAGTTGAACTTTGGATTCCTAGTCCTTGTAAATCTTTGCATTTAAAGAAACAGTACATCTAAACTTGTACAATTTTCCACAAAGTCAAAACTTTTCAGTCGTAAGCAGACCTAGAAAGCATCAAAACACTGTACAGATGTATGCTTAAAAATACCCATTGTAGGAGAGAAAGAGCAAGGAAGTTTAGCCAGTGTCTTTTCAAAATAGAGCAAGGATGTGAGATACTAGGCCAGTGTGGTCTCCAACACGTATCCATTCTGAATAAAGTCCTTAGCAAGGCAGTGGGATTGACTCAACAGGGGCTGATGCGGATTCTGGTGCCTCAGCCTCACATACTAGTCTCATTATATTAGCTGTTTAGGTGTCAAAGGGTATGAAGTATATAGGAGAATGGAGCAGGATGCAGATGTGCAGTTTGCCATGTAGAAAGGGTGGTGACAGTGGTGGCAGCTAGTGGAAGAGATGGCATTAATAGCAGGGATGTTTAGGCTAACAGGATAGGGAAATGCAAAGCTGTCATGCACCACGACAGGATATGGGTCCATCTACCTTAGTATGTCTTCACTGTCAGGTAGTGGCTCTTCAGGCTTTGGACAAGGATATTTCCATACCCTTCCTGGAGACTGAACCTGGGCCTTTTATTTTTATTTATTTAGAAAATTTCTATGCCACCCCATTTGCAAAGCATGCCTTCTCCAACAGAGCTACAGCAATAGCAACCTGAAACACTAAGCACATTCGATTCCCATAGCAGATGATAGCCACACAATTCAAAAAGGTAAGGAGTGCTTCATTGTCAGGGAATTGAGACAGGAAGTTTGAAAAGGTTCTGCAGACCATGAGGAGTGATTATGGGCAGCAGTGGTGCTATTGAATGGATTTTTGAGGGGATTTTCAGAGTCAAATGTGCAAGGGTGGCACACACTGGGATCAGATAACAAATAGGAGTGTTAGGAGTGAACTGTAGACTCTAAGTCCTCTCCTCTATTTTGCATTTTTGGAGGGTCAGGGGGACCCATAGACTTGCTCTACATCAGAAGAAGGCAACTTTGGGAGATCCGGAGGCCATTTTTGCTCCCTGGACCCCCTCCTGTAGGCCAAAACATCTGGAGCCTCACAAGTCATCCATCTCATCCCCAGTCTATGTAGTTATGCTTTCCCCATCCTGTTGCCTTCCAGACATTTTGGACTTAACACCCATCAACCCAAGGTTCCATGGCCAGTGTTTTGGAGTGCTGGGAGTTGTCGTTCAAAATATCTGAAGGAAAACTGACTGGAGAAGCCAAACTAGTATACCATCCTCCTTTCCACAGTGGCCAGATACTTTTGGAAAAAATACAAATGGGGCATTAAGAGAACAGCTCTCTCTGTTGTTTGCCATTCAGCAACTATCTTGTTTCTGAAAGTGGGTGAAGCTTTGCTTTTTGGCCATCTTTTCTGAATTCATCTAATGCTTCTTTAAAGTGATTTTAAGACCAAATTGAGTGTGTTTTCCAAATAACAGTGATAGTGGCACCTACTCTGGATTGGGACCACAGTTGAAGAGGAATTAACCCTTCCCACTTTTGTTGTCATGATTAAAACAGCCCCAGGAGAGAAGTTGCTTTTGGCAATTGTTCTGTGGTTCAGCATGTATCCAGACCAGCATTGCTGCCACATTTCATTTCACTAAAGTTGTGCCACCTTGGATCTAGAACAAATATTTGGACATTTCCTGTACCTACAGTTGGTGTCAGGATTGAAGAAAAAGAAAAACAACCAGGTCTAGCTGAATGAGTGTGCAAACGGTAATGGTGGAAATGAGCTGTTAAATACACCCAATTCAGTGATGAAATTAAGATGGAACAGTGGCCAAAAACAGGGAATGTTCCCAAATTAGGCTTTCATTATGCAGTCAGCCTGAGTCATTTACAGAATGTTATGGGAGGTCTAGACCTTTTCTGCATGAGGATTTATTGTGCACTTGCTATTCCCTTATAGTTGTTGAATGGATGTTGTGAACTTTAAGTTTTACTTCCACATCTGTTAGCTCTTAAGAGCAGGGAAAGAGCAGTATTTAATTGTAAAGAGGAAATAAAGCATTTGTTTTATTTCTGCAATTGTGCTATTCCACTATAGCCCAGTGCCATGCAGAGGTTATGTAGCAGAAAAACAAGAAAGGAAACTTTCCTTGCATAGTGTTTGGCCATCAGTTCTGCAGCAAAGCTAAAAATCAGCTGATTAATTGCCTTATGTAAAAAAAAAAAAAAACAAAACCTGACAGTATCTTCCATTTATAGCCCTCTCATGTATTATGTATTTTTTGTATTTATATGCGGGATTTTAATGATTGTAAGCCGCCCCGAGGCTTATGCGAAGGGGGCGGCATATAAGCTGTCTAAATAAAGAAAGAAATTTCCATCAGTTTTCTCATTTTTTCCCTTACCTGGGAAAAAAACCAGTTAAAGTGGTGGTGGGGTGGGGGAGAGTTAATGGTTGCATAGTGCAATCTAATTGGCTGTTCTTGGTGCTCTCCCTGTCTGGAAGCACCCGGGAACAGCACTGAGGCTCCTATCCAGAACAATGTTGAGGGGTTTAACTAGGAAGAAAAAACTGAATTTCATACAGTTAGAAAATGCATGATCCAGTCTAGAGTGCAGTGCTGCCCCCTTATCCAGCAACAGATTGTGAATGTAGCGGTACAAGCTAGTGTCCTATATTATACTTGTTCCTGTTTTTCATCAGTGCTGTGGAACTAAGATGCAGAACATGCAGTAAAGGAGTTAGCACAGTGTTCTAAAATTTAGCATTTCCAATACAGATGCATTATCCTGTCAAACCACCACCAGGGTGGCTTCTCTTGCCCCTGCCAGCTGCCATTTGTGGCCATTTGGAACAGCAGCTGGAGCCGAAGGGGAGAAAAATGGGATGTTGTCTCTTTAAGCAGCTGAGCAAACCATATGCCAGTAGCGTAGCCCTTGAGTTAAACTGCATGTCTGTGTGCTGAGTAAGGAATGCGGTTGCATGCCTGACCCGTTAGCTATGACTGCTCCTTGGTGGATCAGCACGGCTGTTGCTCATGTGCTGAGCTCATTCAGGCTTACTGGAGTTGGCGCTGCACATACACAAGAAGCAAAAAGCGGAGAGAAATAATCCTGCCGAGAAGGAGCAAAATATTTCTGTCCTATTGCCTGGCTCGTTCCTTTTTTATTTCCTCTAAAAGCTGGATCTGGGGGTGTCTCCAGCTCTCCCTTTCCCTTCTTTTGGAAAGAGGAGGCTCCCCCCTCCACCAGCTGTTGTTTTGCCAGGGCAAGAGGTAGCTCTTGAAGAGACACAACCCAGCTGCCTGGATGCCTTTGGATGTTCTGCTTGCTTCCTCTGAGGACCAGTTCTGGCCAGACATGCACAAGGGGCAGATGAAGCTGAAAATCAGGGTGAGACGGATGAAGGACAGCAGGGACATGCGAGGTTGGTCTTCTGGATTTCTGTTTTAAATGGGGATTTGCATGAGCTGTGAATGGAGAAGGGGAGTGGTTGCCTCTTTGTGGGGAGCACAGAGAATAGTTTCCTTCCTCTGAGCCATGTTCTGCTCTGGAGTGTGGTGGCGAATTGACAGTTGACACTTTGCAGTCAGAAAAGAACAGCACAAGTTTAGGATTTGTGGTAGCAGGAACAGAATACCCGTCCATTGCTTTGCAGTGTTTGCAACTGCCAGGCTCAGGGCGCAATCCTAAGCATGCATACAGAAATCTTATTAGTAAGACAAGATTTACTTCTGAACAAACATGTTCCAGAAATAGGATGTAAGTGTGGGGCGGAGTAACTCTTCCATCCTCAAGAAGAATCAGGAGATGTGCTGTTGTTTCAGGATCACTTTACTGCTTGTTGCAAGAAAAAGGTGCAAGTAACTGGACATTTAGTGGTGATTGTCTGAATCCTGCATGGTCCTGCTTGTGCAGTGTTCTGGCATGCTGCCCCTTTGCCTTGGTCTAGGAGAGCCAGAGCTACAAGAGCTTAATTTCACAGTAAGTCAGAGCACCTTAAAGTCCGATTGCAATGTGGAGCTTAGAGGAGAAAGAGAGATTCTTCCTTCCTTATGTAACCCACCACATGCTCACTTCTCCAGGGCAGAAGGGTAGGGAGGGGTGGAAATTTCCTGAGCACGTCTCTGTGCCTGAGAAAGCATCATACATTCACTGCTGCCTTCTTTAGAGGTCACTATCAAGAGGATGTGCAGTTGGACTGGAGGGAAGGGGAAGGTGGGGGAAGGATTGTATCTGAGAAAAGGAATAGAAAGGAAGAGGAATTGATGAAACCATGAAAAACACTGTGTTGTCTGTAGCTTCAGACCCACTGTGTTTGCTTTGTTTGGCATGATGACTGATTGCATTTTCCCCTCTATCTGAAACGCATTCAATAGTGGTTTATTGCATGTAGTGCTAGGTGAGAAATAGAATGAAAATCAGCTTTAAAAATTGGACTGACCTACTTTACCAAATGGTGGAATGGGGAAACTTTCCCATTACTCCTGCTCTCTTTAAAAATGTGACTTGGATTACAATGCCTGTAGGTCTCCCTTTTTTTTCTTTTTTTGTCATGAGATGCATTGCCCAGAGATCGTGTCATTAGTAATAAGTCATTTATAGGTATGACACATTTCTCTTTAGTTAGAACCAGTAAAGCTGGTCCTAGGGAAGCAGGTTAACCAAAGGAAATCTGGACCAGCAGCTCAGGAGGGCTGAGTTTTCAGGATTTTTTCCTCAGTGTTTTGAAAAACAGAATTAATTAGTTGGTTTCCTATTTACATGAACCCTTGAACCTCAAAGAAGTATAACCAGGTTGGCAAAGACTCAAAGATGAAACTTATTTGTATGAGGACAGTGAATATGTAATCTTTTCTCATTCTTATTTACTGATGCTTTCTTCTGTTGGGCATGCAATTCAATTCATGTTATCTCAGTAAAAGCAAGAATTGTGTCTACTTCGCAGCCTATTCTCTGTGATCAGCAGAGCCACAGCTATCAGTATCTAGCATAGGATGGGTCTTAAGATAGCCTGGAAAAACTGCAGAATGGGTAGGAGTGCTTTGGGGAGAAAGATGACAGAGTAGCTTGAGTGTTAGTTTTGGGACTGTAAATAAGCTCCATTTCTTGCTTTTGTTGGTACATTTTGGGATGATTTGCAGGTGGAAGTTCATCAAACTGAAATAACTGAGCTTCCTGTTTAATTATATAAGTAGGGTGAAGAGACTGTGAGGTGCAAGATAGGATGTCAGTGAGTGATAGGCATGAAGTCACTCTCAAAATAGTAGAATTGGGAGACATAGAAATTGATTATCCCACAGCTGAAGTGAGAGGCAAGATACCTGATGATGCCAGCAAAAGTGCAAGGGCTTGAAAAGGGAGATGAGTTCCTGCAGCACAGGAAGGCAGTGAGAGTCAATAGTACAGCAGGCGGTTGTGAAGGGGAAACAGCTGCAAAGACCTATTGAGCTTTTACACTGCAGTAATAGCATTCAGATAGGAACTCAATGAGGTAAGATCCTAAAGCCACTTAAAATGAGGGATCAGGAGCAGCAGCCTCAGAAGAGACTAAGATAGTGCTAACCTGCTCCCCTTTCAAAGTATTGCTTTAACTGGTGTAAAAGGTTGAATGTTTGGCTCTGCCAAATCAGCAAATGCAGTGAGGCTGCTTCAGAGGGGTACTGAACATTCTAACTGTTCTGATAATACGAAAAAGGATATTATGTAGACTTGACCACTGAGCAGCAATGGGTGAGCTACTCAAGCTGATAAAACCCCATTTGTTGCTTGAGAAAAGAAGTCAGGCTTGACTTTTGCTAATCATAAATTGTGTGTTTGTATGTGGGGGATGTTGCCAAGTGTCCCTGCCCCATGCATCATCAGAATGATATTTTGCTATTTCTGGTTTGATGCATCCCAGCTATGCTCTTTCATTTTGATTTAGTTACCCCTTATTTATCCTAAACTGAACAAAGGTTCAATATACCTATCAATATAGCATATTTGCCCTTATAACACTTTTTTGCCCTACTCAAAAATAAATGAGTACCTGTCCAGGAAAAAAAATCAGGTGTGAAGCAGCCCTAGAAGCTGCAGTCAGTGCTTTCCTCTAATTTGTTCAGGTAGGTAAGAGCATAAGAATTCTCCTGTGTAAAAAGCTATGCAGAATTTTGCACATGACCGAAGCATATAGATCACTCTCGAGAACTCTCTGCTGTGTGAGGAAACAAAAGAACCAAATTGGGACTGTTACTTCACACTTAAGGGACTGGGTGGCAGACAGGAGACCTTTGAGCAGAAGGGAAGTACGGTTTCAAAAACCATGGAATTCAGTAAGGGAAGACTGAGTAAGATTTTCAAGAGCAGCAGTTGCATAATTGGCTAGGCTTCTAATGAAACACATGAAGCTTCTGTTAAGCCAAAGTAACCCCCATAGATGCTAAATGGAACTTACTGTCAGAAACAGGAAATTTTCCCCCAAAGATTGACAGCAGGGACCACATAGAATTGTGATTCTTAATACAGTTCTTCTTAAATAAACTGTATGTTCCTCTGGCTTCACTCCCTGTCCACTGAGGTTAAGGCTAGCAATGGCCATGCGTCATAATGACTGTATTTTACTTCCAGTGTCAGTAGAATTATCCCTTTTTGGTTGGTTCCATAGGCATCTGGTTGGCTATTGTGTGCGCAGAAAAATGAAAAAGATAGGCCTTAATCTGTCCCAGCGCTGAAATAACTGTTACTGAACAAGAGGGGGGAAATAAGCAAGAGTCTCCACCCCCAAGTTGGTAATAGTATGGTTTTGACATCTGGGGAGGAGCTGAAGGAAGATAGGTGTTATGTTTGAAGTTACAGTCTCTACATTTTATTGAGTATCTCAACCAGCTGCTTGCCTCTGATGTCTCTGGCAAATTTGCTTGTGTAAAAAGAAATGCCTCAGTTCATCAGGAAACTAAATATGCTGTTAATTATAGGCACAAGAAAGCTTTATTCATGTTCTTAACAGCCTGAGCTGAAACCTTTTATCTTTCTCAATATTTTAGTTTATTTCTACTTCTTATAACATCCAAGGGTTTAACTCACTTCTGTAATAAGATTCCTTTTAAGACCAAGAAGTATTGTTTCCTCATTATATATGAACAATGAAGACAGAGATACTAACATCACATATACAAGAGCATATACTTCCTTGTACTCTGCTTCAGTGAATCTTAAAGAAATATCACTTTGATTTCTTACTAAAGAGCCATTAAAGTGAATTACAATCTTCACCTCATCCATAGCCATCCACTGGAAGGTGGGGGAAGGGAATACTTCCCACAAATCTTACAGTAAGTGTAGCAGGTAGGTTAAATAATATTACAAGGTCACTGAACAGAGTTAAATGATCCAAATGATAGGCACCATTTGTTCTGTTTGCCTGTAGCTGAAACAGTAAGTAGGTTTATTTCAGTATAAAGGCCAGATGTTCAACAGAACTCATGAAGAACGTTCACCAGGGTACTCAGAAGATGATAGCTGATGCAGTTGAGCAAGCAAGGAATAGACACTAGCATTAAAACAGTAGGAGCGGAACCAGCAATGAACATTGGTTCCATGTTCATAAAAGGAAATCACTTGTAGTACTAGCAAATTTGGGACACAACCACTGAAAGATTAGAGAGAAATTGGTATTAAACTGCAAGGGTCATAAAGTGGGATGACAGTCTGTGTTTGGGGTGGGGTGGGGTGGGGTGGGGGGTGGGGGGCAGTTGCAGATGCTTCTCCCACAGGCATCATTTTTGAGAAGGTAATCTGCTGCAGGAGCTGGCAAGAAAAGTTACATATCAACACTCAGTGGTTCAGGATGACAGCTGTGCTGGGGCTTCTGTCAGGGAAACTGGGGTTGTAGCTTGGGATGGATTATTTTACAGTAGACATCCATTAGATTTGATGGAACTAAATTTGATCACCCAGACTTGCCTAGCAGGTGATTTCAGACTCTGTGGGATTTGGGAGATCCCCATAAATCCAGCGTAGATACCAAGAAAGATACCTCAATTAAAAATTAAGGAATCAATATTCTTTCAGAAAACATTATTTGGATATTTATTAGTATTTGCTGTCCAAAAAAGAGTAGGATAAATTGTTTGTGATCTAGCTAGACCAAAGCCAAACTCAAAGCTCCTGCTGAAGTAGATGTTTCTCTTCACTTCTTGAGGGAGACAAAGTGAAGAAACACAAGAAGATAAAGTGGCATGATTGTGAAATTAATTTGTGAATGTAAGAGCTGGATAGATTCCACCAGAGCAGAAGAGAAAATCATTATGAGAACAGGAAGATGAAAGGTGGGAATTAACAGTAGGGGGAAAAGTGCCAAATATGAGATGATGAAGAGTAGAAATAGAAGGATGAAAAAGCCAGAAAATCAAATGAAGGCTGACATACTGCTGTATAAAGACCCTTTTGGAATGGGTCTTGCAACAAAATCTGATGCTGCTGCCACATGGCCATTGAGAACCAAGTAAAGGGGAGAGACAGAGATAGGAGATTGACAGACAGGTTAGTGAGAAGTGAGACAAAGAGTCAGCAATAGAATGTCAACATAGCAGAATCAAGAGTAGGTAAAACAAAAATGTAATATAGAAGTGGTAATAAGAAGAAAAAGAAAAATTCAAACCAAGTGAAAGATAATAGAAAAAAATCAATAGTGGGGAAGAGTGGAATTTAAATCCACAAAGTACAAAACTAACTAAATGATCAGAAAGAAGATGGGCTAGGACTTCAAAGTAGTAACTAGATCAAGAATAATCTTTAGGAACTAGGAAATTTCCACAGAACTGTAGGGAAGCTTGTGAAAAATGGCAATATTTACAAAAGGGAAGAATCCTAGTGTAAGCGAGTAATAGAATGGTTTCCTCATGATCAGAACGTTGTTAAGCACTTGAAATATAAATAGTTGCCAGGCAACACAGTGTGAAGGAAACTTGAAAATGAACCTGCATTATATACTCCTTAAGTGCTCTTGTGCTCTGATTCATTAGAGAAGAAAGGGCTTTCTTAGCAATTAGGGGACTAATCTAGGAGTTTTACAAGTTTAGCTTTATTGACATCAGTCATCTGCTTGAATTTTTAGGACTTCCTTCAGAATTTCCCCAGACAGCTGCTACAAGCTGAGTTCACTCAAACATGAGAAATTGATAGAACCATGAGTGGGTCAGCTAGTAGTTGTTATTGGGATAAGGTGCAGAAAGCTTAATGTTTGCATATGGTCTGTATTGGGACCAGTTCTTGAGCAGCTGGTTTGCCGCCTATGTGCACTGAATTAGATGGACCTTGGGTCTGATCCAGCATGGCTTTTCTTACATTCTTACATTCTTGTCATGGGAGAATAAAGGTAACATCTCTGGCTCTAGTAGTAAGAGAAATGTGCTCAAGACTGCAAACATTCTGATAATGTAGTAAGGAATGCTCTTAGGGGACATTCAGGCAACCAAATCAACATGTTAACGATATGGATTGCATGGATCAGTGCAGAAGGATGTGTCTGTTGAAGGAGTTTTGTAATTCCAACCCCATCATCATAGCTTTTTTAATTTCTCAGATGTTGTAATATGCAAGTGGTGCTGTACAAAACTAGATAACACGTATACCACCTTACCAAAAGCCACTGCAAATGGGAAGAACAGTGGCCTCATAGATTTGGATTGAGATGCAAACGGAGTGTGTGCTTGTGTGGTGAAACAAAGAATGTCCTTCATTTTAATGCCTAGCTGTACATACCCATCCAGCTCTTGTTAAGCTGACTGAGTTGGCTAGCAGTTGTAGTGTGGTACATTTAATAATTTTGGTGTAACTGTCCAATCAGAAATACAACAGGCCTTTTAATTCTCTATTTACAACTTTTTTTAGAACAAATAACTCTGTGATGAACAGAAATTGGTACCAGAGCAAGAAATCATTCATAATGTAGACAAGATTTTGAGTCCAGTTGAAAATGCACACAAGATTGGATTTTTTTATTTGCAATCTCAAGTTGTCCAGAAACAAAAGAGCCTTTGTTTGCAAGCATTACCCAGTTCTACTAGAGCTGGTTATGTACTGGACTAGATGTATCTTCTCAACGATCTAGAAGTGTTCTTTCAGCACTCATACGCATATTTACAGTTCTAATATGGAGAGTGTTTTTAAAGGGAATTCCTACTTTTAACCTATTTTTCAAGTTATAAAATCAATGTTAAAAAAAATCTATGAAATCACAAAGTATCAAAAGAAAGATCAGATAAAATGTGAATTTGGGTCTCAACAAAGCTGTGTGGATATTTTAACCTATGTTAAGATAGCATTTGACCTTATCAGAGCTAACATACATGAAGAGGTACTTTTAAGGGGAAATGAATCATTTTATTTTTGTCATGGCATGACTAGCAGCTTATACCTGTAGCTGGTGTTAGAACTGTAGGATGAGGTTCGTATGCTAGAAGAGGCTTGAACATAATACAGAGATTTCATAGGTGAATATTAAAGGTAGAGGATTGAACTGTGCAGTATGTTTAGCAACAATTATGAGAAAGCCTGGACAGTCGATATTAATTTCTGAATTCTGTTTGCTTGGAGTTACCATGGCATACATGACTATAAACAAATTCTGCTTCACCAACTACATTGGGGTGACCCAGGTGCCGGCTAATATTCTGTACATTTTAAAAAATATATGATTCAGCTTCTCATGGCACAAGATGGACTAAATGATAATGGTGTGTGGCAAAGTAAACATGGAGATCTTATCTGTTGCCAGTTAGTTATTGTGCCCTGCAGACATAATGGCTTCCTATTTTCAAGTTTGCTTTTGTAACCATAAGGATGGGAGAGTTCTACATTACATTTGATAACCTAAGGTTCTGAGTAATAAATGTGAACCAAACAGAACATCTGAGGTTCTCAGAAGGATTCTAATAGAAATCTGCAGGCTGCGAAAGCTCCAGCTGGATGGGCACATTCTGTTCTTCGATTGTATGTTGCCTGTTTCTAATATATCAGGAAACACATGCCCCCAGTCTTGCCTCTTGAGGATCTGCAATTGTGAGGGACATTCCCCTTTTCCCATATTTAAATCTGCCACATCTCTCCTGTGTATTTGTATCAGCTTTCTCACCTCATGTTGGTTAAATGCAGAATATCTCTCACAAGGAGGGGTATTGAGCTAAAAATGTTAATTTTGCACAGTATTTCTCAGACCCACATAAGGTCTGTGGTGGTGTGCCTAACTTCAGTTTGTGCTTGTGGCAGATTATTCAGTCACAAGCTGCAACACCTGTGGGCGCACTAGATTGTTGTGAGCCGCCCCGAGGCTTTGTTGCGATGGGGGCGGCATTAAAATGTTTTAAATAAATAAATAAATAGATTGAATATCAATCCTCAGTTGGGTGTTGCCATGTCATACAAACCCTCTAAGTGTAGGTTATACAAGGGTCAAGCAATCCCTTAATTGTAGATGGAGATATTAGATGGTATAGGGCCACCAAATAAGTTCAAAGTAAAAATGAATGACCAAATTTGACACAGAAACGCAGAGATATGTGTTTGTTATGATAAATTTCACAACAACCCACCCAGGCAATAGGCCACAATGGGTCGCTTAACAGTGGATTGGGCCTACCATTTGCCTCCTTTCTTCCTTCCCCTTCAGTCCCCCCAGTAGCATCCCAATGAATACTGTAGCAGGACCAAGTTGTTCCTCCCTTCTTATCATGGTTCAGAGGTGTTTTCATCTCCTTATGAAATTTTTGCATATTAAAACCTCCCACCCCCCAAAGATTGTGAAAATCATTTTGACAACTGGCTTTTGCAGTCCCTCTTTTGACAGCCACTGACAGTTCCTTCTGAGTGCCCAAAGCTAGCTGTCAAAATTCTGGCGCTCCTTTAAAAGGGCCATTTATTTATTTATTTATTTATTTATTTTAGTTTTTTGTGCTGTCATGTCATGCACAGTGGTCAGTGCTATATGAATGGTTGTGTGAGCCCTCTATTAGCTGAATCAAAACAAAAGTTAAGGAAATTGTCATGTCTTCTACACATCATTTAAGAGCATGCTCTCATCTCTTCAGGATGGCCTGAGCTTGGATTCCTTACTGCCTCCAGAATTTCTTAAGACACTTAAATAGAGAGGATGGTTGAGTGTTAAAAATGGAGCTGGCGTGGAGAGTAATTTGTTTCCTTCCCTGCTAACATCCAGGTGCTGCCCTAATCTCTTGCAACATTCTTGTATGTTATTTTTAAAAGAGATCTCTTCAAAATAGATCTTATATCTGCTCACATCTGCTTTGTAGTACCACCTTTGCACATTCTATAAAACAGGTAGGGTGTCTTCCGCATTTGGACTGGAACTTGTTTAAAACCTCTTGGAATGCTGCAGCTTTGGCCAGTCTCAGAATTCTGAATAGGGTGAAGAATCAACTCCTATCCATAAAGATTCAGCCAGATCTTCTGCTGGAGAGAGCAGTTATAAGAAATCTGAGAACTCTTTCCACCCACTCTGTCCCACAAACAGACTCACTCCCTTTCTTAATTCCACTCATGCCAAGAGAATACCACTCCCAGGCAATATAGGCTGACAAATAAAGGAGTCATGAATATACATGACCCAGGTTCCATTTGTTACATTTTCTTTCTTGATCTGAAGCTATAAAGGCAGCTAGCATATATTAATAGAAAAAACAGCCCCATCATCACTCATGTCACAAATCTAGCTATTCTGCTGTCATGTACCTCACCACCTCTTTTCTGTCCTATCATTCTATATTTTTCCCCTCCCCTTTCTCTGAAGAAGTGTCTAAGCCCCTCTTTACTCAAGGGAATTTAACAATTTTACCCTATAGTTAAATCCTACCTATTCCAGTGAAACTTGGGGAAAAATAATCCCTTTCTGCATAGTATCCATTACTCTTTATTCTGTACCTCTGCTAGCTCTGTATCCCCCTGCAAAGGTGCGATAGAAGGGCAATGTACTACGGAGCACTAATTTCCTCACTGGATGCTTGCTTGCATTTTTGCCCACAAAATTGACAGTTGATTTACTGGCAGACAAATCCAGGAAGGGAAGATGGCATTACAGGTCGTATCCTGCTTTAATTCTGATGTCATCTCTTCTTCCTTTAAGCAAAGCAAACAAACAGCCAAAGCTGAATAGAGTTAGGTAAAGCTTTTAATAGATGTGAGACAGGCAGGGGCCAAGCCCACAGTGCAGGTGATAAATTCTCACAGCCTGTATGGTAGGGTAGGGATGGTAGAGGCCAGTTTGCCTGCATCTGGGCAAGCTACTTATGAAAAACCTTGGTATTGCAATCCATCTGTATAGCTTAAGCAAGTTCCTTTGAAAATGGGCAATACCGGTCAAATGATGTAAAGATTCTAAAACCTCAAGGAGCAAAACCCATTGGGAGTTTTTATTGAAATGAATGAGAGGAGCACTGCCCAGTAAAATGCATCTAGAGATGCTGTCTTTGCAGGACACAAGACAGCCAGGATATCTTGCAGGTAACTGCATTGTGATCAGATACCATTGCAGCACCATATCCCTTACAAGATGCCTGGATGAACAACTGGTTCACAGCACAGTGTAGATTCGGTGGGTGGAGTATGCATCTTTTCCAGTGTAAAATCAATCCGTAGCCTGATGAACACACAACCTCATTTCTATATCAGTTCCATCTGTGGGGAGGTTTTGGCTTTTAAATCTTCTCCGCCTTCTTGCCCGATAGATACAGTGAACACTGGTGGTTGTCAGGGTTTTCTGTGAGGAGTCATTAAGAAAGGACAGAGGAAAGGAAGGTGCCAACTTAAGTTCCTAGCATTTTCAGTTAAAAGATTTTAGGCAAATAAGATTTCATGGCAGCAGACCTGCATACTTAAACATGACTCTGTTCTAACCATGCAGAAAGAGAAGGCCATCTTTTTAAAAGAGCAAAATGGGTATACAGGTGACATCCATAGCACAGACTATACCTTAGCTATCCACAGTCTGTTTCTCACCCCCTACATCCTTGTCAACCTCCTCCTCAGCTGGACTCCAGTAAGAGCAGTGTGTTCTCTGGAGAAAAGTGTTTGAAGAGGAGATGGGGTAGAGAGAGGTAAGCAGGCAAGGGGCAGGTTCTGCACATTACACCTGTAAATTTGCTGTTTAAAATAGACCATTTGCTCCCTTTTTTTTGCATGATTGGGACAGATCTATATTTCAACCCATAGATATGCTTCAATCACAGTTGGCTTGATCCTTAAAGAGCCTATACCAGCCAGAATACAAAATTCTATTCTCTAGAAGACCTAGCTCTGTATAACACAACTTCATACATTCATATGACAATGGGTAGAGCATTTCTGTGTATAGGATGCCTTCTAGTATTTCCAGATGCCTCTTAAATTATCTTCCTCTGTGCCCCCCTCAATCAAAGAGAAAGGGGGAAATTATACATGCTTTCATATACTCTTCTTAACCACATAATTTATGCTTCCTGGAGAAATTGATGCAAGAAGAGGGAGGGAGTGTTAAGGAGGCAGATAGGAGTAACTTAGAGCTTGTGTGCACCTGTGCTAATCTTGTTTCATTCATACTGATTTAATATCCTGGTTGAGAGGGTGATGTCATGCCAGAAAGAGCCACACAGGAGGTGGTGTTGGGCGACACATTAACTCTTCGCATTCCAAATTTGATGAGATCCTGTGAAAAACGTCACTGTTTCTAGCAGTTCAGCTGACTGGAGAGTTAATGCTGCCTACCAAAGATCAATGTGTTTAGTTTCTTATCTGGGAGCTTCTGCAGTGGAAACACCCATGAAGTGTTGGACTGCAATCCAGCTTTTACTTCATTGATAACAAGGCTGTTTTGAGGAAGATGCAGTTAGTTTTGCCTCCTGCTGCGGAAAGCTAAGCAGTGCCTCGTATAAAATGGGGCTTTAAACTGTGCCTAGAATTGGGGTGGGGAATGTCAGGTCCTTGTAATATAACTTTGTCAAACTGAATTCTAAATTGGTGCACCTGACCCAACAGTTCCTCATGCTTAACCTTTGATGGCCCTTCCAGTTGAATTGCATCATTCTGATAGAACACAATCAGCTTGGAAAGCAGCCCTTTCACATTCTTGCTATTAAGTATCAGTGTTTTAGAGGAAATTCTTTCCTTGCAATTTTAGGGAGCTAATCAAAGCAAACATAAGCCTGAAGCTACACACCAGAGCAGGGTCGGCGCGATTCAGATGCTGCTTGCTAGATCAAATTCTGCATCTGTTAAGAAATGAAATCTTGCCATCTCTGTCCAAACATCTCAGCTACCCAGCGGTTATGGCCTTACTTTTCCAATTAGAGCAGTACATGGGGCTGCTTTAATTGTCTAGCCACTCAGGCATGAAATGGAAAAGAGCTCTGTGGACATGAGTGGGAGTCACAGAGGCAGAGGAGGGGCGGGGGTGCTCCTGAGATGCTGCGTGACTGTGACATGGGTCTGTTTCGAGTACAAAGGCCTGCAGCTGTGTTTCAATCAGCTAACAATTGCAGATGGTGGACGGACAGAGGGATGAGTTCTACCAGCAGCAGATCGATGCTGCTGAAGGATCATGGGAGTGATGCCCTAGGTCAGCGGCTTTAAAATGACACTTTAGGGGAACTCCAAGGTTTATTAAAACTTCTCAAGGGCTCCTCAATGAGAAAATCTGTGATGGCTTCCTTGAAAGGCAGCTTTGTGCATTACTACATATCTTACCCTGCAGTGGGCAGCTGCAGAAAAGTGTTGGAGGGATTCTAAAACTCAGTAACCCTTTCAGGCCTAGGACCCACCTTGAGCCCAAATATGCATTTGAGGATCACTGTATGTCCCACTGTATGTGCAGTGATAGTGCTACTGGCACACTAACTTTAGGTAAGATTGAGTGGCCAGTTAAAGATTCAGCATCATATTTGCATTTCCTACAGGGTAATAGTGCACCCCATATGACTTGCCAGTGAGTACACTGAGGCTACATTCTAAAAATGCCCCTAGATTTTCTGTCATGCACCGTACTTTCATGGCATTCTTGGCAAGGGTTTCTTGCCAGAGAAGCCAAGAAAGGATCCCTATAACGTGGCCATTTTTAAAACCTAGGCAACCCTCTTCCATCAACCCCTTCCAAACCAGCCCATAATAACAGTGGGAAGTGCTAGCCTTGCTGTTTCTCAGATGACAAGTCTTGCTCATATGTGGTTGCTAAAGATCTCAGGGGGCTATTTATAAAAGAAGAGTCAAATTATCCCATAGAGTCCTGGCTGAATTTCAGTGCAGGTAATTTATTTCCTGCCTTCCTAGAATTACATATACACACACTCCAAATCTACCCCCTGCAGGTTCAATTTATTTTTCTTAGCATTGCGTGTTTCGCTACTTCTAGTCACTAAGAAACTTGGCTTCTTTGAAATCAGTTAAAAATCTGCAGGCTGGAACCATCTCTGCTGTTTGCTGATGCAACTGCGAGGTGACAGTATCTAAAACAGTAAAGAGTGCTGTGAAAAAGACTACTTTATCCCAATAGAGAGATGTTGGGTATTTGCAGTAGGCAGCACAGGCTCTCTCATACATTGGAATCAGCAGGTGACTGAGAGCCAGTCCTGAAAGATACACGCTGTAATAGGAAGTGAAGTGGTGAACGGCCAGTCCCTCCTCTGCCTTCTATCATTCCAGCAGGTAAAAAGAATGAAACAATGGGTATGATCAACGAGCTGATTCATTAATCTCAGATTTAAAATGCTGCACACTCAGATGGGTGTTCAGGGCTGATGGCCACATTGTTAAAACTATTGCATGTCTTTTGACTTAGACAACATGTTTATTTTTCTACAGTGTAAATTATTTGCCTTCATTCGTTAGAAGAATTTTTTTTCTTTATTCAAATATCATGGAATCATAGCACAATCTGATGCGCTTTTCTTGAGTATCCAAAATCTAAAGCCAGGCAATGTTCTGTCAGACTGATGAAGAATTCTTCTAAAGCACTCAAAAACTTGCTCATTGTTTTGTGACATTTGGATTGGTCCTAATAAAGGTATGGCCTGATTCTGGAGTTTGGATTTTTTCTTATGGCCCAACACAGCTTCCTTTGTTCTTTCGCTGAGTATGTTCATACTGATTTAAATCGGTATAATCCTAGGCATGCTTAGACAGAACAAAGTCATACAACTTCCAGTATTGCCAAACCAGAATGTATGGTGGGGGGGGGTTCTGTCTAAACATGCATGGGATTTTACCATGAATAAACTAGTTTACAACCCCAAGTGTTTCATGCAACAAGGGAGTGAAGGGGATGGTAAACTTGTGCAGAAGAGGTCTTGGGTATTGATTAAAATGAGCCAAGAGTGGGCTTAAAAAGTCTGTAAAAATGTGTCATGAATTGTTTCATTAGATCCTATTGAAATTCCAGTTAATTTACTAGGCAAGTGTGGGAGAGGGTTGTAGATTTGAAGGATTTCTCCTCACAAAGAAATGCATTATATACCCACACATGTATACAGACATGATCTCTGTTAACAGAAGCCCAGTGCCTGGAGCAGCATGACAGTATTTCCAGGCACAGCTCTTTATTATTTCCAGAAAAATCCACATTCATGGGCCCTCTATAGGACTGGAAAACACGTGTCACCAGAAGTCCAGTGTGTGACATGGGAACCAAGGAATTTTCTTTTATATACATGTAACATCTTGATGTTGTCATAAGTGCCTAGGGGGCTACTATGGAATATTATGAAGTCCGTTCGCTAGGAAATTCCAGTAAACAGAAGCTTTTTCTTCAGTAGGGAAAAATTAGGTTTATGCCCCATCTTTGTCACAGGCTGATTGTGTGACTTGGACAAGTCTCCGTGTTTCTAACTAGAGTATGATGGTAAAGTACAACTTATTAAAAAAAGTCATGATTGCTCACAGTTTTTATTATTTTTCTGTCTGTTTTGTTTCCATTTCTTTAGGGGGCTTTGCCACCTTCTCATCTTGCTTTCCAGGACTCTGCGAAGGGAAACCCACAGCCATCCTGCCAATGAGTATCTCCCAACCATGTATGCCCGTGGCCAATGTTGGCCCAACTCGCATCCTTCCTCATCTCTATCTAGGCTCCCAGAAAGATGTCTTAAATAAGGTATACCCTTGCAAAGAAGGGAGATGTGCTTGTCTTATAGAGGCCTTTCTTAGTGCGTCAGTGGTAACCCAGGGTGGTCACCCGTATGGAAAACAGTATATTGTTTAATTGGGACACTGGTATACAGGGAAGCAGAAACATAGTATATGAGTTTCCTCTGAAGTCTTAAAGATATTAGCAGTAGGAACATCAAGACGGCAAAGTTGACCCTGAGAGATTTTATAAGAAGGGAGCCAAGCTGTTTATTGCCAAGGTCCAGTGCCAGCTACACGAAAGAATAACATTGACCTCAGCTCTTCCATGTCCAGCCTGACGGCCAGATGATGAGGTATTAAGTTTGGCATTCAACTGTGACTGATGCTGAGGTGAGCTGTGGGACAGCGTAGGCCCTGCTGCCCACATCTGCAAGGAAAGAACCTCTTGAGATGGCCCCAAAGTGCATATCTGGAATGGGAGAAGGGAAGGAACAGACGGTGTATTTATGAAAGATGCCATAATGCCTGGGCTATGAGGAAAGAATTTTGTTTGAAGAAAAGCATAACAAAATTACAAGGAAGAAAGCATAACTGTTGTTAAAATACCAGTGAGCATGTATCCTAGGCAGGAGGGAGCCAGTCAGGCATTCTTTCCTCAGGGGGAAGGTTAGGTGAAAGTTTCTAAACTAGAAATGCAGAATGAAGAAGGGGGTGGAATTTTATATAGGGAGTAGAAGGAAATGAGGGAGAAAAAGGCCAGGAATGTGGGCTTGGGAGCTCTGCTGGCTCCAAGGGGCTGAGTTTAGATTTATTGCACTGGGCCCACTTAGAAAAATGGAGCCATGGAAACTTGATAGAGAGACCATAGTGTTGAGTTTCAGTACTAAAAAAATAGAAGATGTAACTCAGGCACCTTTGTGTCAGACTCTCTCCCATGGTGTTTACCATACAGCATGACTTCTGCTTGCCCTTTTCTAATCGGCTGTCCCGCAAAAACCGTTTTTTCCATTGTGGCAAAGCCACTGATTTCTGAATATCTTTCCGAATTTCCAACAGTGCCAAATTGGTAGCTGAAATACCCTCTGTTGACAGCACAGCCATACATTGCAGGACAGGCAACACAGGAGGAGGTGGAGGAGCAAAAGGAAGAGCTGGTAGCATAGTCAGGCCCTCTGGAAGACTGGGTGGAAAGGTCCTGCACTGGCCTGACTGTCTGGCATTCCTCCTCTCTCTCTTGCACAGGATCTGATGACCCAGAATGGGATAAGCTATGTCCTCAATGCCAGCAACTCTTGTCCAAAGCCAGATTTCATCTGTGACAGTCACTTCATGCGCATTCCTGTCAACGACAATTACTGTGAGAAGCTTCTTCCATGGCTAGACAAGTCCATTGAGTTCATCGGTAAGAGTGTCGATCAGCCACAGAGGGGCTGTTCAGGGCTTCCTTTGAATAGTTTTGCAGTGTTGTTGCAAAAAGCTCCCGGGAGATAGCCACTGAATGGTTTCCCTCTCTCCTGCACCCCACCCCATACTTTATTATTGGCTGAGCCTATTTTAACCAGGCTGTGCGCAAAACAACCAGTCTGCCCTTTGTCCCTTTCTCCTTCCTGGTGCTGAAGTCCCCAGGCAGCAAAACACTCAAGACTGGTGTAAACCTGGAGAGTCTCAGAGAGATATTAAAGCCAATTGATCCAAAAAGAACCATGTTCTGATTTATCTGCGTACTTTTCTTTATTGAGATGAGCCATGCTTGTTTACACTCCAGAAACTATTGGTTAGCTGAGATGGAGGGTTCAATAGCTTACTCATTTCCTAACAAATGAAGTGAGGGGAAATACCCCCAAATTCCCTTTAGGAGATGAGAGCCTAAGTGGAAAAAATATGTTTGCAAAGAATACTTAGTTTAGTTTTTAAGTTGTTAAGTTAGCTTCATTTGTAACTCACTGAGGGCCAGGAAGTCCAGCCAGTCTTTTTCAACAGGTAAAACAGGGACATGGCTGGCTACAAGTAGCTACTAAGTTAACAGTTTTGATCATAGCTTTAAGTACTGAATGGGCCACACATAGGGAATGAATAGTAGAGTGGTCCTTTTAATTTTTCTGGATCAAATTGAATTTTACAGATGGAGGGCAGGAGTGTAAGGAAAGAGTGTGTTTCACTGCTGCCCGTATCATGCATGGGCAAAATAATATCTGAAGCAGGAGACTCATACCTACAGGGATGTCACCTGGCAGCAATCTCCAAAAAGCATTTTAGAATGACATGGGCAGCTAATGAGAGCTAGGACTGGCTTTTATTTCCATACCTTAAAGAAAATTAACATCATGTAAATCGGCAGTGGAAAATGAGTGACCCTCCAGATACTGCACAGTGACAGCTCTCAGCCCCAACCAACATGACCAGTGATCAAGAATTACGAGAGTTGTAGTCCGGAATCATTAGGAGGGCCACAAGTTGCCCAGCCTTGCTGTAAACTAGAAGCATCAGCATTAGCAGCCCTGGTTTCTAGCAGCCACTTCTGTTTACTTTAGGTATGTATTATGAATTAGGGTAAGATCCTATGGGGGAATATGGCAAGCTATGAAGGACAAGAGGAGCACCAAGCTGAAAGATGCCTATACATTCTTCCCATCCTGCAAAGTAGCAAGACAGACAACTTTTAACTGCAGTGCTTTGGAGCAGGAGGGAAGAAAATGAGGCTCCACCAGGACACCCCCTGTCTTGTTGGTGCTAATCTGCTCTCCTACCCAGCCCCGGAATGCCACTAAACCCCTTCTCCAAGGTCACTTTCAAGACCTCAGAGATGCAGCCAGTGTAGTTCTTTCTGCATTACCTGTGAGGCGCTTGAAGCCAGGGTTTCAATGTTGAATGTTGGAGCTGTTTTCCAACATGAAAGCGCTTTTCTGATGCCACAGCTGGGACTCCAGAAATCCTGTCTAGGGACTATAGGATTGCCCTGCCCCTTCCTCTTCCCATTTTGTAAGCTAGCTTTGTCTTCAGGATACTTGCTAGAGTGATAACTAAGTGAGTCTGTTCCAGCAAAACAACATGGGCTTGTGGCACCTTGAAGACTCTCAGATTTTTTATGGTACAAACTTTCATTATGTGGTTGCTAGTCCACAAAAGCTTGGGCCATAACAGATGTGTTAGTCTTTCAGGTGCAGCAAGCCTCTATTTGTTTAAAATGTAGTTCACAATCTCAGAACGTGACCCTGAAAGAGGCAGCTAAAATAAGGGAAAACTCCTTGAAGGTAACAATAGGGACTATTTATCCCTGCTAAATTTAAATCATATATACTAAACATCACCATACTGTTGTGGGAGATGAAGTATATTAGGGATGTACCTTCATATATGCTGGGAATATGGACATATACATAGCTTCTGAAGGGTGGAGGAGGTACACGTGGATCCCATTAGTTACCTTTAGTGGCCTGATATATACATTTACTGGAGGGTGGCATCAGTGGTCCCAATTTTCAAAAAGGGTAGTAGAAAGGACATGGGGAATTATAGACCGGTTAGCCTTACGTCCATTGTAGGAAAAACAATGGAAAGGCTCATAATAGCAAGAGATCTAGTGATGCTAGATAGGGAAGGGAGGCTGACAGCCACACAACACGGCTTCCGCAAAAACAGGTCCTGCCAGACAAACCTTGTGGAATTCTATGACAAGGTTTTGCGATGGCTAGATGGAGGGGATGCGGTGGATGTGGTATACCTGGATTTCAGCAAGGCCTTTGACAAAGTGCCCCATGATATCCTGGTGGAAAAACTGAGGAGTTTTGGGATACACCAAAGCACTGTCCAGTGGATTAGGGCATGGTTGACTGACCGAAAGCCGAAGGTAACCATTAATGGGGAATCATCGGGATGGCGGCCAGTGACAAGCGGGGTCCCCCAGGGCTCTGTCCTGGGTCCGATCCTGTTTAATCCTTTCATTAATGACATGGAAGAAGGGGTGAACATTCTGCTGATCAAATTTGCAGACGACACTAAAACTGGAGCAGTGGCCACAACTGAGGAGCAGGTACTCCAGATCCAAAAGGATCTGGACAGACTATGGAAGTGGGCAGGAGACAACAGGATGGCGTTCAGTGTGGATAAGTGCAAGGTCTTGCACTTGGGGCATAGGAATAGCTGTCATAAGTACAGGTTAGGTGATAAGTGGCTGGAGAGCAGCACTTGTGAAAGGGACCTTGGGGTACTGGTTGACTGCAGGCTAAACATGAGTCAGCAGTGTGATGTGGTGGTCAAGAGGGCGAACGCCACCCTTGGTTGCATAGCCAGAAGTGTGGCTTCTAGATCAAGAGAGGTATTACTACCACTCTACACGACTCTAGTGCGCCCGCAACTGGAGTAAAGTGTTCAGTTTTGGGCTCCTCATTACAGAAAGGATATAGTCAGGTTAGAGTCAGTGCAGCGTAGGGCCACAAGGTTGATGGCCGGTTTGCAGGGGATGCCGTATGAGGCGAGACTGAGGGAACTGGGTCTCTTCAGTCTGGAAAAGAGGAGATTCAGAGGGGATATGTTGGCAACATACAGGTATGTGAGGGGATGTCACAAGGAGATGGGTAGAGACCTGTTCTCCCTTGCAGAGGAAAGCAGGATGCGTCCAACGGAGCAAAGCTCAGGGAGTCAAGGTTCCATTTGGATGCCAGGAAGCACTTCCTGACAGTCAGGACCCTGAGTGTGTGGAATGGGCTTCCCCGGGAGGTGGTTGAGGCCCCATCAGTGCTGGTGTTCAAGGATAAGCTGGATGTCCACATGGTGGGCATGTCGTGAGCAGAGCCGGCTGGTGCTGGAGGTCAGACTAGATGGCCCAGGAGGCCCCTTCTGACTCGCTCTGTTTTCTATGTTTCTACTAGCTATGTAGTATCTATCTCTGGAAGATTGTGTTAGCTAAAAAATGAACTAACAGATAAGAGCACAAAAGCAACAAAAAGAATCTGATCTCTCCTATATAACTTGGTATAAATTTATTGCCTTTACTAACAATCAGAGTTCCTAGAGAACAATTACTAGCAAGTCATGGTAAGATATGGAAATAAGCATTTAGATAATTACAACTAAATCTTAAACGCCTGGTGAAATTCTGTGGATAAATATAAAACTGTTGTTATATTGAACCTTCTGTGATTCTCATTAAATGTAATTTTTATGTAATGTATGTGTTTTGCTACGTGAAAACATTGTGGTAACAGTAATAAAGAAAGGACAACATTGCCCTAAAAGGTGCCTTTTCCTGCTGCAGACAAAGCCAAGGTATCCAGTTGCCAGGTGATTGTGCACTGCTTGGCAGGGATCTCCCGGTCTGCTACCATTGCCATTGCATACATCATGAAGACCATGGGAATGTCTTCTGACGACGCCTACCGGTAGGTCGCTTTCCAGAGGAAGAATGTGCTAATTTGTCCTTTGCCTAGCTAAGTGGAATACACTTGGCATCTTGGTGTGAATGGAGGTTTTGTTCTTTGGTTTTTTTTATTTCAAGTCCTTCAAAGGGGTTTTGTAAAACTACATTTTAGCATGTTTTGCCTTGAGAGGCACATCTCAAAAGTGTACTAGGTAACAAGCACAACAGAACACTATTGCACAAGCTCTGTGCTCATGTGCTGAAATTTACAAGTGCTTACTAGGACCCAAGAGTGCTGAGTTTCTCTGTTGCCAGTTTCTTAGGAAACTTGGTTTGTATAACTGTCACACTGGTGATGGCCACTTGAATTTCATTGGCAAATTGGCTCCTGGCCTTGAGCTAACTGGATCCAGGGATCTGCCTTCAGATGGTAGTTGAAACATCTTGTGGCTCACAGCAAATGTGGTTGTTTAGCTGTAAGTGGCAGCATGCAAAATCTGAATGAGACAGTAGCTGTCTATAGAGAAAAACCCAACATGTTCAGGCAGTTTTCATAGTTAGATGTATGAGCCTGGAGGCTGGATAAATTGGGCTTACACACACTGCTGCCAGACAGGGAGAAATTTTTAAAGTAACACATTGCATTCATTCTCTGGTAAGTCATACCTTTGAAATGAGAATGAGCCAAGCAAGAAATATGACTACTCTTTTGCATTGGCAGGTTTGTCAAAGACCGACGTCCCTCCATATCTCCCAACTTCAACTTCTTGGGTCAGCTCCTAGAGTATGAGAGAAGCCTGAAACTGCTTAAGGCTTTGAAAGCCCATGGGGAAAAGAGTGAGGAGGAATCGCAGCAAGACCCACCTGAAGGCATCCGTCACCAGACTCTGTCTACCTCAGAAAAGGCAGAGGAGCTGTTAAGAAGCACAGCCTTGGAAAGTTCCTCAGTTGACTCCGAGAGACCATCAGGGGTTCCCAAGGTTGTCTCACCTGCGGCATTACAGCAAGGACTCAACGGGCTACACTTATCTTCAGAACGCATCCAAGACACCAACCGGCTGAAGCGCTCCTTCTCCCTGGACATCAAGTCAGCCTACTCTCCAAGCCAGAGGCAGGATGCCCCAGGACCTGCAGAGGCAGGGGAAACTCCCAAGCTCTGCAAGTTGGACAGCCCTTCAGGTCCCAACGGTACATGTCAGTTCTCTCCCCTTCCTGACAGTCCTGACTGGTCCAGTGGGCCCGACTTCCTGCTAGAGGCCAAAGTACGACAGAGGCGCAAGCACAGGCACCAAGCAGGCTCCCCCGCCCACGGGCTGAGCCTTAACTTCACCGGGGTGTGTGCCATGCACAAAAGCACCAGTGTGGAGGACAGTCTCAAGCAGACCCTTCGGCTGAGCCTCCCCAGCGTGGGGCAGCAGCTGGCACAGCCAGCCACCACCCCAACCCCTGCTGGGTCCTGGGGTGTGCACTTGGAATCGCCCGGCACCCCCTCATCGGAGAACCCCTGGTACTTCAGCACGGACTCGGCAGCAGGCAGCAAAGGCAGCGGGAGCGGGGCTCTGTTTGCCAGCGCCACCAGTTACTCTTCATTCAGCTGCAGCACAATCCAGGCCAGCTGTGAGATCCGGCTGAGGGACAAGCAGCGAGCGGAGCAGCGGGACGTGCGGCACAGTTGGCACGAGGACACCACAGCCGAGAAGCAGTTCAAGAGAAGGAGCTGCCAGATGGAGTTTGAGGAGACCCTGTCTGAGAGCCGCTCTCGGGAGGACCTGGGCAAAATCAGCAAACAGTCTAGCTTTTCAGGCAGCATGGAAATCATAGAGGTGTCCTGACATTCACCTTGTGAGATTTGAGAGCGAGTGTGCGTGCATTGGTGGGTGGGCGGGGGAAAGCTGGCAAAAGATATTTAACTGGGGAGAAGAAGGGGCGGGTGGGGCGGGAGCGGGAGCAGGGGTGGGTGTGGGAGCGCTATTTATATGCCTGTGTGCATTTCCAAAGGGCACACATGCTAAAACCGAAGGCGAAGCTAAATAAATCCAAAGTCAAGAAACATAATGGTGCATGCTTAGTGCCCCCTTTGGTCCCTGCCTCCACCACCAAGATGAACCACAGCCACATTCCCTCTTTGGCAGGTGGAGGGTCCATTAACACTTTGCATCTGGGATCCTTTGCTTCTGCATGCGGATAGTGCTTCCCCATTTCCCACCCCCTTACCGGGGAATATGGAGAGCTGTGGTGTGACGTCAAAGATGGGGTGAAAGAGAAACTGTGGAGGTATTAGATTTGTAAGACTTCCACCGATTGAAAGTTTTCCTGAAGGAAGATTATTGTTTTGAGCTGCAGATTTGCATTGGGGGAAGTTAAAGGGAAGCAGGTTCTTTTCTTTTAAGAGTGCTTTACCAATTGTTAATAATACATTCCTACCTAACCTATAGGAAATGACTAAGATTTTGTCCATCCCCTCCCATTACAGGAAGGGAGTTGCCCTTCCATTCCATCAGGGTTGGACATTATATTGGTGGCTCCTTCACTGATTGGGGTGCAGAGACATAGAAGGACTAATTTTCTGAGGCTTTCCTCTGTATCTCTCCCCCACCCACCATCCATACTGAGCATGCTCCTCAGTGTTTCTCTGGCTAATATTCTTTGATGCTGCACTAGAGCAGCCCTATACATATATAAATATATATTATATATAATATAAGAGAGAGAGAGAGAGAGAGAACACAAAGACAAAGTTTAAATGGTTTTACTACAGTTTTTATTGAGACAAATAATATTTCAACTTTTCTTTTTAATTTATTTGAAGCTGTTCATTCTGGCAATGATTTTCAGACAATGTAGGGGCGGTACTTCCAGCTCTGTTTTTACTGTGTATCGTATTTAAATCTGAAACAAGAGTTTCAAAGCAATATCCTAGGCTTGTGGCTCATTCTATGACTCACATCAGTGGCACAGACATCCCAAAAAGTTGGATGAGAAATCTGTGTGCGTGCGTGTGCGTGTGTGTGCGTGTGTACGCACTTTTATTTAAAAGGAAAAGTGAGAATATGTTCAACACAAACTGAGCCAGGAATCCTTCTTAATGCTTATTTATCCTACTTCCTACTTCTATCGCATTTGCAATCAAAGCCATAAAACTTTCCCCTGCTGGGCTCGGGTGGGGGATCGTGGGGTTGGGGTTGTGAGGCCAGGCACTTGTGTAGCTATTAAGAAAAGGGAGTCCTCGAGTAAGGAGGGGGCAGCAGGCTGCATCGGCAGAGCTATATTTGAGTTTTCTTCCCTTTTCTTTAAATTGCTCTCTAGAGAGGGAGCATATCAGACCTGGGGTAGAATTCCCAGGGGATGTATCCCTTTCCAGTAGCTCAGGGCATCTCCTAGATGAGTTAAGGTGACAAATGGGTCATCCCCTGCCCTTACAAATGGGGGACTATTGTGAATGGTCATTCAGATGCTGCTTTTACTCAAACAGTGTTAGAACTGGGCTCTCACAGGTTTTGTGGAAGGGGTTGGGTTGGGGTATAGCTTTCGGACCTAAGACCTGCTTTTGTGGTACTAGAATACAAATCCCTTTAAGGTCCTCAGGCCTGTTGTAGAGATCCCATTGCAAGGTAGTGCCCACTTACTATTGCAAGAGTTGGTACTTTGGCTCCAGTACTCTAGCATAAATTCTGTGTTTAGTCTAAGTACACACATGCCATCTAACAGAGTTCCTGCAAGCATGGATTTCCCAGTGAATGCAGATCTGCCAGTGAGGAAGCAGCCCAGAGACAAAGTTGAGCCAGCAAAAGACCACACTAAATAGCCTTTCAAGCCAGGAGGCCCTAGAAAGGACAGGTAGTGTTTGAGCTGTAGTGTGAAGGATGCAGCAGTCCATCCTCAGTTCCCACCTTCTGCACTCATCATCCGACAGCCTCTTAGCATTTTGGTAAGCAGTTCCCTTTGACTATGGATCTTATTCGTCTTGTATTTGAGAAAACCAGAGGCTTGGCTTGGATATTTCCAGCACAAGAAATCTAGTTCTAAAAGCCACACCTGACTTTCCTTGTTGGGAATTGTTTGGATGGAATAAATCCTCCTGCCAAGGATTTCTTTTTTTTAATGCAGAGAAATAGAGAAAGGATTCATCCAGCACCTTCTTTAAAATGAAGCCAAAAGACATTGAGCAAGGGTAGGCCAACTCAAGACAGAAGTGGATAATTCAACACACCACCACCAGTGTAAGAATGAGTTAAGTAACTTACAATTTGTCATTCTTCACTGGCAGACTTTTGCTCACCCATTTCAGCTGCCCTCCATCCAACACCCTCCAGATCTGTTGGACTCCAGCTCCCACTATCTTCAGCTATGCTGACTGGAGGATTTGGAAAGTTGTCCCCCAGATGTGCTGAACTTAAACCAGGTTGAGGAAGGCTTTGTGCTTTGTTGTAAGGAGGGCTCCCAGTGAGGAAGGAGCAAGAATTGGTTTCCATTACCCACATTAGGGCAGAGTCAATATTATGTCCCTCACAAGGCGGTTGCTTAAAAGAATGGCTGTGCGCAATGCATGGTTTTCCAGAGGGGTAGTAACATTGGTCAACAGCGAACTGTGCAGATGGGTCCAATCACATGGAGAGTTTCCATCTCCCAGTGACTGCTGGTGTGAAGGCTATCCATATGATTGGGCTACTGGTCCATATGGTATGTAGGAATTAAGAAATATTACAGCCTCTGCATGAAGTATTTTTCAAAGACTTCCACTGGGATCTTTGTATTTTTTACACTGGCCTTCACTGGTACGAAATGGAATCCTAGAGCAGGAGAATAAATGAGCAGGTCAGAACGGAAGAGTGGAAGGGGGCGGCATGGATTTGCTCTGTTAGCTGTGCTGTACTTCTTCCCTTATGGGGGCAGCAGAGGCATCAGTTCAAAAACACCCTACACTGAGACTTTGCATTGCTGCTTCACCCTTTGGGAACAAAGACACAGAGCTGTCTCTCTGCAAGCTGAAAGCACATCTTTATGTAACCAATTTTGCATTTGCTCCTTTTGTATCACATGCTGGTTTTTTGAGCCAATACCTCAGGGTTCTTTGTGTCACTTTTTAAAAAAACAATTTATTTGAGATTCTTTTAAGTTCATTTTCCCATTTACTTTCTTGTTGAATTGTAATTTAAAAAATAAGTCCTACACAAAACAAAAATAACAATCTCAGGTTCAAAACTTGCAAACAAACAAAAATCACAGGGAGTGAGAGTAACACACTTTTACATAGGGTTTTATGTTCCTTACTATAGAAATTGCTGTATGTACTCTACAAAGACACACAGTAGAGACCTCATGATGCTTATTTTACCAAGCTATGTTCAAATGAGATGCTGCAAGCTCAGAAGTGATCCTGCTGACCTTTGTAGTGTTTTGGAAGTAGTGTGGCAGAGAACCTGGGCAGATTTGGGTTCATACATTGGGAGTTCAGCCATTAAAACAAATCCATTGACCCCCTCTTAGGATGCAAAGAAGATTATACCCTTCAACTGTTGTTCAATCTGTCTGGAGTCTGGTTGCATGTTCACAGATGCCAAATCAGGAGCAAGCAATATGGTCCTTCAGAAGTTTTGGCCTGTAACTCCCATCATATTTCACTATTGGCTGTGCCGGTTAAGGATGATGTAAGTCAGCCCATGCCACAACTTTAGGGGGACCGTATGTTGCCTATCACTGGGATAAAAGCTCAGAATCCTCATTTCATCTATAAGCACGCATCAAAGTTGTGGCAAGAAAATGTGGTTCAGATATGTTGACCAGTATTAAATTATCTTGGTTATGTGCTCCTTGAGTCTTCCACCTGATATGTATGAGGAAATACTCTATTCTACTCCTTTTTGAGAGACAGTCTGTCTAGTAAATATTACTCCAAGCTTAAGGGTGGCTCAGTAGTGATTTTTCAGTTCCTAGTGGTAAATCTGCCAATTGTTGGATATGTGTCCCAAACTTCGTGAAGCTAATACTGGCACAGATGCGGGTTTGCCCATTTTATCATCACAACAACCCTGTGATTAAGGGTTTCTCCTTCAACTGCATTTACAATTAGGATAGGTAGAAAATGGCAGTCCGTGCACCCAAAGCCCAACTTCCTTGCACAGCCCTACCCATTAAGAACTGCTCTATGCATCTCTTCAGTGCCTCTTTTTCTGTGGGACCAACAGGATAAGAACATCCTATTGCTGATGGGAACACATGCTGCTACAGGGAAGAACAGTTTGTGATCTAGGTGAAGCACTGCCATCACAAACAGTGGAAAAAGATTGTGCACAGTAAACAAGAAGGATGAAATGTATAAAGCTTGGCAGTCCGTCCCCAGGGTTTCATCCTGCCGCAACTAAATTGCAGCCCTAGCTTCTATTGCAAAAGTACACAAGGGATTAAAAAATAGCTATTTACATGCCTTGTGGATTTATAAAATGGGTTCAAAGATGCACGTCAGCATCCTTGGGAAATGGTAATAGGGATTGGCCTGGAAAACACTACCTCCTTGGCCATGACGTGGATGCAGTGACCCTGTTCCTTGGCATTTGGATCAATTTGTGAGGTATTGTGACATCACTGCAATGCAAGCCTGATTCGTACCGTTCTTTGGAGCTGTAAACTGAGCCCACGTCTATAATTCTCAGCTTATACTCTGAACCAGGCATGCAGAACCTCAGGCAAAGGGACAAAATCTGCCCATCAGGTGATCCCAGGCTGCCGGACCCCTCCCTAGCTCCACCCCTTTCCCTCAATCACAAATCTTGATGGTTTCCCAAATTTTGTGCAGGTCTTTTCCTGGCTTAAAAGGTTTAAGTGCCTCTCCTATGCCTTTGTTACTGGCAATAAGAACTTTAAGCTGAAGTTTGTCAGTATTCTGGCCCTATCTCGTCTCCCCACCCCCAGAAGTATGGCTTCAAAGAATGCTCTGGAGCTAAAAGAAGTTTGACATGCCTGCTCTAAACTTAGAATATTCTCAGTGTTGTCCTCTGCTTTGTTACATAGATTTGCAGTTTGGACTCTACTTTTTAAAAAAGCTATTCTGTATTACCAGTGTACAGATTTTCCAAGGACCCCAAGGACAGAATCATGAAAAAGATTACATGCTGGGATTACAGAAAAGTGCTACTGTGAATCCTGTCAGACAAAACTTCGTTCATTTCACAACCTGACTTAAGTCATCACTGCCACTTCCTTGCACACTTGAGCAACAAACCTGTTCAGTATGGAAAGAAAGTGAACAGTTGCTGGCTTTGAAGAGCTGTCACCTGCTGTCATTCTGGAGAAATAGATCACCCCAAAATAAAAAGGTGTCTTGCAGGGGAGATAATGTGGGTATTCAGGTGAGCCTGCCTGATAATTTGTTTCATGGGGATTGGGGGAACAGGCCAATCTGAGCTAAAAGGAAATCTGAGCTGAAAGTTCCATTTGGAACTTTTTTCTGTGAACATTGCAGGATAAATAGACAAAAAAAATCTGGTAATTTTCAAGCAGAGCGAGAAGAACATCAGGTAATACAGAGTCACTTAAAATGGTGAAAAAATGCGTCCTCCCTCTAAGGATCAATTTGTTTTTCTTTTTTGCTGACCTTTGATATTTTCTTTTTACCAGGTCCACATAGGGCTACCTTACCATTAGGAACAGTACCTTGTAGAGAATCTTCACCTGTAGTGAAAATAGAAATAATCCACTAAGCTTGTTCTACTGAGCTCAGCAGACATCTCTGCCCTGGTTAGATAGCCAGATAGGCCCTGTGGGTTGATTAACCACCCCGGTGCCACAGCACATGTTCATCTTTATGAATATGCAAGCCTTGGCTGGGGTTGTGGTGTGGCTTGTGTCATGTGAGCCTGACCAGCAGGGTTTATTTGAGGGTTGAACAACATTTGCAGAACCCATGGTTTGTTTTCAGGGTGTGCAATGGTGGTTTAACTTGCATGTAACCCCCACTCACCAGGGTTGCATCACATGACAAGCCACAGTAATTCCTGTCCCATGCTTCTGTATTCATAAGTGCATCTGGCATACACCACAGCTCCTCACAGGGAGATTAACCCACAGTACACTGTCATTGTGTGTTGACTTGACCTATGTACCTTCTGTAGGTTCTGAGTCAGAACTCCATCAATTTAGTACAGCTTTACCTTGAAAAAAAACATAGTATTATTTATTACGAGTATAATCATTTAATTCCCTGGTTCTTGTCAACCAACACATTGATGCTGAAGTATCAGCAGCAGCATCCAGGTCTGGTATGTTAATTCTTTGTCTACACTGGGGTGGACAACTTCTGGCCTTCCAGTTGTTGCAGCACCCTTCATCCCTCACCAAAGGCTAAGCTGCTTACAGATGGCTATTTTGATTTGCAATCCAACATCATCTAGTGGGCCAGAAGTTGCCCACCCTTGATCTTCATGGGTGTCTGTAGTATAGTCACTTGAGTTAATAGCAGCATTAGTGAGAACCAAAGCCACATGCATGAATTCAGAAATGGGAGTCTGGGAACTCCAAATAGATTATGCTTGTGGGCAATCAGAATAATATTAGATTGTCTGTGTTGCTGTGAAACAAGCTTCTTCCAGGATGCAAATAAGGGCTTTGAACTTTGTTTAAAGGTAAGGACAACAACAACAATCCTCAGATGCTGCAACCTGGACTTAAGCCAAGCTCCATGTAGAGCTGAATGTTTGTGGGAAACACAGGGTTAAGGAGTCAATAATACTAATCTTGAAGCCCAAAATCCAAGCCTGCCTTACCATGGTGTAGTTTACTGTGGGAGGCAGATTCTGGAGAGCTGCCATTTTCCTGCCACTAACCCTCCACCTCTGTGTCTTAAAAAATAAATAACAGCAGTGTACCACTTTGACTTCACTTTATATGCAAAAATAGAAGGCTGAAACCACCCAGGACTTACATTGTGAATTTCTGGCTTACAGCATCTTCTGCTTGTGACAAAAAGGGGTTTTGTTTTAAGTCTGTGCTGTGCTTCTTTGCCCCTCTACCTGTTCTCTCATGTGTGATCTCTGGTTTTATTTATTATTTCTTTACCTTTTGTTTCTCCCTGTAGCCCATGTGCTCTGTCTCCTCTACTGGACATCAACCCCTTATAAAAGGAGATCTTTCTTGCTTTCCTCCTGATCCTAATGCTAATGATAATAAGCTATCAATGTTGTAATTGCAATGTATGAATTACAGTTTTAAGTATTTATTATATTATGTAATTTTGCTTCTGTGTATGTTGATCTTTGTTTCTCTGTTGTGAGTATATGCAGACCTTTTCCATCTCTGCCTTCCCTGGCTCCAGTCATAGGAAAAGGCTGGTCAGTACTGTGGCATGCCCGGTCATTGGATGTCTTGATTCAGAGGCGATAGAGAAGGATCTGTGCTTGTGGAGTTTGGAGAGGTGTAGACTCTGCAAAGTGCTGCCATAAGCAGAAGCTTTCTCAAATCTACTGAGGTTTGTAGGGAGAAAGAGCATTTTAAAATAATTTCATACGGTTAAGTAGTACTTCAGGAGATACAGTAGCAATGTGTTCCAGGTTTCTTGTATCCCAGAGCATGTCTGCAGCACAAACCGTTTTCAGTGTGATGAATTTCTCCACAGGTAACCCTAGAAATTGTAGTACAAATGTAAAGAACTCAAAACAAAAAATTATTTGCATCCTCAAGAAACTGATGTCCACATTTCCTTTGAAGCCACATTGCAATATCAGTAGCTATAGTATAGATTGACCCTCAGTAACAGAAGCCAGAAACTGTGCTTCTGCCAGGAACAGTTTAAATGATGTAGCATTTAGGCCCCAAATCCCATCAGAAAGCCTGTGTGGATTTGACTGCCCTCTAGAATTTCCATTCTGCATTACGAATTAGATTGCCTAGGGTTCAGTTTACATTGGTCTGTACAGGCTGCAGGAGACCGACAGTGGAATCCTCTGGTAGCTAGACTGCACCTGGATGGCCAGAAGATTATTCAGACTCCTAGCTCATGCTGGAAACAACACTCCAATCTTGGAACTACAATTCTGAGTTTGAAACAGCCTCCCTCCACCCTGCTGGTAGGGAAACAGCTGCGCCAGCTGCTTCTGTAAGGTCACAGATGCAACCTTGGAGAAAGTGTTGAGTGGGTGTTCTGGGGCTGGGGAGAGGAGCAGAGGAGACCAGTGGCACCATGATGTGAGATGTCCTGGCAGTGCCTCAGCTTCTTTCCCTCCCACTATAACATTGAGCAAAGATTGGTTGCCTGGATATTTTGCAGGGTGGAAGAAGTGCAGAGGCAACCTTTGCCTTAGTGCTTCTCTCACCCTGCATAGGATGACCATAATCCTATGAGTTCAAAGTGTTATGAACATCTAGATTGGCCTGATCCAGAGTGATTACTTGGGTGTAAGGACATTGACACAATGGAAGCTTAAAGCATTTCTTGCATGACTTAAGTCCATAATGCCAATGTAAAATACTGATCCCTTCCTGGTTTCTCTTCCACATTAGCAAACGTCAAAATCCCATCTACAGCAAGAGAGGGTCATAGGTGATTCCATTCTAAAGTCTTACAGATTACAGCGGAACACTTCTAAGTAAATGTATTTAGGATGACAGCCCTAATAAGACCAAAAGTTTTCAGGTATTTTTATATGGTTCCAGATTATGAGCAACTCTGAAACACCTCTACTGTACTGAAGAAACTGAGGTTTGTTGCTGCTTGGGAAGAGACTTCCCATCTCCCGCCTGCACCCCAAATTTGTCAATGGCTCTGGGGTGGCAAAAGCTGCCAAATGTGTTTTTACTGGTTACTGTTATCTCAACATTCCTATATTGCTAACAGAGGAAAGGAGCAAGTGTTTCCCTTCCTAGCATTGGAAATGAATATCAGTATTGCAGAAAGCATCTATGGAGAAAGCCCTTTTGCCTGTGTGCCTCCTGTAAGTCACCTTCCTGCCACAGTACTTTCCTAACCAATCTTGGTAAGAATTCATTTAGAACAGCCATAGACAGTGTTTTGCCATTAAAAGCAACAACGCTGCATGGGTTGTGGGAGGAGGTGCAGAATATGGACTTCCCATCGCAGTTTGTCACATCACTTATTGCTGCTCAAAATTCTTTTGGAAAGAGTTGAGAAAATGAGTTAGCCTAACTTCTCAGGAGGCATGCATAGAGTCCCTTTTGTTCTCTTGTCTGCAGTTCCACATTTCTATTCCAGAAGCTCTCCTATCTTTTAAACGTTCTTGGACAGAGATTAAGCAGGGGGTGCAATGTCAGTCCACCTCATACAGGTGCAGAACTGTGAAAGTCCTTATACAGAAGAGGTGCACAGGATGTTTGCAGATGGGGCGATTCATTAGCGAGGACCACCCTTGGATTGGGGATTGAAAATGGACATCTGTGTATTCCAGAAGTTAATTCTGAGTACTGTGCGGGGTGGGGTGGGACAGGGCTGGGTAGGGATAGGCATCTTGCATCCAGTCTGTGCGTGTGTTCCCTCCCCTCTCTCATGAGTCATGGTAACCAAAATGCATTGTCCCCTTCTGCCTGCTCAAGGAATGCTGACTTTGGATGTTGCTTGGCAGGGCTGAAGTGATGCACTCTGCCCCTGCTTTGACTGTAGTTATTTATTACTGGAGGCTGTAAACAGCAGTGCTTTTTTACCCTCTCTTTCTTTTCCTTTCTTTTGTATTTGGGAACAATGTGTTGTAATAAATTCCTAATAGATGTTTTAACAGCCAGTGTCAGTTTTCTTCTTTAAGATGCATGTGTGTGGAGCGGAGGGGGAGAAAGAAAAATCTGGGACAAAAAGGGAAAAGATGGCAGCATTTGCAAAAGAACACAGTGATGGGCACAGTGCTTAGGGCAAAACAATATTTTGCCAGCACGGGTAGCCAATCGGTATGAATGGGGATCCCTGAGGAATTTGATCCAAGCGACTCTGCAGCCCTGCCATGGCAGCTACTGGGAAGGAGGCAGGGAGAGGTATTGCCACACACTGAAGAGTCAGCCTGGCATAGCAATGGGTGCCAGACGGAGACTTGGAAGATCCAGGTTTTAGCTCCTACTCAGCCATGAGAGACTCTGGGCCAGTCACTGACTCTCAGCCCTAACCTACCACACAGGGTTGTTGTGAGGATAAAATGGAGAGAGGACCATTATGTGAGCTGCCTTAGGTTCTTTGCAGGGAAAGGTGGTATAGAAATATAATTAATAAATAGTGGGAATCCCCCTGTGCTGCTGGGGAGAGGAGTCCTTGCAGTCATCTCCCATAAGGAAGTTTGTGCTCCATCAGCACATTGCAGGAGCCTACAGCCTTAAGAGAGTTGAGAAGGAAGCACAGTAGCCAGAAGTTCATGAAATACCAGGGCACTGATCCAGGGAAAGGATCTAGTGTGGTCTGCTGTGTGGGGATATGGATTACTGCAGTGGTATGCAAGAGGGCAGGCAGGCTGTCAAGTCATAGGCATGGCTGAGGCACCATGGTGGTCACTGTCAGTTACATTATGGTTGCCTGTGAGGCTTGCATCACCACATCCCATGCTGCAGGCGTGATCGTCGTAGATGGCACTAGGAGATAGGAAATTGGCATTTTTCCCTTGACGAAATGTTGCAGCCTGAGAATGCTGGCAAGTGGAGAAGCCTGCATAAAACATACTAGGTGAACCAAACCCTCAGGGACCCCAGCAACAAAGTAGGGCCCACTTTGTATCTTTTCCCTTAAGAAAAATCCAAAGGGATCAAATAGGCATATATATATATATTCACAATGCTATTGTGCTTTAGAGGATAGAACCCTACTGGAAAATTTGTCACCGCTTGTCTACAGAAATCCCCAAGCAGCTGTGCTTCAAAGAAAACCTTTGCAAGTGGATTTTTGCCAGACTTGTGACAAAGGCAGCCTTCCCCCTCTGTTCTCTAGCTTTGTTCAGGAGAGCTCCAAAAGAGTAGTAATCTTGGAACGGCTGCCTGCCATGTGTCAGAGAAGCCTTTGATTAATGGCGCGCTGTATGAGGGGTGGGCGGCCTGCCTGCCAATATGTTGATCCCCAGCTCCACCTCTGGCAAGAATTGAATTGGTGCCCTTACACAGTTTTGAAGGGGAACCTGGATCTGGCACAGACACTGGTTGCTGTCTAAGCTTTTTGGAGACTGCTTCCTTCAAGGCGCTGCAGGTATTGCTAATTTGTCAACCAGCTACAGTCCTTGGCAAGCAGAACTTGCAGCTCCCTCCTCTTTTCATCCACAGCTGTGTGTACGGATTGTATGGTAAATGCAAAATAGTGCAACATCCAACAGATAGGGTCACCTTCCAAGGAAAATGCCCTGCTTAGGTGAGCTTCTGTCCACCAGCTCCCAAAGGCTCTGTCAGCCGATCGAATGGCAAGACACAACATATAGGAACTGCGTTCATTTTGTTGCCACAACCATCAAGCTGCGAGAATTCTGAAAAGGTTTGTGAACCCTGAATTCTGCCCATAGGTTGGATCCAGTAGTGTCATTCCACCACTCAACTGGATTTCCCCTCCACCTGCAGCATTCCATGTGCATCCCAGATCTGCTCTGGGGTGGGAAACCCTCTGGAACAGATCTGTGGGGAGGAGACAATAGGGAAGACCTATTGCATAAGTTGTGTGGAACCCAAGCCCTTGGTAGGAGCCTCTGAAATGTGTACCACTTAAGCATGTTTACTCACAAGCAAGCTCCATTAAGTTTGATGGTGCTTACTCCCAAATAAAACTGCATTTTCTCCTTTGCTCAAAAATTCCATCTTCCAAAAATCAACTGGATACGTTGAGCTGTAATTTAAGGTTCACAACCAAAAATCATTATATAATTCATTTTGTCCTGCTCTGACTCTTTTTAAAAAAGCTATTTATTTATTCAATTTGAAAATGAGACACATTCATCACAGGACCTCTAACACAGTAAGTAAACTGCAACAGAAACATGAGTAATAATTTAAACAAACAAAATCAAAAGACAAATCCTGAATAATCACATGCTGTGCTTTGCTGTTTCATTTCCATGACACATAGAACTCTAAACACACATGCCAACTGTCCATGTGTTTGTTGAAACAGACCTGTTGGTGATAGTATTTTTTCCAAAAATTGCCAGTTGTAAACCCTTCTGTCCAATAAATTATGGGTGGGCTGAATTTGTCTTTCTGGCCTTGAACAATCATCCTCTTTGTAATCATGAAGGCCCACATGATCCATTTCCTTTTACTTTCAGAGAGTTTCCATACTAATGGAATGTAATTAATGTATTTAAGGATGTACCTTTGATTTCTAATGATGCATTCTCTACAAAATTAATTCAAATAACATCTAGGCAAAAAGGGACCACCCCCATCAGGTAGACCAAAACTAAACCCATTCTGGCAGTACATACCTGAGGTTGGTAGGGTTTTTTTCTATTTTAAGTAAGCACACATGTGCACGCACACATATACCAAAACAAGGAGGTAAAATGCTGGCACACCCTGGCATTCTGCTAGCACAGCCAGGAGAAAGAGCCTCTCCCAGCCTTTCTTCTGCTGCTTGGATTTCTATGTGCTAGGAATGTTTAATGTACAGGAGCATTCACTAACACGCTACTGTGCATACACTGTGAAATGGTGCAGGCCAAGTTGAAAGGAAACACTCAAACCCTCAGGGGAAACTGGGGATTATAGAAGGCAGGCCCAGGGTACGGAAGAAGCTTGCGCCAGGAGGGGTGTCATAGAAGCAGTGGTTTCCTCAGGGCGGTGACAGCCTTTATGCTACCCTTGCTGAGAAACCAAGCAAGGGTTGGTAGGGGAGGCCCTCACTTCTTTTGACTTCCATTTACAAGCTTGTAATTTGGACAAATGGCAAAAGAAAGTGTAACAGCAAATCCAGGCCTGCGGTCAGCCTAAGCATTCTGGGAAGGGCACCAAAGGGGTGGAGGGCGGTTCATTTGGCCCACAAGCCTTTTAAAAGCAAAGTTGTAAATGGTTTGTCTAATGATTTGTTTGTGAACAACAATGACAATGACGATAAGGGAGCATTAGTGCTGGTCTACCCTGACTACAGGCCCGGAGTAATCCATTGGTTAGATTTTATTTTTTAAAAGCCCCACCCTTCCCCCACCAACCTTGGCATTTCAGTCAAAGAAAAGCTTTATTTGATTTCAATATAACAAAGTGGTGGTGGGGGGGGGGGAGAAATAGCAAAAAAAGCAAAACTAAAACTCATTTCATCCTTTGATAGACTGAGGGCTTCTCTACACTAGGCATTTATTTTGCTCTCATTATTTCTTACCTGTGGAAGTTTATGGGTGCTTCATGGGTGGAAGTTTATGGGTGCCTTCTCCTCCCATGCCTCTCCTGTGCTTTCTAAGAATTTCCATGGCCTTTTAAAGAATAAGGATAACATGCTATTAAATGGTTATCAAACTACAAAATGCTACAAAATGTTCCACAATTCTGCTTTACCACAGCACAACTTTGTGGATATGTAATGGATATGTAATGGAACATATACAAAAGCAGAAAGAAAAATCCTAATGGGAGAAAATATACAAAAAAGCCAATTTTAATTCCTGAAAGACTCTGGAAGCAGAAGCATCAGTAAAATGGTGGTTTAAAACAAGTTTTACCTGGAAAAGCTGGAAAGGGTTAAGACACATGAGGAGAGTAAAAGAGCAGCGCCTGTCTAGCCTTGAGGGAAGACTGAGGACTCTGGCCTCTAGAAGGGAAGGCTAGCACTCCATGTGTACTTGAAAGGCTGTCACAAAGAGGAAGGACAGGATCTCTTTTTGATCATCCCAGAGTGCAGGACATGGAATAATGGACTCAAGCCAGATTCTGGCTAGATATCAGGAAAATTTCCTGACTGCTACAGCAGTCCGACAATGGAACCAATTACCCTGGGAGGTCGTGGGCTCTCCCACACTAGAGGCATTCAAGATGCAGCTGGACAGCCATCTGAGAGGGATGGTTTAGCCCGGAGTCCTGCACTGAGCAAAGGGTCAGTTCTGATGGCCTTCTGGCCACATCCAACTCTACCATTCTGATTCTGTGTTTCTAAGAGAAGCCCTTTCACAATATTCAGGATTGCTAGGCACTTCTACTTTTGATAGTTCCTGAAGAAGTTAAAAATCCCACAAAACTTTGTATTTATTCCAGAGATTTGGTTTCTGGGGGGCAGCGATTAGGGGAACTAAGAGTTGGCCATTCAGGTCTAAATGGCTCATACTCCTGGGCTTGCTACATCATACAGTCAAGTGCAGAGAAACTAAGTGATGTAGAAGCGGACATGAACTAGCCCAAAGATGGCTACATTTGAGATGATATCTATGGTTCTCTCTGTGGTAGCTCATACACACATGCAACTTGTCATTCTCTGTGCGGTTGCAATAGAAAGACAGCTGTCAAATCCAGGGCACTCCCACCCCTGCACAAATATTGAATGCAGCTTCTCCAGTGCACAAGTAGAATCTAGTGAGACCACAAAATCAGTCCCTATTTGCCTATTTCTAAAGAGTAGCTTTGGTTATTCTGAAACGCTTTCATCCTATGAATCATTTGACCTTTGTAGATCATTCTCAACTTGTAATGGCAACGCCATGCTTTCTTGTTGTAAGAGCCTTGTAACAACTTTTAGTAGCTTAACTTGTCTGCATTTTCAGTATAATGGGAGGCTAACTTGACCTGAGCCTTCAGGATAGTGTGGGAAACTGGTCCCAAAATGCAAGAGGGACCATTGCTTCTCCAATGACAATGGTGTCAGCAATGCTTGCCTGCGAAACGTGAGGAACATCCTTTCTTTCCCAGTGCACACTTTTTTATTGACTCAGAAAGGCTGCCAACCCTATAAATAAATGTTCTAGTGCTAAATATAGAAGTTATTCAAATGGGCTGCAGTCTATTTATTTAGCTTGTGCCTCCATGAGAGCCCACCAGTATTAAATCCAACAGTACTTTATCCCCAGCGTACAGTGACCCCCACAGAGAGCAGCGGGCAGACGAGCTGCAGTGGGTCTGCTGAAAGAGGTTGCATTTCAGATCTCCGTACATGAAGCATTCACAAGGTATCACTTTCACAAGCCCCTTCTCCACAGGGCCAGCAATGGGGTGTCCAGGTGCTCGGTTAGCATTTCTGCACTCCTTCTGCCCTACAATGTGGCCTGCAGAATGAATATCAACTTTTGACTAAGTCTAATTGGAGTCACTCTATGATATAGAGCTTCGGATATAAAGTAGATATCCTAATTTCCCCAAACCCAGGTTATGCAATTTCCATATAATGTAAATTGTGTGCAATTATGCAAATCAAGCACATTACCCTGGCCATTTTCTATCAAGTGCTTTGTAGCTGGCTGCCCCAGCATATGCCACTAAAAATCAGGGGAAAGAAAAGACGAAAAATGCTGGGTTCCAAGAATCTCTGCTGTAACTTGGAGGAAAACGGGCATGATCAATCATCTGTGTTGATGGCAGAACACCTGGTCCCCTGGCAGAACACCCAAATTCCAAGCGCCAGCATACCCTTGCTGGGTGTTTTGGATACCCAAGAGTTGCACACAACCATCAGTTCTTAAGCACTGCAACTTTATGGATACTTTCTTAGATTGCAGATTTCATTATAAAGCAGTGAGGTTCACCTTTCTGTTACAAAATTGGGTTTCTCACCTCCACTGGTATGGGGAGCAGATGGAAGGGGAAATTATCTTCTAAAATGTAAAATGGGAATAGGCCAAATGGCTGATTGTGAACTATCACATATTGATGACACCTCTGCTGACATGTCCTGGTAACCTCTCCCATCAGTTTCATGGAGAGGCTGAAAAGCCCTGAGGAACCCCGTAACACAATTGACTTGGAGCAGAACAGTAATCCCACCTCCAGGAGTCTGCAGGCCAGGTAGGAATGGAACCACAGAAATGCAGCATCTCACATCCCAACTCAGACAGCCTATCCAGAATGACACCATGGTTGATGGTACTGAAAGCTACTGGGATGCCCCAGAGAACTAAAAGGAACACATTCCCCTGTCTCCTTGGACAGACCATCCCACAGGGCTACCAAAGCAGTTTCTATCCTAAATTGAGGCCAGAAACCAGACTGACATGGCAATAGCCTTGGCAATAGGAACAAATGCCAAGTTATCCCCCTAAGAAAAAGAAACCAAATGCATCAATACAAGATGGGGAATATGTGGCTAAACAGAACTGAAAAGAAAAAACGTTGGAGTTATTGTGGACAACAGGCTTAAAAGGAGCCAACAATGCGATACAGCTGCAAAAAGGGCAGCAGCTATTTTGGGATGCCTTAACAGAAGTATTACTTCCAGGTCATCAGAGGTTAGGAAAGTACAGAAAACCTAGAAAGGGTCTAGAGGAGGGCAACAAAATGATCCAGGGTTTGGAAACTTGCCCAGTGAGGAGAGACTGAGAGAGCTGGGCATGTTCAGCCTTGAGAAGAGAAGACTGAGGGGGGATATGGTATCCCTCTAGAAGCACCTCAAAGGCTGTCACAAAGAGGAAGGTCAAGATCACTTCTTGCTGATACCAGAGTTCAGGACACAGAATAATCAAGTCAAGTTGTGACAACCCAGATTCAGGCTAGATATCAGGAAAAGTTTTCTCACTGTCACAGTGGAACCAGTTGCCTACAGAGGTGGTGGGCTCTCCCACACTAGAGACATTCAGAAAGAAACTGGACAGTCATCTGAGTGGGGTGGTGTAAATGGCTAATGGCCTTCTTGGCCTCTTGCAACTCTAGTATTCTGATTTAGAAAATCAGTTTATGTGTGTACGTATTGATTAATTTTGCCTAGGCAGTTTACAAGAAATTGAAACTGACAAAAGTTAAAGTTCAACAAAAAACAAGCATATTAAATAAAGCTAAGGGCTGCTGAAAGAAATATGTCTTTAACTTCCTCTTAAAGGAAGCAGTCTGGAATACCTGAGACCTCTCCTGGCAGGCCATTCCAGAGTTTCATCCAAGAGAGACTGGGGTCAATCAGCAAGTCTCCCTTGAGCTCTTTGCTCAGAAAGGGTATATTAGCAATCATCCTCTAGATGCTTTCATTCTCTGGGTCCTGGTTAAGTTCCTTATGGGGAGGGCTGATTACTGCCTCTTCTAAAATGTGGGTGCCACTCCCTCTCAAACAGAAATGTACAGCCTCCTGGAGCCAATCTTCTACTAAATGTGATAAGCATTTAGTCAAGGGTCAAACAGAAAAGTGGCTGACCCAGCATTACCAAGCGGTCTGTCCACATCATCAGGCCTCAGCAGCTGAAACTTGCCCAGTGCCATTTGGCTAGGCAGAGCCCTGGACACCTCCGCTCTTAGGATTGCTCTAACTGTGGACGCAAAGTTGTGAGCAACTTTATCCTCAACAAGTCGCATGGACTGGTTCGGTGTGCTCTTTTTGGTTACACAGGTGGCACTCAGTTCACAGTTCATTACTTGGATCTCATTAGATTTAAACCTCAGAGTGCTAACTTGGTGGATGGACTCTGAGGTCCTTAATGTTGCAGATATGCAACACCACTTTTCTGTATACTGAATTGGGAATAGTCATCACTGAATTCAGTGGGGTGTACTTCAAACTAAGAAGCCATGAATGGAATTGGGCTACACATGTGTTTGGTTACTTGCCATATTTCTATCATGTCATTGTTATGTGCCATTAAGTAGTCTCTGGCTTATGGCAACATCATGAATGAAAGCCCTCCAAAATGTCCGGTCCATGACAGTCCTGCTCAGCTCTTGCCTCCTGTCATAACTTGTGATTAAATCCCACTGAATTCAGTGGCACTTGTGCTATCTCCTGGGTGCTTGGATATATGATTGCAACTGTTAGTGGCATAGATGCCACCATCATTAAAAACAAATCAATTCATTTTCACAGTGGACACCAAGGAAGGGAAGGTGAAAGAGAGGTGTGCAAGGCATGACATGGAAGGGGGAGGGCACTGGCTTTCCTGTTGGTTTGGAGAAGCTTGAAGAATTGTTTTTGTTGGGGAGGTACTGTGGATTTAGAGAAACTTCTTGATACTATAAATCAGGAATAACTCCAGCTGCGCACAAGGTGCAGCACAGAATTGCAAAGCGCCTGGAAAAGCAAAGCAGATTTGAAGAAGAAGCTGAGGTAGCCATAATCAGGCTGCAATTTTGAAGGGAACAGGGCATCATCAGAGACAAAGGCCAACTCTTTCTTCCACTGCTCGTCCAACATGGCCTGACAGGAAATGGGGGGCATACCAGGGACATGTCTCTGTTTCTCTCTGTGGTCCACGGTCCTTTTGGGAGAGTTGCCAGCTCAGTGAATGTGGGCCCAGCTGAAAGAATGATGCACAGAAAAGGCATCGCCACAGGCGGCAAGCACCGCACTCTGCCGTACCGGCATTTCCATCAAGGAGGAAGATCAAAGAGGGGTGTGCAGAGGAAGTTTCCCTCTGTCTTGACATGCTCAAGGGAGATAAACTACTGAGGTGAAACTGCCCACAGCCTACTCTGCAGATAACCACCTGTTCATGTGTTTACCTGAGGAAGAGGGAGAGGTGCTCCAGAGCAGCCTATGTTCTTCGTCGTGGCCTCTGTGCATCACACATATGGGTGCTGTGCCTGCGCAGTGCCTAGGCCAGAAGATTAAAAAGCTAACGGTTTTTGGCGGGAAAACTCCACTCCCCTCCCCCTTCGTGGTATAAATAGAGCGGAGTGTCCACCATTTTGTTCAGTCTTTGCGACCGCCGTTCACTGTGCCTTGTGCCTGTTAACGTCCTCGCTAAGATCTTGAGTCCTTACTGTTCCTTTTGCCTTTATCCCTCTCTTTTTCTTCTTCTCAAAACAAACAAACAAACCAAACATATTATCTTACCCTCTATCCTGTCATCTTTTCTTCTTTTTCCGCGATGGTGCAGCGAGCGGCCTTTCGCAAATGCACCACATGCGGATCCCAAATGTCACCTGCGGATCCACATGATCTATGCCTCCTCTGCCTCGGTGAGGGGCATAGAACCGACAAGTGCAGCCATTGCTTGGCCTTTACCAAGCAAGCGCAGAACAGGGAGAACCGTCTCCGCAAGCTCCTCTGGGACCAGGCCTTGATGCAATCGGACCAACTGCTCTTACGGCCTGGTTCCTCTTCAGCCGCACTGCCTCCTCCACGCTCCACCCCAACTGTGAGTGCTCCTCCTCAGCGTCCCGCTTCCACCGCTCCTCCTCAGCGTCCTTTGGCTGAAGGCACTACTCCAGTGGAGACCCAGGTGCCGCCTTCTTCCCCAGCCAAAAAACAGGAGAAGCGCAAGCACATGGGTTTGGAGAAGCCTTCCGCTCATTAAGTTCCGAGGAAGGAGAAGGCAGATAAACCTGCTCACAAGACCAAGAAACCCGATCGCCCCAAACACTGGGGCTCGGGTTCGTCTGTTTTTTCGGTACCATCTGCCGCCACGGTACCGACCCCTTCAGGACCAGCCCTGCAACTTACTATGCAGGTAACACCGCCGGGATCCCCCAGGCCTCTCATTTGGCCTGAGAGCGTGCCGACCCAACAAGTGGAGGAGCCGCTTCAGGAGTCTATCTCTGATGGCGAGATTAGAGACTCCCCACTGAGGGAACGGTCTCCGACTCCAATGCCCACGACTGAGCCACCTGTGGAGTCACCTTCGCCTCCAAGCCGCCACAGCTGCTCGTCTGAACACTGGGGTGACGACTGGAGGATGCATGGATATGGTGCCTTCTTGGACTGGGGTGGCTATCAATCTTATTCGTACTACCCTCGGGATCGTGCGTCTCCATCAGCCCCGAGAGATTCGCCTTCGATGGCCAGGCATATGGAGAGGGGACTAAATGGAAGAGATTTTCCTCCTTTGCAGAACGTCATTCTTTTTCTCCTGGAATGGCCTCAATTGACAATATTTTACAATTTCTCTTGGAACTTTATCATTTGGGACTGAAACCATCATCCATTAAAGTTTATGTAGCCGCTATTTCACACTATCGTGGTGTGCTTCAAGGAATTTCAGTTTTCTCTCAACCTCTACTTCGATGTTTCCTTCGGGGGTTACAGAACCTACACCCTTCTATTCGCCCGCCTATGCCAACCTGGAGCCTTTCGGTCGTACTCCAAGCACTTACCAAATCTCCATTTGAGCCACTGGCGACTGGCAACCTACGCCTGGTGTCCTGGAAAACAGCTTTCCTCATAGCGGTGACATCAGCTCTTTCTGCTCTCCACATAGACACTCCATATCTTAATTTCCATAAGGAAAAGGTCATTCTTCGTATGGATTCTTCCTTTCTTCCTAAAGGGCTACACCATTCCACTTGAGTCAAGATATCGTTCTGCCAGCCTTCTTTCCAGCGCCATCGAATCCAATAGAGCGGGCTCTACATACCCTTGATGTTCGCCGCTGCCTGGCTTTCTATCGCTCCCGTACAGAATCCCTCCGTCGTACGAACAGACTCTTTGTTAAGTACTCCGAACATGACAAAGGACTTCCAGTCACACCTCAAAGGCTGTCGCACTGGATCACCCAGACTATTGTCCTGGCCTATCAACTATCAAAAATAGACTTACCTGTTACCCCCAGGGGTCACTCCACACAAGCTGTTGCAACTTTGTCCGCCTTTGCCGCTGGGGTCCCACTCCAAGATATCTGTAAAGCTGCAACGCGGTCAGGGCCATGCACTTTCGCCAAGCACTATCGGCTTGATGTGCGCGCCAGGCAGGACTGCTCTTTCGGCAGAGCTGTTCTTTCGTCCATTCTTCGCTGATGACACCTCCCTCCTCTGAGTTGGGTAAGCTTGCTAATCACCCATATGTGTGATGCACAGAGGCCACAACGAAGAAAGGCAGGTTGCTTACCTGTAACTGATGTTCTTCGAGTGGCCATCTGTGCAGTCACACAACCCACCCACCGGCCCCACTCAGTGTCCATCATTACATACTGCCTCGGAACCACGCTGTAATTTGCATCGGTACCGATGGTATATGCCAGTGAGTGGATATTGTTCTCGGTACCGTACTATACTTTGCATCGGTACCGTTGGTGCTCAATGCCGTTTGCAACTAATTTTATTCTTAACCTATAGAGGGCGAATGTTCGGTCTTCAAGACTGAACAAAATGGCGGACATTCCGCTCTATTTATACCACGAAGGGGGAGGGGAGGGGAGTTTTCCTGCCCAAAACCGTTTGCTTTTTAATCTTCCGGCCTAGGCACTGCGCAGGCGCAGCACCCATATGTGTGATGCACAGATGGCCACTCAAAGAACATCAGTTACAGGTAAGCAACCTGCCTTGACCGAAAACCAGGACCCGCTTTGCATGCATCTCATAATCAGAACAGTGACATGCAGCATGGAAGAAAGTGCAATATTAATTGCTGTGTGAACTCAGAGAGGCAACTCTGTTTAAAAGCAATAATGGCACAGCACTGATGCCTCAGAATTGAAAGAGCCTCAAGCGCAGGTATGGCCCAAGGGTTTTCAGCAGCAGCCAAGCAATCTGGCTCTAAATAACTGGCTGGAATGCAATGTGCTCCAATTGGTGCATCCCTTGGTAAGCGTCCCGAGGAAGCAATAATCCTGGAGAAGGCAGGGCAATATATAACACGACAAGATGAAAGCAGATGAGAAGATCAAAGCATCAAGCAAAAAACTAGAAGGAAGGACCAGGACATGAATAGATGGTCATCAGGCAAAAAGATGAGTGATCTATTTGAAAACAGGAGAGCTGCTTCCCACACCTTGGTTCCCTTAACCTGCTTATTTCCCATGGGACATCTGCTAGAAAGAGGCTGTGATTAAGAATAGCCATGTTTTGGCTCCAGGATGGCTTTGCTTCTTCAATGACTCAGAGCTGGCTGGTCATGCCATTACTCAAAGGCGTCTGTTACTCATCTCTGCTCTTCCCCTGCTCCTTTCCCAAGATTCAGCCTGGGCACTTACTTATTTTCATATTGTTGTCTGCCAAGTGTGTGAGCAGCTTCAGACCAAAGTTTAATCAACAACAAATACTGGACATATTCCAGCTCCAAAATCCTGCCATACCAGTTGTGCTGCCCGTTTGCTTCATCTCATGAACTTGTTGTGGAACCTGCATAGGATAAAAGCATACCAGCAGCCCTCATTGGATGTCAACTGTCAAGTTTGCTAGATTAATTGAACCAGTAAGCTGACTTTTCTGTAGCAAGTGAAACTCATTCAAATTCTTGCATGGAATCACTTTGAGATCAATGATTCTATTTCAAGCCAGCAAATGTTACCTCTGAAAGTTGCTTCTTTGGGAAACTTGTGTCTCCAGGGCTGCATAGGGACCTCAGCTTAACTGCATGTGGCCCTCTCCAGATACTGTGGGTATTTTCTTGCTCTCCAGACCACTGCTCTGGGAATAGCTTCCTCCTCTGTTTTCTATGAATGAGCTGGAGAAGGGATTGAGTGCTGCACAGAGAGGAAGATAAATGCAATTCCAAAAGGCTGGAATCAGTTTTGGCTCTGTCTTCACCCACCATCAAGTGTATGGGTTCCCCATCAGCCCTTCATAGCAAAAAGCTTCTGGCCTCTTCCATACCAACATAAAACCCTACTCCTGACAGTGTTGCTGTTTTTCAAAAAGACTCTGTGTATTTGTTCCTGCTGGACAAGTGGGCCATAACATTGCTTTCTTTCTCTTACTGGGGAACCTAAAGGCAAGCTCTTTTGGAGCAGAAAGTTTTCTGGTGTCTGGAAAATACCTCTTTATGTTCAGGATTACCTCTAAGAAAAGAAGAACAAGGACTATTGGCCATTGGAGCAGTACAAATGCCACAAACAAAATTAATCCAATTATCCCAAACAAAGGTTTCTGAGAGAGGCATTTCCACCAGCAGCTTCCAGGTTTGTGTTGGGCTATTCCATGCCCACAGATATTCACAAACAGAAGAGTCTCACCCATGATGTCAGGTCTAGCTGAAGACTATCTGACACTTGATGTGGCAAGCATATCAATTGCTCTGTCGCATAGTGTCTAGACTGCAGCACGAGTGGGGAATTTTCTCCGCATCTAGCTCAGAGTCTGGCTTCTGGGCAAACTCTGCCGCATTCCTGGAGTCAAGCAATGCAGCAGTTTGTAAGGGTTTCTTACTGCAGCAAAAAGGCTTATCAAAGGAAAAAAGTGGTCCTCTTCACCTTAGGCATGATCAATGTAATCTAGTAGATGCAAAAGTTGCCAAATTACAACCCAGAGATCTACGACAGATTTGCAGCAAAATAATAAAAACAAAATATATGGAGATGTGGCTTTTCCCACTGGTCCTTTTGGCTACTAAGTCATTTCTCCTGCCGTTGGTTGTGGTTCCTTAATGGGTTGGGACAAGAATGATGAATAGCCAGGTACATGCCATCCACATCATTTCAGAACATAAACAAAGTTGTCTGTTTAATTCTTTCTATTTCTTGTTCATTCACAGGCACTTATTTAGTCAGGGCTCTATCCAGGCAAAAATCCTGCAGTTTGTCCATTCTTGACAGCTGGTGATGTAGTTTAGGGAAATGTGAACCATTTCAGCTTCTGCTGGGCTCCTGATGATGTCACTCCATGAAGGCCATGTCCTTTCCCAGCAGTGCACTTTTTGCCCACCATCCCGTCTCAAGGAGAGGAGCGTGGAGCCAGGAGGAGCCTCCCGCTGCCCAAGCAAGGCTGAAATTCTTCTGCAGATGAGAAGTTGTGGTTGGAGCATGTTCAGCTTAGCCTTTGGAAATCTTCAGCTCTGCTGCTAGAGTATATATGGATATTTAATAATCTCTGTCTCTCTTTGCAGATTATCATGGGGACATGTCATAAGCTGATTTGGCCATTGCACATAAATCATACAAATGCTTTTTTCAATCTAACCAAAGACTGATATTGAGAAAAGCTTGGCATCCATCTAACCAGACTTCCCAACACAGTGCCCTTCTGAGAGTGTTGGACTACCATGGTCATAAGTCTTCTGGCTGGGGATGATGAGACTTGGAACCAAATACATCAGGATGGCACAGAGCTGGATAAAGCTGAAGCACTGATATATGGACCAACCTTAAAGCCAAGTTTTTATGGCTTTTAAGAACTCAGCAACTCCTAGGGTGAGATTTTCAGAGCATCTAAGTCAGTCAGATGACTGAAGGAGACACTATCTCTTCTGGAAATGATAATTATTGATCAAGACCTTCTAAGATCTGAGCTCTCATCTGATGACACCATTTGATTCCCTTTTGCAGTCGATAAAAGGGATAGCTTTGAAAGTATGAAGGGACAAACAGCAAAAACAACATCTGGTTATTATTGGTTTGCTGTCTTAATTGGTAATAAAAGCGAATGGACCTTCCAGACAGGCTCCTCAGTTTCAGAGGCACCACCAAGCCTTGCAGCTGAATAAGAAGCAAATACACGGGCTGTTGCATCCACTGCAGTGAAGTCACTGCCAGCCTCCTTCCAGAAAAGACAGATGACATCAGCGTAGTGGGCCTGTGCCATGTAAACAGAACTGTACAGCCAATGCAAATGAAGCTGGAGGCGCTTTGCTTGCACATACACACAACAGGCCTCCTCTATTCTTACAGCCAGTGTGGCATTCTCTGCAGCCTTTCAGCCATGCCTCATTATTCCCGCTCGTAGATCATGCGACGGTGCGCACAGCTTTGCAGGTAGGCTTGACTGACAGGGAGTGATTTATTCCGCTGGTGAGGAGCCAGTAAGCAAAGCTTGTTTGCATATAAAGAGCCTCCAGAGCTGTTGCAGAGGCTGTGAGATGCATGCATGTTTAAAAAATTACCATTATTGATCTTGACAAATTATACATCTATTACAGCAAATAACACACACTTGCGTTCTGACACCCCAGATTCCTATATAATTTATGAGACATAAAGCACATCTGCAGGAGCCATTGTACTGCACAGAGTTTCATATTCAGGAAGACAGCAGGCTGTAGCACCGGGCTGCCTAATTTGTGGTCCACCAGGGTTCGTACAGCCTACCAGCTATGTATGCCCGATCATTTGCGTATATTTAGGTTACTTATCATTAAACCACGGTGATGAAAAGAATTTGGGGGGCGGGGTCCACCAAGTTTCATTTATTTATAAGTTTGCATCCTCCCCACCTCCACTCAGTGCAGAATGCAGCTGCAGCATCTCTGGCAAATAGGCATCTGCTTGTACCCGTCCAGCAAAGGCAGTCCCACCACTTCCTGAGCGAGTCGACTTCACTGCTGAACACCCTCCGTGCTTAGGAAGCATCCCCTAATCTGCTTCCCTGCAGTTTCCATGCACTGGCTCTTGTCCTGCCCTCTGGAGCAGCAGAGGACAACTCAGTTGCAATGGCTGACCTCCTTCGCCCATCAATGAGTGCCCATGAAAGAACCTTAGACAAGGAGGCACAGCGAGGCGTGACCAGTGCTCAGAGCAATGAGCTGCTCCCACCCCCTGCCAGCATCAAACAGTGGGGTGCAGTGGATGTTCCTTGAGCACATATAAAGCCTGTAGACTTAGCTGAGGAAGGCTGCCTTTGATTTGATGAGCTTCAAACTGTGCAGGCCTGCCATAGCCTATTCCTTGAGCAATTGGCTTTCTTGCTGTGGTTTAATGTAATAGATTTTCAGGATTAAATACCTCTGTGAGGCACCATTGGTGGTCACTGTACAACCCCCCAGTAGCCAGCAGCAGTTGAGGCTGCGGCTTAAACAGAAGGAAAGGAAATCAGGGCTGGGGCTCTTTAAATGGCTTAAGGGCCCTAAGGGAGGAGGAGGAGGAAGGGTAGAAGCACAAGATACAGCCTGAATGTGAGCAGTGCAAGTCATGTAGATGAAAGTAGAATTGGAGTAAAGAGTCATGGAAAATGAACGGACAGCAGGGAGAATGAAAGTAGCAAGGAAAAGAGTAGACCAGAAACCTGAGGGAGACTGCTAGAAAACATAGGTGAGACTTTTTAGTGCAGTCAGCTGTGGGCAGGAATACACAATATCAGCTGGGCAAGGAAAGCCTTTTCTAGTTCCACAGCAAGTTCAGTTACTGATCATCCATCCTACAACTACTTATATTTGGGCTGGTTTGCATTGCTGAGCAGCCTAGTGTGGGTTAACTAACTCCTGATGTGTGTGCTGGTGACCATTTGGTTTATGTAACTGTTGACTGGAGGGTTCTTTTTTGTCTGAACAGGCCACTGGGGATTATCTGAACCAGAACAGTAATAGCATAGGTGCCAGATAGATCTGTATGCTTAAGGAGTTTATTATGGAAATGGGTGGCCACCACTAAGCAGGCCATGCCTCTTCTAACCATCTGCTTAATTTCCTTTGGTGGGGGCACCTGGAGGAGGGCCCTGAAGATGGCCCAAAGGTACAGGGGGAGATGCAGCTTGAGATACTCTGGTCCCAAGCTGCTCAGGCTATAAAGTTCAACACAAATGGGGCTTGGAAATAAACTGAAGAAGCACCGGGATCACATGGTCAGATCAGCCCCTGTCACTTAGTTAGCAAGGGTTCATGAAGTCTATAGCTGCCGTGTTTATTTGACTATGAGAGAACAGGGGAAAGGAACATCATCATCATCATCATCATCATCATCATTATTATTATTATTATTATAACATTTCTATGCCGCCCCTTGCCGAAACCTCGGGGCGGCTTACAACATGATAAAATACATTGAAATACAATAGTACATAATAAATTACCATTAAATATAAAAATACAAAAAATACATTGATTTACAAATATAAAATTAAAATTATCAGTATAAAATAAAAATATAGGGGGAGAAAGAGAAGGAAGAAGGGGTTGCCCTGGCCAGATCATATGTTTTAACAATTGAAATGATGTTTAAATAAAAAGGTCTTTACCTGGCGCCGAAAAACCAGTAACGACGGTGCCAGGCAGACCTTTTTGGGGAGTGAATTCCATAGGTTGGGCGCCACCGCAGAGAAAGCCCTCCTCCGGGTACTTACTCGTCTAATTTCTTTCATGGAGGGTTCCCGGAGAAGGGACTCTCCCGCAGATCTCAAAGGGCAGTTGGGCATATACGGACGTAAGCGCTCGTTCAGGTAGCCAGGACCCAAGCCGTTTAGGGCTTTATAGGCCATAATCAACACCTTGAATTGGGCCCGGGCTTCAATGGGAAGCCAGTGAAGCTGATGGAGGACTGGAGTCATGTGAGCATAACGAGGGAACACATCTTGGCACACCCCCACAAAATAGCCTACAACTTATTTTAAAATACAAAGTTCATTTAGTACATTTGCATACTAAATATCCAAAGGTCTCTTGGCTGTTCACAGAAATTAAAACTAATATACAGCATGGTAAAACCTAACATAAAAGCATTAAAATCTGAAAATTAAAAAATGGTGAAATGCAATTAAACAAAAATACCCAAACCCAATAACTATTAATACATCACCTCATATGATGTCAAATGTTTATTAGTTGAGGAAATCTTCATGTAGCATTGAAATAGATGACAATGCCAGCAAAAAGTAAACCTGACTGCGAACAGTATTCCACATTTTGGGGGGCCCCCTCTGATGTGTTGCCATCCTCTGCACCTCCCTTGGTGGAGGCACCCAAAGGGCCTGATGAAGCCCCCCAAATGGCAATGGCTTTCAGATCTTCCTTGCATAACCTGCACTTGCCTTCCAAAAGATGGGCATCTGGGCACTTATCAGTTTGAGACGTACAATTGTTATATGTTAAAATGTCTAGATGACCAAAATAAAAATATATTATGGGGTACTCATTTATTCATTTATTATGTTTATATCCTGACTTTTTTTTCCTTTTGAGGAAGGCAAGGCAGCTTACAGAATCCACCCCCCCCCTCCTCTCAGCTTTATCCTCATAACAAGAACCTTGTGAAGTGGGCTAGTCAGAGTGTCTATGACTGGCCCAAAGTCAGCCAGTGAGCGGTGACACAAAGCTAGAGCATCCCAGTTCCCAATTCAGCACTGTAACCACCATTTTATATTCCGGCACCATCAGATTCAACAGATGAACCAAGGTTAAGCACTCAGAGAGACTGGAAACAGCCCTGCGACCACAGCACTTAAGTTGGTAGGAGGGAAAAAACAGCAGACTTCTGTGGGAGGAATTTATCTATCTATTTATTCATTTTCTTTCTGTACTGCCCTATAGCCAAAGCTCTCAGGGCAGTTTACACCACAGTAAAACAAAACAATATAATATAATACAAATACATAAAACAATAATGTTAAAAGAGTTAAAATTAATTTTAAATGGCTTAAAATACAATAAAAATACAATTAAAAGACCCAGAAAGAAGAATTACCAGAACAATCCTCTCAGCCCCCTCTGGGAATCCAAGGAGATCTTTAAAGATCTCTGCATAGAGGGGAGTCTTCACTGGGTGCCAAAAAGATAAAATTTACAGCCAGGTGGACCCTAGCAGGGGGGTTGTTCCAAAGATGGGGAGGCACCAGGGAAAAAAGGCCCTCACCTTAGTTGCTATCCTCCAAGTCTCTTGTGGGGTTAGCACTTAGAAGAAGGCCCCAGAGGCTGAGCACAGTGTCCAGGGAGATGAGGGTCGGGAGAGGTGCTCCAACAGATATTGTGGTCCCAAGCCATGTATGGCTTTACCAGCATTTTCCTAAACTGGTGGAATATGTGGGTCCTTGCATACAAATGAGAACCACAGTGTGTCTCAGGCACTGAGCAGATGACAAAGGGCACAGGAGACATCTGTGCTTGTGGATTTGGCCACAACCAGCTCACCCATGGAAGGACAGACTCTGCCCGTTCCACACGTAACTCTTGTGGTCCTGCCATCTCCCTGCAAGAACACCCTCATCTTTGTCTACACATTTCCCAGCCATGGCAGACTCCAGCCCTGGTACAGTACAAGGCATCACAGATCAGATTCAGCATGCTCCTTGCTTCCCCTTTCCTTACTTTGGAATACGTAAGTTTGATGATGAAGGCACTAAGGGGAGAGTCAGGAAGAAGCCATGGGAAAGAAGAGGGGGCAGATGGGAGGAAAAGGCAGCTGGTGGAAGCAGCTCTGCAGGTCTGAGGCGGGAGTTTCCTCTGTCCTATGCAGGGACTGGAGCTGGGGCCTTTTGCTAGTGAAGCATGTGCCCCACCAGTAAGCTACAAGGGAAAGCATTGTATTGTCTTGCAAGCCCTTTCTTGCCACAAATCCAGTTGTGAGGGGCATATGGAGAGAGACTCACTTAAATTAGCCACATGGAATTTTGCAGCCATTAGCTTTAAGCACCCAGATACCAGCAGGGGTGAAAAGGAAAGGGACAGAGTGAGGGAACGCTGGATCCCTAGTTCTTCTCTTAATTAGGGAAATCCAAGCAGCATGTGCAATGAGGGCAACAATAGCATATTTCCCCTGCTGCAGTCTTGGGACGCTGCCCTCTCCTCCCACAGCCCTTCTCCTCCCTGCATACAAGCAAGAAAAGTGGAAGGGAGGGCACCTTGGTGGGCACCAAGAAAGGTGCCAGGATGTAGGGAAGCCTTGGGCACCACATGGCTGATGCCTGATCTAGACTAACTCTGGCATCTCCACAAGGTGCAGTGATCAGCCTGCTGGTGATATGACTGGCAACATCTTTGTCAGTCTAGGCAGCAGAGAAACCTGATTTGCATTAAGAGGAGAGAGAGGCTCTGGAACTGTTTACATGCACTCTGACTTCCACATGCATGCTCCCAGCCCTCATGTGGAAAATTAAATTGATGTGTTTATTTGGTGCCATTACACTGTGCTGGTCTGGGGACAACAGCTATTAGCAAAGCCCACTAAAAAGGGCACCTTACATCAAGGGAGAAAAGCTTACGGGCTGTGGGAAAGGCTCCAACCACATATCTCTGGCAGTCTGAGATGGGGACGCGGTGCCAGGCACCAGGAGTTATCTGCAGAGACTGGAATCTATTACTCAGGGTATGTAATGGGCTGACATTACCTCATCTTGTCACTCCAGCTTGGAGGATTACTTCATTAAGGAAATATGCACAAACAGACATGCATGCAACTGCTTAGGTCCCCATCTTAACTTACGTATCAGTGGCTTATAGGAATGCAGCAGTATGCAGACCAAGAAGAGGGCTTCCCAGCCATTTTCTTGATTAGCTTTTGAGGAATCAGTAATACAACCAGCAGGGGAGGGGGGGAGGGAGAGTGATGGCTTCAGAAAGTGATGGCTTCCTGTGCCATAAGCTGAAGCTTGTGGCTTTCTTCTTAAACACACACAAAGGAAGTAACAGGGAACATAGCAGTGATGTAGGTGCCACAAAGCCATTGTTACTCTCTGTGACAAGCATAATTGCCAAGATGCTTGTCAGGCATAAACTGGCTGTTATCACTAGGCTGACACACTGATTTGCTTTGACAGAGGATCTGGCTGAAGTTTTGCAGTAGGCCCTGTTTCACACATGGGCGATGGTGGAGAGACTCAGCTGTCACTATGGATCCTTCAAGTTCAGCTCCATCCTGATAAATGTGCATCGTTTGGATCCTGCTTTCATAACATTTGGAATCATTGTCATTGCTAGCAATAATACAGGGTGCTATTTGACTTGTCTTTGAGAGTTAACATGCATTTCTACGCAAGTCACTGCAAGAATCTATCCGTACATTTGTCTAGTCCTTTTAAAAAAAATCATCTAAATTCATCTTATGAAAAGCTTAACTGGGCATTGCCTGAAAAAATATTTTGAACTTTCTGAATGTATTTCCAGGCAGCTTCATGGCAAGTCTAAATTTTAATATTATAAGAGAGAAAGAAACATTTAACTTTATCTATTCATTCAGCATTGCTCAACATTTTTAAATACTCATTGTGCCCCTGCCTTAGACTCAAAGACATGCTACTTTGAAGAGGTAGCTGGCAGAGGCCCTTACAGAATAAGGACAGTGGCTCTAATCTGGTTTGGGATCCTAATGTGGGTAGTTGGGAGCTTTTAACCCCCCTCCTCACCACCACTATGGTCCCAATTTGGATTGGGATGAGGACACACGTGCAATTTATATTGCCAGATCATAACATATTGAAGTCAGTGGTTCACTGCTTAGGAGTATATATTACAGGATGCTCCCCACCTTATCTGGATTTTGCCAAGGAACATGAACTTCCCAAAGGATTATGCCCAATAAATCACAGGGGCATCATCTTTAATGGACTGGAACAGTAACAAGAGAAAGATACCCACATGGCAGAGTTCCAGTCCATATCAGGACCCCTGCAGTTAGAGCTTTTCAACAAGAGGCATTTATTGTCTGTCTGTCTGTCTGTCTGTCTCTCGCTTGATCCTTGCCCGATCTAGGACACAGGCAGCAGGTATCTATAGCTGGAACACTAGGGCCAGGGATGATGGAAGTGGATGGAAGGTTAGAGACAAAGCCAAAACAGGAACAAGCAAGGGGCAGATATCCAGCAAGACATGGCAGGGCCAATGGCTAAGGCAGCAAAGTTAGATACCAGCAAGATTTGGCAGGTCCAAAGCAAAGGCAAGGACTGGAGCTGGCAAAAGTCAGATCTCAGCAAGCCTTGGCAGGTTCAGAGGCACAGCCAAAGGTAAGCTGAGGTCAGATACTGGCAAGGGAAAGCAAGGCCAGGAGCAAGACGAGGTCATAGAGAACAAGGAACAGGTACCTGGCAAGGCAGGTCAGGCTGACAGCAAGGGAAGAAACAGAAGCAGGCAGGAGATAAGACATAATCAAGGACAAGACTGAAAGCAGGATCAGAAGCACCTGCATAGCCACCGTGAAAGCCTGTGTTGCCGTGCCTGAGCCAAGCAGCTGCCCTGTGCCTCCCAGATCTCCGAGCTGCACTGCGTGATTACACAGGCTCCAGCCTCTGCGCGTGCCTACAGGTGTGTTCCTGGTCCTGGCACTCTTGCCCAGTGAACCGGGCTGATGATCCTGGCATTTCTCCTTGAGGGTGCCGTTGCTCTTGGCACGCATCACCTTTGTTCACTGTTCGAGGGATTGTTCTTTTTGAGAGTTGGCAGTGGACAGCACCTCCAGTTTTAATACTGAAAAAGCCTGTGCCGTGAGGCCAATAGAAACTTTAACAAAAGATACATTATGCAAATATCCCAGTGCTTTGAATGTACTCTTCTAGTTCAGTTGTTGGGGTTACGCAAGGGCCAGTTTCCAAGACTGAAAGTGCCCCCTTTCTCCCTCCTGTGATGCAACGGGTCTTCTAAGGAGGTTTCTTGTTCATTTTCCACTAACAGATGCTGCATTTTAACACATCATCAGGCCCAAGAGCTGTGTGAATTAGCCCTGGGAGAAAATAATCTCTAAAAATGGGGGATTAATTAATACAGCTCACCTTTTTATAGTGTTTGTTCACAAGCTTTGCACCACCTTTGTATCTGGCTTGTTTCTTTAGCTGCTGCCAAATTAATTTCCCTGTTTGCTATAGGTCTTCTGAAGGATGTTTTTCCCCCTCCTTATTTCAGAAGGCAGCAGCCCAATACTCATTTGTCTCCATGAACTCAGCAGGACTTACTTCTGAGTAAACATGTATAGGAGTACACTGTAAAGAAATCTCAAATGTTCATATTTAGACATTAGAACAGCTTCTGGCCATCTGAAAAAAATCAAGGCCTGATACAGAAGCTTGTTAGCAGCATCTAGTGGCAATTCAAGGGATTTGCTATACGTGCCATGAAATTTCTCCGACAGATGATCATCTCCTTTTGTTTATTAGTTTTATATCCTGCCCTTCCTCCAAGGAACCCAAAGTAGCATTCATGCCCCCTATTCTGTCTGCAGAACAAGCCTGTGTAATGTAATGGACTAAAATATCATTTTCAATTTAACTCTAAAACTGTAGCAACAGAAGTAATCAAACATCCAGAGTCAGGTGAAACAGTTTCAGTGCACAGCTGCTTACACCCCAAAACACTGCCTTAAAATTGAAGCTTTTTACCAACTTACAGAAGGCCATCCAAAAAGGGGTAAAACAAGAGGGAGCTCCATAGCTAAGGTGCAGCCAGGAAAGTGCCCAGCTTCTGATCCCAGCTAAGAGTATTTCTGGGGATGTGGAAGCAGCCTATAAAGACAACCTCCACAGGCAAAGGTTAGAGTGGCCAGATGTTTTACTTTGCAGGAGGCAATCCTCTAAAAGGTGTCCTCTTTTCCAAGGGCTGACCAGTCCAAGGGTTGTGGAAATCCCAAGAACCCTAAGGAGGGAGAGCAGCCAGGGTCTTGATGGACAGACGAGTGAACCAAAGTTTTCACCTGGGGGGGGGGAGGCAGATGGAGCAGGCACACAAGACAACTGGTCACAGATGTGTCTATACATGCATTTTATATGTGCAAATTGTAGGCAGATCTTGCCATCTTTTGACCCCTGTTTGGTGATGTATAAGTGGCCATCCTAGGGCTGACTTGCATGGGAGAAGGACGTCCTTCAGAAGTCATAAGGACTAAACAGAGCCATACTGGATCCTTCAACATGTTCAGTAGTAAAGCCCATTTAAAGCCATCCTGATTGGTAGCCATCTCTATGCCTTGTGCAAGTGAATTCCATCATTAACCATGCACTGTGTAAAGAGGCATTTCCTTCCATCTGTCCTAAATCTCCCACCACTTGAATGGGGAGACAAAATGTCCCCCTGTCCACTCTTCCCACATCATACATGTTTTTGTACACTCCTATCATGTTTCTCCTTACTCACCTTTTTCTAAGCTCAGCAGTCCCAGAAGCTGTAACCTTTCCCCATTGGGAAGTTGTTCTGGTACCTTGATCCTTTTAGTTGCCTTTTTCTGCACTTTCCTCAACTCCACAATATCCTTTCCAGGTGGGGTGACCCAAATTCACCTTATCTGAGGACTCACATCTACTGGCTGCTACCACTGAGATTAAAGCAAACCCAGTTGCCTGAGTGGCCAAATACTTTTGGTTGCTTAGGAATGACTGGGCAAGGACCCCACTGGGATCCTTTGCACTGGGCTTCTTCACAGTCCTCCTGTGTCCTTAGGGGAGAATAGTGAGACTGCAACTTATACTCAACCCAAAAATGTGGCACATTTTTTGTGAATCTTCTCTGTTTCATCTCCCAAAGCACACAATCTCAGTTTTAGTGAAAACAGGGTAAACAAGGATTCAGAAAAAGAAAAGAATGGGGAAGGGGTTGGTTCAGATAAGTGGTTTAAGGAGGCAAATTAGTTTTGCTACACAAAGCAATAAGCAGTTCAAAGTAGTTCAAATCAGCAGCAAAGAACAAAGGAAAGTGGGACAAATACCATCTAGGCAGTGCAGCTCTGCACTAAGCTGCCTACCTGGTCCCTTGAGGACCCACTGTGTGTGTGGAAAAGGTCTCCAGAGGCCTGTGCTGGAGAAACTTTGAGCAATCTATCCAGGTGCCTTCCTTCAGCTCCTCTGCTTCTTGGGGAACTTGCTCCTGGCACTTGTACTAGAAGAGGAAGACCCCCCCCCCCCGACCCATCTGCCACCACACACACTTCCTTTGTCAGTGGAGTCTATTTCCCCTTCTTGCCTGGGTGTAGATTTCAGCAGGCTCCGTTGTTTTTGTATCTTGACGGTCCAGTAATGGTTCATCCCCATTGAGGGATGCCAGAAGATTGTTGTTCAGGCACCTGGCAACTTGGGAATTAGTTGTGTTGCTAAGAAGCAGTGCTTGGCCTACTGATGCCCTCAGCCAGCTCATCTGCATTGCAGTGCCAGCATCAGATGATCATCTGGCCTTTTGCTTGAGCAGAATGGTGGAGCTGCTTGCAGAAGGGAGGTTTCTGTTTCTTGAACTTGGGTAAAATGCACTCAGTATGGTCTTGTTGAGTGGGCCACTCTGGGCTGACCATAACAGATCACACCGTAGAATGTATAAGGACAGAATGATATTCTGATCCTCATTCATAAAAAACCTTAATAGTCATCACCAACAGCTGGAATTGTGCCCAGAAACAAATCAGAAGTTAGAGCGGGTTCTCCAATAAGGGACTCCAGTGCTCCCTGTTTGCAAATAATTGGAAGGGTCTTGACCTACTAGAAGGGGATGAATCGATTCTAGCTCAGGAGTGGTTTCTGGAATAATATTTTTGTCTCAGAGTCAGAGGCTTCCCAATATGGGTCCTCTGCTTTGTAGAATAGTTCTATGATGATTCAGAATTCCCTCTACACTCCTGCACTAATAACTCTGCTGCACTGAACACCCACCTCACATAGCCTAATATGGTTTGCAGTCCTTTCATGCCCTGCTCATGTGTGTCCTGAGCTGGGGTGAAGCTCAGATTCATTCCTCACATCACAACCATTCTTTTGCTTTTTGAAAGAGCATCAAGCAGTCTGGCATTTTTATGATTTCATTCTGGATCACAGTATTTTTTATTTTTATTACTTCACTTAAATTATGTACAGCATTTTGCCTCAGTGGTGTCCCTACCAGTGGTGGCTCCCTCAGACAATGGACTTTCAGCATCCTTTCCGATGACATCTCTTTGTTTTTTTTGGGCATAATCATATGGAAAATTCAAGTTCCTTGGCAACTCCGTGGACTGTGTTCCAAGGTGTGTACGTGTGTGTGCTGGGGATTTGGATTTTCTGCTTTAGGCATTGCAATGCCTTATCTTTACACATTATTATTTAGAGATAGGCTTGTTGTGAACTTCCAAGTGTAATTAAAGTCTCAGGTAGTTGACTTGCTTATTGGAGAATAGGCTTCTTCTTAGTCACCTATATTCCAAGGACTAGAATAAGTTAACCCAGAGATTCAGTCCTTCAGATAGTGTACAAGACCTGGACGTCCAAGTCAAGGAAGAAGGCCTTTCTCACAAGAATGGAATATAATTTCCTGGTGAGTCAGTGCCTAGACTATGAGAAGATACTGAGGAAAAATATTGTGAATTTATACTTTTGTGATATTGTTCCATTACTTCTCCAACAGTGAGTTTACTTCACTGAGGTGAGTCCTTTTGACAACAGTGCAGGGAAGGTCACCAGAAAGAGAATTTCAGTTTCTGAACCGGCACTCTGGAAAACGACTGTGGATCTCATGCCTCCTTGGCTAAACGGAGCCTTCAGAAGAACAGTGTGCTAACCATCCAGGCCGCTGCTGCAAGGCGACCTGTCAGCATTGCCCTTGCATCCTTTCAATACGTATCGCATCACCTCTGAGCACAGCACTCTGCTGTCTCCGAGGGATGTGAGCCGCCATAGTTGCTGATGAGGAGGGATGCACAAAGAAGTGATATCCTTGTTCTTCCCCCGCTCGAGCCAGTAGGTGCCCTTGGGTCTGGCATCTATCAGAGTTGCTAGCAATGAGGTCATCCCTCCATTATAGCTGATCTGGTGTGTCTGTGAGGCTCTCGGAAGCTTGGCTATCGATCCATAGCCACTTTAGCTTCCCCTGAGGGCTTTTGTTTCATAAAATCTCTTCCTGCTCCCTCATACATACTCTGTGGTGTTATTCTATAAGGAAGGCCCTGGGACAGGGTCTTAAAGGGAAAGTAGGGAAAGAGAATGTTTCTCACTTGACAGGGTTATCCTCCAAGGTTCACCTGTGGCGTGATTATGTGCCCAGAAGTACATTTCTTTTGAATAAGTGGGACTTGGGGCCCGATCACATGAAAGTTTAAAGAATCACTGGGTTATCCAAAGGCTTGAGGGGTCTACCAATCCTAGGTGGCTTTCTTATAGGGTCATTCTTCTCTGTATGTTCTTAGCTGTTTTTAATTTTTTAATGTTTCTTTCGGTCAAATTTTATGGTAGTTTCATAGTATTTTATTGCATTATTTATATGTACTGCTGTAACTGCCCAGAGAACTTTGGCTATTGGGTGGTATAGAAATGAAACAAAATTACAACTCGAGGCATTTCTGGGGGGTTTTCTCCCCATCAGCAAAAGGACATGGGTTATTTGATGGCTGTTTCCTCCTCAAGCAAGGAATGTGGGATCAAATGATACAACAAACTGCTTCTGGGTGGGTAGTTAGGCTAATTGTGCTTGGTGGGGGCTGAGTCAGTGTGGCTCGTTTGCATTACTAAGTCCTTATGTCACCCTTCTTTCCAACCCATGTTTAACCCCAGCACATGCACAGTTCCAGATTTTGAACTTAGTATAACCCACATAAAATCAAAGAAAGTATGTCATTTGTGTGATGACATTCCCAGGATACAATTTCCAATTCCATTGTATGTAAGGAACACATTTTTTATTGATATCGAAAGAAGGGGACTCAAACTGGCAAAGAGTGGCAAATGGGGAGTCATGAAGAGAGAGGCAGAACGAAAAGGCAGAAACTCAGTACCTCAGCTTGTGCAGGTATCAACTGAACAAAGTGGCTTATTTCCAGACTTTGGAACCCCTGGTGGATGTTCTTTTCCTGGCAGCCATGAGATAACCGAATTACGGAAACTTATCACCAGCCTTTGAAAGAGCATGGGATGCTTTAATAATGGGAAAACTAACTAATCTGCTTCAATGTACAAGGTGTCCATTCTTGAAGGTGTGGCTTCTCCTTAGGTTCTTTATCAATAAAGGCAAGCCTTCTAATAAGATGCCAATTATTTCTTGTAGTTTATGAATTGTAGTGCACCACTTAGAGAGCATCAGCAGGTGGGAGACCTAGAAATAAATAAATACCATATTCTCAATTTCGGTGAATGTTGTATTTTTATTGTAACTGTTCTGGTTCAGCATCAGTGTTGATATTAGAGTTATTCATTCCCCGCTTTGAATTTTGTTTGAAGTTGTGCCCTTCTCTGTTTTTTTGCACCAAAAACTTAAACAAAAACAGGGTAAGAAAGATGCAGGAAGCAGGGAAGAGTTTTCACTGAGTCATCCATGAGAATCACTCCCCATGCATTCCCATGAACACCAGAAATTGTTCATACCCTTATCTTACAGTGATTTTGTGTTTTTAAAAGTTTGTAAAATCATGTGTTTCCAGGATAGGGTTCTTAGTTTCAATGAATAAGCTCCTACTTGATACAATTTGGTGGCTTTGTATGACTTTTCCTTTCTTTTTGAAATCACCTACCCCCCTTTTAACATTGCCATTCCTGTTCAATGGAAGTATATGGGATAGTGCAGTGCTGGAAACAGAAAACCCCTCTTTTCTGCAGCAGTCAAATGTCTTTCTCCATAATGCAGGGATACTGACAGCTTCAGCTAGACCCGTGTGAATCACATGGTGAAAAGAAAGATCAGAGGCTGGGTAGCTGGGGGAAAGCAGGACTTTTTCCTTGACTGTCCTGTTTCCCAGTTTACCAACGCGTTATTCCTTCCTTATAAGTTTTTCAGAAGAGTCTTTGTATGTGAACTTTTCTAACTATTTCTGATCATTTCTTTCCTTACACTCGTGTTGCAGCTGCTTCCTTTTCCTGTAAATTCTTCCTCTCTTTGCCCCCACCCCATTATCAGCTTTGCTCGTTTTTCATATGCCCATTAGATGGCACAATTGCATCTTATTTCTCCTATGTTGCTACATCTAAAATCTAACATCTTCTTTGGCCAGTGGGACAAGGAGAAACACAATCCTATTAGCTGTAGGATTGTGTTTAGCTAAGGGATGCTGGCACTTCCTATGTCTGTAGGATTCCTTATCCATTGAAGCTTTTATTCTGAACTTATAGAAGTTATCCATGGTGGTGAATCTATTTTAGGGATGGGACTCAGCACCATGGATAGCTCCTATAAAACTCAGAATAAAAGCTGCAATGGATAAAGAGCCCCACTGACACAGGAGTCACTAACCTCTCTGTGCATGAATTCTACTTGCTATGAATTCTACTTGCCAGTTTTCATGATCTGCTAGACTAAAGGTGGCTTTTTAAAGATGGGTTCTCAATGTAAGACTTCATTTCTGGAACTTTCACAGGCCAAGGGGCCTTTCTATTCATTACTGCCAGCTGGTGAACATGCAGCTACATGTTTCTGCCATTCACAGCATTAAAATCAATGGCTGGGTTCAGATTACAATTACAATTATCCAGGGACTGAGTATGAGCATTGAAGCATTATTTACTGTGTTGCCTGAGCCCAGCTGTGCTAACAAACCAAGGCTTGTAAACCTTGAACAATCCATAAAGAGAACCCATGATTTGTTGTTGGTTGTGAACTGCAGGTTGAACAGCATGGTTTGTTACCTTGACTGGGTTCAGATAGAATAGTGACCTATGTTTCAACAGCAATCCACACTCCACCCTTGAGTGTGGGTTATTTATTGTCTAAAGCCAGGCAGTGAAAGAGCAATGTAGAGTTAAAGTTGACACCAGTTAGGTCCAGCTGGATCTGGACCCATTGTCCATGTCTGTAGCATCACTAGGAAGCACCTACAACCTCAGAAATGCCTTTCTAATTGATCAATATTATCCTTGCTAGAAGACTATAGAATAGCCTTCCTCCCCACTCACCTATTCAAGCATTCCCATAAGCATGTGCTGCCGTCCTAACCTAAACTCGTGGGAGTCCCCCACTCTCCATAGTTTCTCAGAATCAACTTTTCTATCATCACTCATTGCCACCCAGTAGCCCAGTTCCTTGCATTTTGCATTTAGAACCACTACTCACCCCATCAGCACTCCTCAGACAAAGGATGCCCAAGGAAAAGCATTTTAGCTGATCCTACAGCAGCAACAGAAGCTGACAAGGCAGTTGTTTTTCGCACACACTGGCGTCTTCTTGGGGGGAAAATAGGATGGTGTAGCTGCGGGGGTGGTGTAGTATGAGAGTAGGGAAGGAAACTTCAGTTTAAAAAAATGTTCAGGTTGGACTGTGGGACAGGATGGGGAAGACATGGCAATGTGGATGCAATGAGATGTCTATGCCAGAAAAAACAAGGGCAGGAGGGAGCTTGAGTGAAGCAGTTTCCCCATAGGGCCTGGGCAGAGGTGGCTGTGCACTGCTGCCTGGGGGCTGGAGGGTGGGGCGGGCAGGTATGGAGCAAGAGCAGGACAAAACAAGCAGCAGAGGCTAGGGAGAGCAGCAGGGCACTAGTAGACTAGAAAACATGTTTGCCAGGTTTATTAGACATACAGACAGGTATCTACAGGTACAGGCAGAGGGAGGGATAGGAAAACTTCTCTAGGGGAGCTGGTAAAGGCAACACTCACCCCAAACATGCCGTGAACCAAACTGACAAATGCTGATGATGCAAGGATATAACTGAAAATGCATTTGTCTGCCAGACATACTGGTGGCTGTTCTATGAACCACCCACGCTGTAATACTTATACCCAATGTGGCTTCGTGTGCCATGCAAACTTGTCCTGCATTGTAAGATCTCAGGGACTCTTTGGCCCAGCGGACATCAGTCCTACGGCAGTTCCAAGAGATGCAGATGTATCCTGGGGCAGTCAAGTTCCTCCTCCAAATGCTGAGAGGTGAAAATTGTGTGCCCAAATATGAAAGCAGAAGAGAGCTGCCCTAGATGCTAAGGGTTGCTTCCCTGATAGGGAAATTTCATTTCCCTGAAGAAGGATCCAGGGGTGGGATCTGCTTTATCATTGGAGTTAATTGTTCATGTGAGATGCATTTACAGAAGAGCTTTTTGTGGGATACTGGTGCAGACAAACAGGCTCCAGCCCCACCAGGCTTGCTCCATTAACAAGTAGAGAACAGGGCACTGGGCTTGTTCTGCCCGGACTAGCTTAGATTTCTTCCACAGTCAGAACTGCATTAATTCATTACTTAGTTAAAAATGCCTGTCCCATCTAGCTCCATATTAGCTACATCAGGAAGAGCCAAGCTTTTAGGGGTCCATGGAAACATTTGGCAAATTTAGAAACTGGTCTGGGCACCATCACAAAATGGTTGCCATGGGAGGCATGATTAGTCACAAAGGACAAAAAAACTGGTCCAAAAGACTGTGCACAAGGAAGTCTGAACATACAGACACAGGGAACTGTATTTGACAGAAAGGAAAGAACGAGTCACTTTGCCATTTGCTGGGTTTTGTAGGATCATTTTCTAACTATGCATAGATTTGTTGCTTTAGAAACCAAGCCTGATTTTGGATGGTGCCTCTCACTCCTGAAAGGATCTTCAAGTTAACTTACTGTGGGATCCAAAGTTCATCTTTTGGGTAATATCTCCTTATGTACAGACATACACAATGAACATGGAGGAAAGGGGGCCAAAATACACTTGATTCACAAAAGCTCCTGGATTCAGTCCCTGGCATCCACAGATAAGGCTGGGAAACACCACTGACCAAAATCCTAAAGACCCTGTGTCAATAATGATAGACAATGGTGCGGCTCAGGAGTGGGGTTTGCACAATCACAATGGGACAAGAGTGCCTTCTGCCTGCTGGTCAAATGCCCCATGATTTCCCTAGTTATCCTTATGGCATGCAGCTTCCTGTGTTATCAAAATATGGTGAGGTGCAGGATAAGGGATTGCTTTGAAACTGCTCCAGAACCCAACAACATTCCATGGGTTCTTGGGTGGCTTTGAAGCTACCCCTTCTGTGCACCTCACCTGGCTTGGATGACACAGGAAGCTGCGTGCTGCAAGGGCATCTAGGTATCACATGGCATGTGACTGGCATGGTGGGGGAGGGAGGAAAAGGTTGCCACTGTGACCTCTTTTCCTCTATGGCCATCCGAACCCAGTCCCTACAGGGCAGAGAGAGTATGTGGCAAGGCACAAACACTTCCCAAAAGCAAGCTTTATGTCCATGGAGCCCACCACCTCAAGACACTTAAAGCATTCCAACTTCTTCATTTGCTGATCCCATGCCAACTACCCAACCTTTCCATTCCAGCCTATATCTAATCAGGTGGGGTGTGTCTGTGGTTAGTGCCAACCACAGAAAGAATGAGCTGTGCGGAAAAATCTCCAGGAAGGCACGTTTTGATGATTTCTACTGACAGGTACGTTTCAGCTACCTTTTAGGATTAGAGCTAATGCCCAGCTTAGGGTTAGGGTTAGAAGTATGATGCTTCTTATGGTGGTTTCAAGGCCAGAAGTGTGTTCAGGGAGGGCAGAAAGAAAAATCTCCAGGAAGGGGGACATTTTGGAAATCCTTATTGTGGCAGTTACAATTTGGTCCCCGTTTAGGGTTAGGGCTAATGCCCAGCTTAGAGTTAGGGTTGGAAAAATGCCACTTCCCATTATGGTGGGAAGGCCTGCTGGGTGTTCAGGAAGGGCAGAAGAAATGAGCTGTTCAGAAAAATATCCAGGAAGTGGACATTTTGGAACTAAGGGCTAAGGCCCAGTTAAGGGCACAAGAGGAGTTTCCAACATGTCCATTTCCTGGATATTTATTTGCACAGGTCATTCTTTCTCCCCTCCCTGAACACACTGCAGGCGTCTACACAATACTGGGAAGCTCTGATTTTCTAAATCTAACCCTAAACTGCACCTTAGCCCTGACCTTAATACGGGGCTGAAATAAACCTGCCGCAATAGGGATTTCCAAAATCTCCACTTCCTGAAGATTTTGCTGCACAGCTCATTCTTTCTGCCTTTCCTGAACACACTGCAGCCCTCTCCATCATCAGGAGAAGCATGCTTCTTTAACCCTAACCCTAAGCTGGGCCTTAGCCTAACCCTAATTGTGTGCTTAAATACATCTGCTACAAGATTTCCAAAATCTTGTCCAAATGTGAACTTCTTCGAGATTTTTCTGCACAGCTCATTCTTTCTTTCCTTCCTGAGTACATTGCAGCCTTCTAATCCATAATGGGAAACATGGTTTTTTATCCCTAACCCTAAGCTGAGCCTTAGCCGTAACCCTAACAGAGTGCCAAGTACACCCGTCGCAAGAGGGATTTCCAAAAACTTATCCAAAACCCTAATAACAGACTGAAATGGACCTGCTTCAATAGTTATTTCCAAAAGGTCCAGTTCCTAAACATTTTTCTGCAGAGCTCATTCTTTCTGCCCTTCCTGTTCACCCTGGGCACATTCCACCAGAAATGTCCCACTGGCGGAGCCATATACAGCTTGCTGCAGACCAGCCCGGGAAGTAGCTACGCTCTCCCTGTTGATTCACCACCTCTTCTCAGTCAAGGAGGCAGGGGATGCCAGGCAGGGGAGAGACAGTTCAGTATGAGTCAGCTGAGAGCTGAGAGCCATACCCTGCTAGTCTGTCCTCTGGGCAGGGTCCTGAAAACTGGGCCTTTTTCTGCACTGTTTTTTGCTGGTAAGGGAAATGTTGAGGCAGGGTTGAGCTGAGTGTGTTTTCTTAGCCAATCTGTGCTGGCATCTGTCGGGATTTGAGTGGTTGAGGTTTGTTGTATTTCATTATTTAACAATATGAATATTATTGCATTAAGTAACTTTGTGTGATTTTTGTATTACTCTGCTGTTAGATTTGCATTTGGAATGAGTGTAGTATTGCACTTATATTGACTTTGTATTTTGCTATTGTAAATTTTTGATCAAGTATTCCTGTAAAGAAGCAGCAGCAGATTTTGCACTTGCCTTATATGAATTAAATATCAGTCTCTAAAAATTTCAGTTGTATTTGATTACATTTAATATTTTATTCTTTTATTAGCATTTTTACAGCTTGATTTCTGGTTATTTTAGAGAATTTTCATTTTTCTGCATTATATTTTAAAACTAATGCACAAAATACTATATTATGTATATCATGCCTTCTATTTCTGCTTCAGTGGTCTCCAAAATAATTTTTCTATTTTTCCTGGTCCCCAACTGTAAAAAGGTTGAAAACTACTGCCTTGGGTAGCTGCTACTCATTGTTTAGATGAGTTTTGAACTAGATAAGGCCTGGAATCCAGGTGGCTCTGGGCAGTAACTTGGCCAGCCTAAGTTTTCTCTAGATGGGCCTGGCTAAGGCCAGCTGCCTGGTATGGTAATATCCAAGATGCATATAGTTATTTTTAAAGATTCTTTCCCAATTAGTTAGTAAAACCTGCTATTCTTTTCTAGTTTAATGAGAGCAGGTGTAATTACAGTAAACAACAAAAACCCCATATAAAGTTAAGGAATCTTCCCAGGAATAGAATCTCAAAATTGATCAGGCTGCAGCAGATGCTCTATGCTGGCTCTGAATCTGTTCACCGTTGTTTCTTTGAGGGGTTCCTCAAAGAAGGGGCATAATCATTGCGCTCTGTACCTGCCTCAACTTTACAACCTCTTTTATGTAGTGTGCCAATAAAACTGTTTAATCTTCACCTACAAGTGTGTCTATTGTCTCTGGATCCCACCTCTCTCCACCCCCCACCATTGGCAGAACTGGCTCAAGGAAACAGTATCTGATGGAGCACCTCTCCCAATATGAATCCACCTGTGCTCTGTGAGCTTTTCTTTCAAGAGAGTTTTCAAGGACGGCAATAAAGGGGAGGGCCTTTCCAATGGTGGGCCCCAACTATGGAATGTCCTTTCCTGTTAGACCCAGCTGGTGACCACACCATCATCTTTTCTGTGCAGGTTAAGACAATCTTCTATTCCCAGAAATTTGATGCCATATGATGGACTGTTTAATGTACCAGTTAAATTGTTTATGGTACATAAACATGGAACAGCTATACTTTAGCTGTTCTGTGGCTATATTTTCATGGAAATTGATTTAGCGGCTTTAAATTTTGTAGGCCTTGATTTTGTTTTATTCTCTTGAGTCTTTCACTCTTATTCTTTTAGAAACATGTCTAACAACAATAATCATGCTGACATCTTACTCTAAATCTGCCAGATTCACAACACATGATCTGGCAGCCCAGCTCTGGAAAGAACCTGCCCATTGCCATGCCAATCCCAAGGCTGGTGCTCAACTGGGTGCTACTGTAGGGCAGATTTTCTTGCTGGCATCATCACAGAGCAGCCAGACTGTCAATCAGATGACCTTAAATTTTGCATGAGGCATATAAAGAGGCTGCAGTTATTTATAGTGATGCAGAATGGCTAGTTAGCGACAAAAGGGAACAAGCAAAATGGGAGGAAGTCACAATGGAAGCTTTGCAAAACTCCCTAGTGCCTCAATAGCCATTTTTTTCCAAGCAACCAGAGGTCTGGGAAATGAAAATTAAAAATAAAACAACCTGTCTTCAACTAATTGACTTCAGTGCCTGAGATTTTTACAATGATAATATAAAATTTTTTCCTTGGCAGGAAAGAGTTCTTACATGAGCGATGCAGACTCTTCCTCCCCTTGTCAGATCAGTATGCCAGTGCCAGTGCAGTGTAATGGTTAAGCGTGCAGGCCTGGGACTCAGGTGATCTGGGCTGTAGTCCCCACGCAGCCCTGGAGCCAACTGGGTCACTTTGGGCCAGTCACAGACTCTCAGCCCAACCTACCTCACAGGGTTGTTGTTGTGAGGTTAAGGTTGAGAGCAAGAGGAGAACTATGTAAGTCACTCTGATTTCAGTGTAGGAAAAAAAGGCAGGATATAAATCTAATAGTTAAATAAGTCAGTACAAATAATGGGAGAGTAATTGCTTGTCCTGAACATAGCAAGGATTTCATTATCCAAGATGAAGTAGGAGCTCTGATGGATTGGTTTTCTTATTTAATTTTTTTTTAATGAAAACCTTACTTCATTAGAATGAAAAAGGATGCTTGTCTTCAAAAATTAAATGCACTGTCTGTTAAGGCCTCACTGCATAAAAAAGGCTTATTTGGTGTGTTTGGTCCTGGCTTACATATTACTTATAATTATTGATATTATGTTGCAATTATTGATTTGCCTAGTCAGTAACTAATTTGAAATGTTATAATGCTAGTATTTATGAAACAAACTGTTTGGGTTGTTTCTTATTGTAATTAAGTATTGTATTAGTATGCTTTCTTTTATCACGGTGAACTGCCCAGAGAGCTTTGGCTGTTGGGCACTACAGAAATATAACAAATAAAACCTACTCCAACACTTAGAAGATTCATTGCCTGCCCTGGAGTACTTCTCCCGAATCCTTGTTGTGTAGAGCCTGGTTAACAGTGGTGAAGAAAATGCATTCTGCATATACTCACAGGTGATTGGATACCATTCTGAGAGCTGTTGCTAAAGAATGCTTTATAAAAGCTTTAAATAAACAAATAAATATAGATATTCTCTTAATTCATATGCACCAGGCCTGTTTCTTCCACTGAAGCAGCTTCTGGAAATAAGTTGAAGCCACAGGGGCCATAAGTGACAATCTACTAAGCTTAAGGTAATTTGTCCTAATTTAACCCCTATCCACCCAGCAATTCTGCTCATACTGGTCTAGCCCACTGACTTACTGTGGCCATATTTCTACTTGGAATATGCCATCCACCCAGTAGAAGTGGTGACTTTATACTGACCAGTAAAATTTAATCCTAGATCAATTTAATATCAGAAAAATAAGGTGCTCTACTTACTTTAATAAACCCTCTTAGCATGGCAACAAAGAAAACACAAAACGATGTTCAAAAAGCAAGAAAGCCAGCAAGGAAATCTTGCAGGGCAGAGTGCTTCCTCATATGCACAGGCTTACAAGGGCACAAAAGGGAAAAGAGAATTCAAAGAATCCCTCATCTGTGCTATGCTGCTTCTAGTGAGATGCTGAGATCATGAGGGAATCGTCAAGCTGCTTCTCTTTGCCTTAATTCCACATTGCCTGGTTCTCCCATCCCAATCTGCAGTATGGTTATAACATGGCTATCGGATGGGGGTTGTTCTGAGGATTATGACTGAAATAATGCAACAAATATACCCAAGAGTCTTGTGACACTTAAAGATTAAATGTCTTAACGACTAAGTGTCTTTATTTGTTATGCATATTAGAGTGTTTTAATAAAATTTCTAAGCAGTTTATATAGAGAAATATTAAAAAACCTCAAGCATAACTACATAATACTACATATTAAAGTGAGCAGGTACAAATTACTACACAAAGAGAAATGAAAACACCATAAAATGGAGCAGCATCATGTTAATTTGCAAGCTAGGAAATTCTACAGAAACAAATTTCAGAAACTCACAGAAACTCAGTTTTATGTTTAGAAAGCAGAAAATGTTAGTTTCAAACTCCACAAGACATGGGTGTTCCAGAGTGTGCACAATTACTGAAAACACCCATTTTCTATTGGTTGCTGAATGGCCGACAAGGCCTACCCTGAAGATTTTCCTTGCCCTTAGGCACTGTTGCACTGAGGTGCTTGGAGAGTCTCGAACTGATGGTTCTTGAGTAAGTCAATTCTGCACGCCTTTCAGCTCATCATTGTGAAGGCAGGCAGGCAGCCATGGATCTTCCTTGCAGAGGAGGTAGGATGACCTCCCAGACTTTGGAGATTCTGGCATAAGCTTTCATGCAATTCACCTAATAAAGTGGATTGCAGTCCACAAAAGCCTTTCCCATATACTGTTGGTATTTGTGTTGCCACAGCATTCTTTGTGTTCTTATTTATCAATTTCTAGCTTGCCTTTGTGAAAGCTATCTCAAGGCAGCTATGACAGTCACATAGAGGACAAAGTGACTGCCAGTCAGGATGGCTATATGTTCCCTCCAGCACTGGAGGCAGAATGACAGTGTATCCTAAAACATAACTGGGAATATGCTATTGCCTTCGGGCCCTGCCTGTGGGCTCCCTCTGGGCAATGGGGCTGTGGGAACATCGATAAGCTTTGGCTCTGGTAGCATCATGGCTCTTCTTGTGTTCTCATTACATACATTAAAGCAACACTTAGAAATTATCTAAAAATCAGTACATTCAAGCTACAATTAAAAGGAGAAGCTCAGTGGAGAAAATCACTAAAAGCCTGCTGGGTTAAAAAACCCCACTATTATATGGGGTTCAGGTAGTGATTTTTTGCTGCTTACCATATATATTGTCATCACCATAGAGAAAATGTTTGGTCTGACACAATACGTGCATTCTTTTGCACATAGATTATAGATAAAACTGAGTGTCTTATAGCTACATGTCCAACACTTAATTCAATGCTATGCAGTGTAGAACTGCACAGAATTCATCCTATTGCTCCACCCCCATCAAAAGTACTCTCAACAAAGGGTAACAAGAAAGCATAATTCCAATAAGGGACATCTGTTCATCTGTAGATAATGATGGATCAAGTGTCCACATAAAGGATAATTATTTTCAGCAGATGGTTTATCAGTATTTTTTTTTAATCTGAAAAAAAAAACTTTGCAACAAATTGCGTGATTTGAGCAGAATGTAATTTTTTTTCACTATGCAGCAATTTGCAAATGAAGGATTTCTACTTTGTGAAGCAGAGAGTGGGAGAGATTATGATCTCATGGCTAGCTGCACTGGGTAAACTGGCTTGTGTTTTCCAGGATTTTTATTGCTGAGATTGCTCTCTTTGTGCAAAGAATGCATTAATTTTTGTGTTGTTGTATACAGAATTTCCTTTGATCCTTTCATCTTGCCAGTCTAAGACATGGTGCCTACTGGTGAGTTTGTCTCGGAGAAATGAAGTGATTGCAGCTGCAAGTCAGGCAAAGGAGGAAGATTACCCAAGATTCCAGAATGAAACACTCAATGCACAGCTGTGACATCTGTGCTGTTTTATGGAGCTACAGGGTGGGGAATACTCAAGAAAGCCAAGAGGCAATGCTCTGGAGTTAAAAAAGGGATCGATGGCCATTAAAGCACAAAATGTAGGGCCCTTCCAGAATCTGTGTAAATGAAAGGACACACCGTGCATCAGTTTTCCCATTCATTTGAAATGAGTGGTTTATTTCAGTGAAGCGATCTAATAAATATTGCCAGTGCAGGTTGATTCAAATAAACATTCCACATTGGAGTTCACAGTGAAGATACACAAGCCAAGGCTGTGTGTTGAAGGCATGGGATATAGATGGGATGCTATGTACGAAGGAATTAACAGTAAGTATACCAATTCATTAGGCATCCTCCCCCAAAACACAGAAGAGACAGGAACAACCTAGAGTGGAGTTCAGAACCTTGAGCCCAGCAGCCACATCCAGCTTTCCAGGCGTGACAATCTGTTTGTGAATCCCCAAACAGCTACCACTTTTCCCCACAACTGTTAATCACTTGGTAGTTTCTCAACTTTTATGCAGTTTCTTCCCACCAGAAGGTTTAAGTGTCTCTCCTAGAGTTTAGTTACTAGCAGTAAATGCTTTAAACTAAAACATGCTGGTAATTTGGGGGGGGGGGGTTGGATCGCAGCACTTTTGCCTTTGGCCCTCGTCACCACAGGAATTTGTCCTTCTCCTAAAGGAAGTTCTGCCTTCTTGACCTAGATACATAATTATTATTAATTTTATATTCCTTTCTTCCCCCCAAGATGCTGAAGGCAGATCCCATCGCTCCTACCTCTTTTGAACTTACAACACTTCTGTAAAATAGGTCAAATCCTAGGTCACTCAGTGAGCTCCATGGAGATTTGAACCTGAGCTTCCTCAGTCCTATGCTGACACTCTAAGCACAGCAGTGCAGCCACCTGATCATTGATATACTGTAGACATTCATTGGGTAGTTATTCCTAGGCAGAGCGGACCCATTCAAATTAATGAGAATTAAGTAATTATTAAAGTAGTGATGATTAACCTAAGTCCAGTGGGTCTACTCTACCTAAGACTAACACTGAACACTATGCAGTATATTAAAAGTATGGCATCCAGATTGATATATAATTAAGCAAACTGTGCAGACAGGGATGTGCAATCACTGCAGGAAATGCGCGTAAATACAACATGATTTCTGCATTGTTCCATGTGGGTTAGTTCACCAACCTGCTTTGAGAATTCATATGTTGAACATGGAAAACGTCATTGCTAAGTTTGATATTCTGCTGTTCAAGCATTTTACACAGTGAGGACTCACTGCAGTTTGCCTTTTATGTCTCGCCTACAGCCTTTATATTTGATCCGCAGTAAAGCCTCTGCATGTTGATTTGAGTGCCAAGTGTTGATGTTTGAGTGGCACAGGCATTTTATTGGGAAACAACTGGGAAACACACAGATTTAGTAATTCTTATGACACAAAGTTTTCTTTTTTACCTACTCTGTGATTTGTGCAATCCAGTGCTCTTTCTGAAAGACATACAGAGTATGCTCCTTATTAGCAACCATAACTCTTTCTTATGGCTGTTTAATCACAGTGAAAATGTTTTGCACTTGTTATTCTCCTAGTTCTCCTTAAACTTGTACCTTACTCCGAGAGTTTCTCTGTTATCCTGCAGTGTGTTAGCAGCCTGAAGCCACCTACTGCTAAGAATGTTCCAGAGTCAGACAGTAGAGCTGTATGGAGTCAGTTTCGTTGCTCCAGTGAACGGAGAAGAGTGGTCAAGCACAAACGGTAAGCATATTAATGAGGGAACTCTCCCTTTGAAAGCAGTTCTCTCCCTAATAGAAAGCCATACTGATTTTTAGGCTGACTGGCCATGACTGGATTTATGTTACTACAACCTGTTTCTATGGCATTTTCAAAAGGCTATTGCTGGAGCCACATATTTCCTAGCTGGAATTTGTGGTCTGAATGGATTTAGCCTCTGGCACCTGTGTTTGAGACCATGTTTATACTTTTGTCTTGCAGAAACCATGAACAACAGAGAAGATAATTGGTATGATGCATCAAAGGAAAGTTTAAAACTTCAAGATGAGGGAAGTATTAGCAACAGACAGTGCAATTTGACTAACACACAGTATAGTAGAAAGCCTGGATAGTTCTATATGGGAGGAAGTAGTCTAATGCCCAGGCTGTCCTCTACCTTTGTTATACAAGAACTTCAGCCCTTTGTATTGAGGGTTGCATTTATGCATATGCATAAAACATTAACAACCTAAGCCTTGACCCCACAGTCAATTATCTGGAAACTTTCTAGAAAAAAAATCTATATATTACAGATTTTAAGCAAATTTGTTATGTTTACTCCCCAATTAATGGGAATGACAAGACTTCCACATGGTAGGCATGAAACAAGAAGCTTCCTTGTGGCAGGAGCTCAAAATCTGCTTGGGGAATAATACCAATGCAAAATGAGCCTTTTATCCGGGAGGAGAAGGAAGGACTAAGATAGCAACAGGTTCAAGCCCATTAGGGGAAACAGCAGAATGAAGGCCATTTCACATGGCTGGCTTGCAACATCCATACCAGAAGCGGAAGAAGGGAAACAAAAGGCACACTGGTGAAAACTTATCTGGATGTTCGTTTTCCACTCTGCAGAGTCCATTTTGAATATGAAAATTAATCACATTTCCAGTACATTACTGCCAGTATATTTGGATTGGGAATCACTGTTAGGTCAGTAGACACCTTGTCTGTTGGTAAGTAGCCGCCCATGTTTTCTCATATCAACCCAAAAGTGAGTGTGAATTTCTGCTCACTGTGAGACACTCTATTGTCCTGTACAATTTTTATGTGAAAAAGTAATTCTAAACCAGTGAATTTTTTAAAAAATGAGGAAGACTTGGCATTTATTCATTAGCATTCATACTCCACGGAGCAGCTGCTCAGTGTCAGCCTCAGATTAAGGAGGTTGCTTGAGGAGCCCCAACCCTGTGGAACAGCACCTTGAAAAAAAGTACAAACCAGAGCAGATACAAGGAATCCCTGTCTACTACCTTCAAAATTAAAGAAGCAATGGTTGTAACTGAGGGAAACCAGTTACTGAGAACATTCAAGGTGGAGTGGGATGCAGAAACAGGACAGATGGACAGGGCTGTCCCCTTTCCTGCCCAACAGGGCTCATGTTTGACAGCAAAGAAATATGTGTTGCATACACCACGGCTTCACTCACAGGGTAGGTATGGCTACATAATTGTCTGCCAAGCAACTTGTAATACAGTCTGATTGCAACAAGATTGCCCCCAACTTCAGAGCAGGAAAGGTGGAATCATCACAACAAGAACAATAGAAAAGACTGGATTGTCATATCTGATTTTTATTTGCCCTTGATAAAAAGCTATATTCAGAATGTGTGGGGATCCATCACCTGGGTGTCAACAAACAGCTGGAGTCACTCCAGCCACTGCTGCAGGACATGGTAAAAGACACATACATTCCCTACGTCACACTGGGAGCAAGGGCCCAGTAAGTTACTCAATGAGTAACAAGTAGGAGCTTTGACAAAGTCTCTAGACTGGTCTCCGATGCTTAGTAGGCATTTACGAATGACAGAGAGTGATCCAGAGTGCACATGCAAGCAAGTTGCTAGCTGAATGATCTTCTGGTTCCTTTGATCAGCTTGCCTCGCCTTGTTGAGGGAAAGAGCACAGTGAAACAATATTTAATGCTGCCCTGTAAGAAACTTTTTATGCTGCTCCATGTGGCCAGGCTATGATCATGCATTGCAAAAGGGCTCGTGAACATTTGGCCAGCAGTTATAATGGTTGAAGCAGAATGCCTGGCATTCACCAACAAAATGCTTGGTTGCTCTGAACATGGGTTCATGTTTTAGTTCCCTGTCACAGTGTGCACTTACCCTGTCAGCAATGTGGCGCAGCACCAGAACTGTGTGAATGAACAGAAATAATCAATCGGTATTGTCTTTTTTTTTTTTTTTGTCCCTCACCTACCGCAGGTTGGACATGATCATGGTCAGCCTTTTAGACATGCATTCAGCCATGTTGCATATTCATAGAAGAGATAATGGTGTCGTAACACTACAGACAATTATGACACCTATCCTCTCACCCATACAAAAGCCCCATTGGCATCTCTTACCTTGGCCTCCAATCCGTACTGACACTGCTACTGGCCAGGGTCAGGTAGAATTTAGGTGCCATTTCATGCCTCAAACCTGCACAAGGGACCTTGCCAAGCCCCTCCCCCCAAAAACTGTTGCATTTTTCTGGGATTGGGTTATTTACTGCCAGCCAATACTCAGCACAGCTGAGGTATGCAGTGGCACCACTCACCAAAGTCAGCCCATAAGTCAATCCTGGAAAACCTGGCCAATGACACTCAACCCCAGTACAAGAAAATGGATCAAACCTATCAAACTGCTGGACGTAACTTAGCAAACTTTAAACTACTATACATCAACCATTTCTTAGTTTTGCTACTTCAAAAGTAGCACAGACCACCCCCAAATTGGCTTCTTTTTTATTGCCAAGTTTCAAATCAACCTTCTGACTGTTTTCTTACTGCCCCTCTAATTACTAGTTACAATGATGGAATGCAGTTCTTCCGACTTGCCCTCAGCAAGTGTGGCCCTATAATTCTTGTTGCTGCTGACATGGATCTAATTGAACTCAGTTATGTCATTTTTCCATCAAGCCCCTTTCCACTCGCACCTGACTGGTGCATGGCCCTGTATCAGTATAGTACTTTCCTGAGTTTTTATACTGCTGTGGTAATCTTATTCACTTTATGCCTTACACAAAGCATTAGACTGGTTTGTAGGTCAGTGAGTGCTACACTCTGCCATCCTGTTTATAGTGTAGGCTGAATCTTACTTGTCCAGCTGGCCAGTAATTTTCCACATACTCTAAAAGACCATCTCTCATCTGCACTGTACATTCTTTACTTGTTTTGCTTTGGAAAGATCTTTCATTTGATCTTTACCCATCAACAGAAGCAATATCTCTTGACTCAGTCTGCAGACAGCCTGGAACTATGGCTCTTAGATATCTAAGTGCCCTATTAATTTTGTTAAAGGAGAAGAGATAGATAGGTAGTAATTCAGAGGCCTAATGACAACTTCTCTGCTCTTACACTTTATGGCTCTCATACATTTATAGGGTAGAACATGGAAAAGCAGAGGCAAGCTCTCCAGATATTTTGGACTTCAAGTCCCAGAGCCTCAGCCAGCACGGCCAATAATAGGAATGTTTGGCACTGATATCCCAAGCACTCGGGGATCTTCTTTCTGTCCACTCCTGAGTCATGGTGCAGTCCTATACAGATCTATCCTGAAAGTAGCCCCATTAAATGGAGTGGAACATCATCTCAGGTAAGTCAGTATAGGACTGCAGCCTGAGTCTTCAGTGTATTCATCCTGTACCTGCAACTGGAGGTTGATTTTCTACTAGCTGAAAATGAGACATTGCATGGAGGGGGTTATATTATCAGCTTTCCCCAACCTGGTGCCATCCAGATCTTTGAGACGATATCGGTTAGCTTCCTGACCATTGCTGATTCTGGCTGGGACTGATAGAAACTGAAGAGCAAAACAGCTGGAGGGCACCCAAGTAGTGCATGTTGTACTAGGTCAAGCTGGCCAATGTGGCTTGCATCAGTTTTGCCAATATAATGGCCACCATGTTTCTCTTTAGTGTTGGTATCTGCCTCATGGAACCTTACACATTCTGAGTAAGAGACTTGGTAACTACTACAAGCTACTTTCTCAAAAGATAGGCTAGCAACCATTTCTTGCTTTTTGTCTTATTAGCCTTTGGTACAGAAGTAGGAAAAGCTCTAAGAAATATGGAAGAGCACTTGTTTGTCTGTTCATTTGTTTAATCTTCATGCTTGAAGAGAAGATTTTAAAAAGATGGCAACACATGCCATAGGCCCTGGTAGAAGGTTCTTAGTGCCTTTATACACCTGCAAGGTATATAAGCAGAACTCCATTTATATTGCTTGCAGTCATTCTCAGGACTGTAATGCGAGCTTCCCTCACAAGGAGTGGTGGTGGTGGTGGTGGTGGTGGTGGTGCGGGGGGGGGGGGAGTTTAGCAGGACTGCAGCAGGACAGCAGAAGTCACTCTCTCAGTTTGGCCAGTCTCAGTCAGGTCCCTCCATTACTGTTATTTAGGAAAGCAAAAATAAAGCATATTATATACAACCATATATTTCCCTTTTTGTCTAGTTTGATTTTTCTAATTACTGTTATCTGAAGTTAATGAACTTCAAACTGAAAGGTCAGTATCAGAATTTTCAGTCTGAGTGTGCTGTTTATGATTATGAAGCTTGAGTTATATAGCTTTGACTCCATTAAAATATACATAGTCATATTAGGATAATTATATCTAGCCACGGTTTCTATATTTAGATGCCAATTCTATTTATATTTATACAGAAAAAAGTGCATGATGTCTCCTCCATAATATTATAAAATATAACTAAGAGTATATTCCTAAATATATATACTCAAAAAAAAAACAAAACGCCCATTGAATTTAGTGGTCCTAGAGTATGTATTCTCCTGGGAATAGCTGCGTACCTGTACATATATGCAACCTGAATATCCAAGTGTATTCCTATTTCTTAATTACATTACAAAGAATGCTTTTATGCTTTTTAAAATCATGAGGTTCTTCTGTCTCTACATGCAAATGCAGAACTCTATATGCTATTTTAACACCCTGGTAACTAAATCTTACCTTTGTTTGCTGCAGTTTATTTGGTTTCTCCTTTCAACTCTCCTGCCCTTATTTTTCCAAACAGCAAACATCAACATATAATTACACAACACAGTCCTATTCATGTTTACTAAGAAAAAGCATCACTGAATTCAATGCAGTTGCACTCCAGGGTAAGCATATCGGAGTGCAACTTTAAGTACATTAGTACATTCTATGGTTATATTAAATAAAACGTACTTACTTCTATTTACCATTCCGGAAATATATCAAACATCACCATTTTATATGTTAAGCAATAATCATACTCACAGGGCAATCCTACAAAAATCTAAGTCCCATTTAGTTCAATAAGGATTACTGCGCGGTAAGTAGGTGTTGAACTGCAGACAGACTGCTCTCTCAGTGCATTTCTACGCATGACTACGCAGAAATAAGCCGCACTGAGTTCAATGGGATTTATTCCCCAGCAAAGCGAGCCTAGGATGGCAATCCCAATGTAGTAAAAAGCAGATTAGGCACATGGAAGCACCGCAAACATTTCAGTTCCTCCACAAACTTCCATCTCCCCCGCCCCGCCTACGGCCTCGATATTTCTGTACTTGCTTCCTGCCTCGCACGACGTGAGAAGAAAAACGAGCGCACCTGTTGGAGCCATTTCTTTCCGCTCTCCCCCTCCTAGCGCCTCCCGCCGCTCCTTGCCCCTAAGGCTTGCCGCTGGACTACATTTCCCATCTTCCCCAGCAACGCGGTCACTTCCGGGTTGCCGTAGCCGGGCGAGGAGGGCAGGCCAGGCGAGGCAGGGAAAATATCGGAGGCAAGGCTGTGTGTTTACTTCCGGCCACCCGGAGAGTGAGAGGCACGCAGTGTGTGTCGCTCACCCGCTCCGGCTGGTTGGCTGAGGAGACCCGGCGGGCGCTGCCTCGGGGGCGGGAACCCAGTGGAGCCGCCCGGGAGAAGAGGAGGAGGAGGAAGCGGCGGCGGCGGCGGCTGCGGAAGAGAGGAGCAAGGCGGGAGAAGCTCCGTTGTGGGACAGGCACCCATGAGCCGCCTCAGAGGCCGGAGCGGGCGGTGAGGAGAGGCGCTCGGGCGGGCGGGCAGGCAGGCAGGGACAGAGCCGGGCCGCCTGCTCGTTCGCTTGGCCCAGCACCGCGGCGGCGCCAGCAGCGGGCGGCGTCATGGACTGGCTTATGGGGTGAGTGGCCCTGGCTGGCTGCGTGTGTGTGTGCGGGGCGGTGCTGTGAGCGTCCTCGTGGGAGCAAGTCGGTGATTCTGCAGAGCCACTCGCCCTTCTCCGTCTGTGGGGTGCCGAGCGGTACTTGCTGTTTTCATGCCGAAGGGCTGCCTTTGACATGGCCCCGGGTCAGTTACCCGCGCAGGAAGTTGTAAATTGTTCTTGAGTAGTATTCACGATGGCTTAACTTGGATTAGTTAGTTTTCAGCACACTTTAACTCTCCATATTTCTGCAGTTTTTCGGTCAGGATGGCTTAAAAATGGGAAAAGGTGTATTAATGTTTATTTCTTATACATAGATACTTGTGTGAATACATGCAGTATTCAATTAGTGCTTTGAAGTCTAGAATCAGGGGTGATGGTTATGTTAGGTGAACATTCCTGAAAGATGTAATATTTGTATTTGGGAACACTCTTGTTTTTTCTCATACATATACTCTCCTGTGCAGTTTAAGAATCAGGGATTATAAAGACATGCAAGCAAGGGATTTCTTGGATCACTGGCGCGTTGGGAGGAGGGCAGCAAATTTGGCCTGAATAGGAAGGTGCGTATAGATGGCATTACAGTAGAAATCTTAATCCTGACACCAAGATTGCGAAGGAGGAGCTGCCAGTGGCAGGAACCTTGAGAAGGGGTACAGAAGGGTGTGGTGTGAGTGAAATGTGAAGGGCTCAGTTCAGTGTGACTAGCACATTGGCTTCCAGTGAGTATGCGGTGGCCAATATATTAAGGATTGCTGAGTAGCAGGAATACTGGATCAGATGTCAGTAAGTGACACTTTCTAATCAGAAAATATGGAGCATCACAGCAGCTGTTTTGGGATCCTGTGTTGCAGGAGACCAAAGGATGCAAAATGGTTAGTAATATCTGGTTGAGTATGAAGTATGCTGTACCGGTGGTAGAATTTGCAAATGGCCCCTCCCCCAAAAGAACTTAAGACTAAAAAGCAGTGATATAATGTGCATCAACACTAGGAGGAGAAATATTTATGGAGTGACTCTGTTAAATTTATCAATTGGCCAGAACATGAAAATTGGCTAATTGGGTTGTAGAAAGAAGAAATGCAGAGTACAAATTTTGCCATAACTCAGCAGTGCAGCAATAAATTGGATCCAAAAAAAGGCAAGTTTTAGCATATTCTGTCAGCTTGAGCTTCTGTTTTTGCAGTAGCTCTTCAGATCACACCTTGAAAGTTTTCCAACAGTTTGCTTGACAGAATGTAGAAGAGGAGACCTTGGCAGAAGTTAAGACCAAATCATTGTTGCTCTGGGGTGGGGGTGGCTGAGAGAGCCTGGCATTAATAGAACTAATTACACAGGGAAGCAAGCTGTAGAAAACAATTTGCTTTGGGTTTTAGGGTTGAAAATCTCAGGCGGGTGAGGGATGCTAGCTGTGCCAAAGTGCAGAGATCTGGCTGCTCGCTGACTGCATGAATATTCTTTACTAGGATTAACCATGATTGATTGTGCTGCCCAATCCAATGATGGGTCAGATGTCCATAAGCATGCTTTTAAGATACTTGGTTTTATGAAGTAATTTGATCCCATCCTGGGCCATAATATTTTACCATGCTATTTTAGAAAAATCACAAGCCCTTTGTATCCATGGGAACATTGTTTTTATTGTTTTGATGACTAAAATAAAATCAGAGTTGTTACAAGAGGACAAAGTCCTTCATGTTGAAAGTGATGCTGCTCCAGAACGCTTATCAGAGCACCTGCAATAAGCTTTAACCTTAGTTATCAGATTATGAAAGCAAGCTGTTGGAAACTCAACAATGGAGATGGCAAGGTTCCAATGAGTGTTATACATTTAAAAGCCCACCAATGTAAGAATTAGTCTTTGCATTCCAGTTCTGTAGGAACTCTAACAGCTTTCTTTTTTCTTGCATTTCTGGGGCAACATGGGAATCCTCAGATCCCGTAGGAGGAGCCATTTCAGCACTTCATGGGGGGTGGGGAGGATCAGCAAGTGCAAGGAGCATGGGATCTTTCTCATGCAAATATGGATAAGATTTTCCTTGTGCTCTTCTAAATTGGTAAACAGTTGAACCCTAGATTTTTTTGATGCCTTGGTTAAGAAATAATTTTGCTTGTCTAATAAAATTCGAGAATCAATATTTATATGTGTTTGATCTTGGTTACTACTACCTTACACTTTCAATACATTATCAACTCTAGTGGTTCCTGCTTTGTCTTATATATTCTACTTGTGCACTCCTTTTGCTTTGAAAGACACAATCTTTATAAGTTGCATGCCCATTTATTTAAGTATTTACATATCATTTCTTGGTAAAACCACCAAGAATAGAGTAAAAGAGATCAAAGTCAGTATTTCTAAAGCAAACTTTATAGTCTATTATGATAGCTATATCAAAGTTTTGATACTTGGCCATATTCTTAATAGCAACTAAAACATATGCTAACCTTTTGAAGGAAAAGGAAGTGTCTGAGAATTGAAAATAGCCTGAAATAACACATTGAATGTTCTGTGCTTTTCTTTTAGCACTTAATTTTTATATGTAGAGATGTTAAAGTGGGCATACCTAAAATGTTTTGTTTGCAATGTATTTAGTAAGTACTTCTTCCTTGTGGCTATAATTGTCCATGTTCTTTTTGTCCTCACTAAATATAATAATGGGATATATTCTATATTTGTACTTCATATCCTTGATACTAATTGATCTGACCAAGTATTTATATTTTGTAATGAAGAGTTCTGGCTATTAACACTTACTCTAGATTTTCAGTATTCTGTATTCTGAACTTCCCTGTCATTTATGGTTTTCAGCACTTTAAAGACTCTAAGCTAGGATATCTGAGAATAAACTTGGTGTAGATGAAGTGTTTCCTTGTCTTTTAACCATAATGGAACCTTCTGATGCTTCCAAGTTCTTAAGAACTCCCTTCCTTATCTGCTTCAACATTAAGCATGTATACGTCTGCACCTTGATTAGCTTTACAAAACAAGCCATGGTTAGTGTGTTTAACTTCAGTAAATTTATAATATAGCTTCATGAGTTTAAACTGAGGAAGAAGATCAGTGTAATTAGTACAGGACCGTGCAAGTACATCAGTCCCGTAACTATAGTTAACTGATCAGGAAATACTGTGTCTGTGCCAAAATTAAGAGGAGGAAATGAAACTTGAAAGCCTTGTTGGAAAGAACTAATCAAAGATAGTATTGCTCAGTAATATTGTACTTCTGTTTCAGTGTATTTATTTTTGGAACAATGTTGTATTAATGGCTACTACTGACAGTGACAGAGTTGGCCTCTTTTCTCTGGCATACGCAAACATGAATAACTACCATCTAGGCACAGTTTATGTTGTCCTAACCTGGATGATAGGACTTGTGGGATGGTTGAACAACTTTCATAGTTTATGGGTTGTTTTTGAATTATCCAAGTGTTGCTTAACTCTCCAACAAACCATGTTGCCAGGTTCATATTATGCAACAAAATGAGACCTAGATGCGATTATTCATTTTGCATCTCCTACTTGCTGTGGCTTGAAGAAACACTGGGCAAACAGTGTATAACTTCCTGACTATTATGATGATGATGCCTTTTTTTCCTCTTGTGATGAACATAAGATGGTTTACATAACTCCATTTTATCCTCATTAACTAACCTGTAAAGTAGGTTGGGCCAATTGGCCCAAAGCACTCAGGGAGCTTCATGAACAGGTAGGGGCTAGAACCCGAATCTCACCCATCCTAGTCCAGCACTATAACCACCATACTTCACTGACTTCAGTTTTCCGCTTGTTCTTTCTGTGATCTGCTGAAACCTGGGGAAAAGAGCTAATCAAACTGCCTTAAGTGACCCACCAAATTTTTGTGACCTTTCATTGTACTAGGTAAATAGCTCATATTTTGTTGCTGAGCAGTGCAGTCTTAATGTCAAGGTTACTGATGTAACGGTGTGGGTGTGTGTAAATCCTGTTACCCTGCAGATTTCAAATATGTTATGCAATATATTATATATTTGTAAAAAAAATTAGAAGCTCCTACATATAGTTCTGATGGGAGTTAAGAGCTGCTTTATTGCTTTGTGCATTTAAAACTGATAGGGGTCTATTGAAAGTTTTATCTTGTTTTGGAAGAGCATTGAATGCTCTGTAAGAATGCTGGCTCTTTACTTTAACTGCTAGAAAGAAAACACATTCTTTGAGTTATATAATGTTCCTTAATTTAGATTTTAAAATAAATATGAAGGAACAAAACTGTTACTGAATTGTATATTTGAATATGACAGGATTTTATCATGGGATTCAGCATAATGTTATGTGCCAACTAAAATGATTTACTGAAGAACTGCTTGTTTTATGACATTTTTTAAAACTCCTAAGAGCATTGTGAACTGTAAACCTAAAATGTTAGAACACCTATCCCAAAATAATTGTTCAGATACTGCTATTCCTGTCATACCTTCAGTGGTGAGGTTTTACACAAATAGTTTCTTTGGCTTCTCTATGTAATAAGCTTAGCAATGCATTTATTGGCATAATTAGTTTCTGCCTGAACAGGGGTAATACTCAGCTGTCATAGTGTGATTGCAAGGGTTACAGAAATATTTGTGAAGCTTTTATGCCTGGTACCAACAGTAGCTAATATATGTAGAGATACCTTTTGATTTGTTAAGTGCTGTATACTTTTATTGAGTAGATAGAGATCCATAAATAATAAGCTTTGACCTAATGCAGGGAGGAGAGCATGTGGCCTTCCAGATGTTGGATTGCTACTTAGATCATCCTTGGCCATGATTCACTCCCATTTTTCTTGACTATTAGCCATTGTATCAGTCTGATGGGAGGCACAGTCCGGCAGCATTTAGAGGGTCGCGTGTTCTCCACCCCTGCCCTGATTGATCAGATCTGCCCTTTACATAGGCTGCAAGTAAGATTGCTCTGCTATTGTAGCATCTTATGGACAGAAATAGTGAACCAGCTGGTAGAAGAAGCTTTAAGTAGGAACATAAAGGTATCAGCTCTTGTTCTTTGTTTGCCCCAGAGCATCTTGGATTAAGTGATATACTATCTCTCTAATATGGTAGTACTATTTGCCTATTACAACTACTAGCCATTGATTGGGCTCTTCATGAATTGCCTAATCTAACCAGTGACCTTTGCATCGCCTGGGGCAGCAAATCTGTATGCATTACTGTAATTTTAAAGCATTAATTAGGCATTCTTTGAACTGGCTGTGACTGGAACCTACTGCTAGTCAGTGTTAATTTCTACACGACAGCTAGTATTCTTGCCACCTCTACTTAGTTTTTCAAATGCTTTGCTTGAAAAACATCATTTAAGCATGGTGTATGATATCTTCTGTAGCAATGACAAATACAAGGAATATAGAGATACTGAATGATATATGCCTGTTCTCCTTCAACACTTTCATACCTTGATTATCTAACAGCCCAGACACCACCCTGGTAATTTTTGGGCTTCCGATGCAAAAGTTGGTCAATAAAGCAGATTCACTTTATTGTCAGGGTGCATTTTGAAATCAGTTTGTGCTCCTTTTTTTGTTCCCAGTCTTTATTTACATGATATGTAGTGATATGGGATTTGATATGCAATAACCCTAAATACTGCTCACAGTGATCAAATTTTAACAGCAAAGGTAATCACAAATTAAAAAGCTTAGGCCACAGTCCTATTGGGATGCCTGTAACCCTCCAGATTAGTTGATTATGGGCATTCTATGTATTTAAATTTAGCATTTAAATTAATTTCTTCCTAAGGGTAGTATGCAATGTTAGTGCCACTCAGAATAGGTTTATTGAAAGGAATGGGACTTAAGTTAGTTGTGACTCCATAGGATTAACACTGGATACTACCCTACCATTTTTGCCATGTAGTAATAAGCAATCTATTAGCCTGTAATGGATTATTCAAAAATAGGAAAAAGTAATCATGTAATATTCATTTTATTAGTGGATATGTGGCTAACCAGGGTATTTGCAGATGTTTTCAACTTTCAAAATCCCTGTATAGTTCTTCCCATAATTCATTATGATTAAAGGAGACAAAATTTGAGTTTATTCATGTTCACAAATATTTAATTTCAGTTCATCTCCATTAAGAATGTTTTTAATTCCACACATTCCCCGTATTAAAGCTCACCTATTCTGACTTCATATCCTGAAATCTTGACTAAATTTGCACATTTTCCCAAATGCCTTAGCTGGTTTATGGAAGATCAGTGTTGTACCATTTGCATCAATATTAACTTTATGCTCCACTTACCCAAATTTGACTCTTTTTCTCTCTTCCTGCCTGAATAAATTTTGCTAAACATACTGTTGAGAAAGCAAATAGTAAAGTGGGAGTAATGGACAGCCTTGATGAGTATCTCTCTGTAGCTGAAATGCATCAGATCTGACTCAGTTTATGCACATAGAAGCTGTTTTGTTTGTATAGATTTTTATCCAGGAAGGAAATTTGCCCAGAAACTAAATTTATTCAGATAAGTTATGATATTCCCATTCTAGGCATTCAGATGCTTTCTTAGCATGCAATAAAAATGTTATATGGTATTTATTCTCTTGAATGTTATGATACATTTAAGAACCTCACAGATATTCCAGCTTTTTCCTTGATAAGTACAGTCATCCTTGGTATATATACTGATGAATGTTTAAATAAAAAAATACATTAAAAGACCATTAATCCCGCTCAAAATACTCCCCCTTGCTTTGAACCCACTTATCCCATCATTTTTGCCACTTTTTGAACTAGTTATTACACATATAGAGCAAAGGTATAGTGGTTACTATGGAATAATTTGTAGCCAAATGGTGTGATGGTGTCTGTCAGTAAGCTTTGCTATTTTAGGAAGAAGAAACCTCCAGCCCTTATAAAGCACCCACCTCCTGTTTCATGTGAATGCTTGATAGAGTTACATTAGTTGCACAGCTGTGTGGTAACTTTGTAGTCCATTTTTAAAAAGTGTTTTCCTCTTGCATTTTGGCTGTCTCTTGTGGGATTGTGGACTTCCTCTCCTCATTAGAACTTGAACTACTGAAGATGTCAGCCTTGGATTCTCCCATGTCTTAAAAGAGTTATGGATAAAATATATTGACTTTGAAATTCCATAACTGTCTGTTAAACTCTAAGTGTTGTAACTAGCTTTTGTGTCAGCTTGTAACTAGGGATGTATAGATGGGTCTGTCAGACTTCCATCTTAGGGACATTGGCAATTTTTTTCAGGGCAAGTGCACCCTGCACTATTTCCCCACAACATGTATTTTTAATTTGTATAGATATTTCTCCTTTGTGAATATCTTCCCTAAAGCACACATTTTCACCAGAAATTTACATTTGTGTAATGCAGTTTGTGTGCATTTTTCTCAAATATGTATATTTTGTGCATACTTTCCTTGATCACATTTTATGCTTATTTTTCCCAAGACAAATTGCATTGGAAACCTCACAAGAATGCAGATTTTGGTATTTCTCAATTTGCTGAATGGCTTAGGAGGTACATATGTATAAGTGTAGGCTTTGAATAAACTTTTTTTTGTCTAAACACAAATAGGATTGTACCCTAAAGGTTTAAAAACAACAACAAAACAGATCATAACCTTAGCAAAGTGGATTTTACATCTATTTCTACTTGAAACTTACAGCAACATTTAGACTTAAATAATTGTTCTAACTTCTATTGAGAACTTCGTATTTTCGTTCATACAATGAATCCATCCAATATTTTGCCTAAAAATTGTAGCTTTAATTAGTTTGCTTCTATTAAAATAACGATAGCAGTTAGAAAAACTGTTTAGTATTTTAATTAGTACCAAGACTGTGCCAAGTTCTGCAGAATCTAGAAGTGATACAAATCCTGTCCAGAAAGCTTATGATTTGATAAAATGATGATGATAAAGGTGAGGTGGGAAGGAAGGTGCTAATGTAAATAACAAGAAGGGTGGTGATAGGATAGATGAAGCTGAAGAATGGAAACAGGTATATAATCTGGCTAAGACTGGATCAGTATAAAAGGCTAGTTCAAATGTATTATTCTCTAGCAATGACAGTTAAGCCATTAAACATGTTTTCTTGTCCTCTGGGGAGAAAGAGTTCTCTACTAATAGAAATATTGGGCACTAGCAATATATCTTTCTTTTCATTGTTCAAATATTTTCTTGAAATGATCTGTTTTTTTCTTTGAAAATTCACTGTACTTTGAGATAGTTTTGAAATACTCTTTTTTAAGAGCCATATTGATTCATATATTAAATACAGCCCACTGCAAAATTTAAAGTAAATCTCTACAGAGGCTCTTTGTAGTAAGTGGAGAAATTCTGCATACTGACTTGTAAATTCACATCCAGGTTTAAATAAATGCTGTTTTCCCCTCTTTGCTATAGAATCAGTATGCAACAGTGAATACTGTAGAGAGGGGCCCAGCTCTCCCATATTGCAGGCTGCTTAGATGGAGTCATCTGATTCTGAGGAGGAGTCAGAAGTGGCTGTGATGGCCAAATGACTTGGCAGTTTTGAGGCTGCTAAGTGAAGATTCTCAGGCGGAGTGTGAAAATCCAGCCTGCCTTGGGAAAAGAGGGAGACATTTCAGAGCTGGGGTGGGGGAGGTGATGGAGAAGGCGTTCCTTGACCCAGCCAGGCGACAACAGGTGAAATGAGTGGACCAGTGACGAAGTGCCCAGCATTCCCTTTATGTAACCCTGAAGCAGCAGGAGTTACCTGGAAGGTTGAGCCAGAAGCTTTTCTGAAAGGGAGGGAAGAAGGGGAAGATTTAGGTCAGATTCAACTCTTTACATGAGCAGATGCTTCTCTCACATTTCAAGAACTCTACTTTGAATTACAGTCAAACCTCCACTTAAACAGGTTTAACTTTTACAGATTTGATTATGGGTGTGTTTGCCATCAATAATTAAATGGGATAGTTTTTGGAAGGCTGGGGTGTGAAGTGGGGGCTGGCCACAAGCCATGGCTGGAAAAGGCACCTGCTCCCCCTACCTGAGGGTGGCATGAGAGCAACTTTGGACGTGAGCTGGGCCCTTCCTGTGGATTGCCCTCGCAGGATGGGTCAGGCTGGCATTCCACCTTGACTGACACCAAGAAGAGATATTTGCAGATTTTCTACTTTTGTGGGGGTCCTGTGCCCCTGCAAATGTGGAGGGCCAACTGTATACTGATTTGAAACTTGTTAAGACTTCAGATGCACATCCTTTTTATTAAACTTTATCTGGGTGTGCTGGAGAGGAATTGAGGGAGGGAGGGACTTGCTAATGACAAATATCAGAGATGTCCTGCTTAAGAGATCATGGTGAAATTCTACTAGGATAACCTTTATAACAGGTTCAATTTGTAGATATATTAGTGGAATTAATGGACATAATAGACGTAAGCACTGCTTTATATCAAAAGCAATAGATCTCTACACTCAGAACACACCACATAAGAAAAGTCATGCTGGATCAGACCAGTCATTCATCCAGTCCAACACTTGGTTTGCACAGTGGCAGTCCAGCTTTCCACAGAATCTCTCAAGCAGGATAAATGCAAGACTTCTGTCCACCCTAGCTCCTCAGCAGCATCCCACCTCTGATAACAGGTAGCCCTTAGCAAGTCATTAATAACCACCTTCTCCATGAATTTGTGTAGTCCCCTTTTAAAACCATACAAACTAGTGGCCATCACTACCTATTGCAGCGAATTCTATAGTTTAGCTATGTGAAGAAGTTCTGCCTTTTATCTGTCCAGAATGTTTCATCAGTCAGCTTAATGAGATAACCCTGAGTTTTATTATTATGGGAGAGGGAGAAAAATATCTCTCTTTCCACTTTGTTCACACCATGCATAATTTTAAACACCTCTCTCATGTGTTCCTTTTTTCTAAGGTAAATGGTCCCAGTCATGGTAGTGACTCCTCATAGAGGAGTTATTCCAGCACCTTGATCATTTTGGTTGTCCTCTGCACTTTTTCCAAAAGTGTCTCTTTTTGTGATCAACCTGTCATGGGAAAATCAGAAGATGTATCAGTTCTGAGGCAGCCAAAAAGTTTTACTTTAGAGAATTTGTGGGAAGTTTTGCATTGAATGTAGCAGTCCTACTATTGGATTTGTCATTCACTGACTTTGCACTAGAGTTAACTCTCTGGACATTTCTGCATTTTATGCAACAGCAGCTGTGCTGGATCAGAACAAAGATCTGTCAAGTCCAGCATTCTGTTTCCGTGGTGGCCAACCAGATGTCCAATGGGAAGTCCACAAGCAGGACACAAATGCAATAGCCTTTCCCACTTATGTTGTGCAGCAACTGGTACTGAACTAAGAAGCATATCTCCATGGAGATAATTGGCAGCCTGCTCCCTCAGGCATCCAGCCTATTCATGAGTAGGCAAGAGAAGTAGGAGGTGGGAACTGCTGGAAAGCAGGATATGAAGGACAGAGGAAATAACTGTATCTCACCAGTTAGGTGAGATAGAAGGAACATAATGTCAGTAATTCTTCTCTTTGGTTGAAGCCAAAAGAGAATGAAGATTTACCCTACTTCTGTTTACTCCTGGGAAAAGTTTTAAGTATTTCAAGTAAAAGTACCAAGTTGGGAAGTTAGAATGTTGGCATTCACCCAACCAATCTTAGAATTTTCTTCGATGTAACCGGATAAATAAGTGGATATGCTGTTACCAGATGAAGAGGATATTTATGCTATTATTTGAGAATGCTGCTTGAGGAAAGGAGAGAGTTGACCTTGTTATATTTCCTATAATTATGTGAAAACTGCTCCTAGTAAGGAAGCTCTGAAGATGTGCTCTGAAGATTTACTGTTCCAGTATTTCTCACTAGAGTGCATGAACACTTTGTGATGGGCTATATAGATGAGGAAGCATTTAAATTATCTTTTGTTTGCTTGGTTTCCTAAATAACAGCAATTTTTAAAAAGTGAGTTCACATCAGTTTTACAAACACACACCTTTTACAAACTTACAGGCTTATTCCCCTGCCTAGGAGCTGGGGCTCCATAAAATGAGGAGGGGAACACACTGGCATGGAATACTTTCTTTTAATGGCACCCACTTCTGAGGTTCTCTGCTACACTCAGCCTTTTATCTTCCACCACCCACCTTTATAGAAGAATCTTCTGCCACCATACGCATTTCCACAGATGTATAGCAGCATGTTGAAGATTTCAAAATGACACACTGGTTAGAGGTTCATATTGGTGATAACCAGTTGATGGAAGGGCAAAATATTAGCCTCAGTCAAATTGTGAAGTTGAGTATTTCTAAAGACTTGGATGTAGATAGAAATTAAAATCAACTTTCTTGCTTTGGTATTTTATGCATGTGTACTTGTAGGTACACAGTTGCTTTATTTCTTTAGTAGGATAGCCCACAGGAGAGTTCCCTGGAAACTGTAAGAACAAACTGCTCTGACTGCCAAAATAATTGGACAGTATGCATGAAATAAGGGCACTAATTTGCTTGGCTTGGATGAGATATTCACGGAGGTATGACGTTTTCCCTCATAGGCTGAACAAGGTTCACAGGAGGGCACTGCTTTAGTTTGGCTGCTGACCAGGAGATTTTCAGAACTGTTTGAGATTTTCAGAACTGTTTGAACAAAGACAAAAAAAATGAACATATGTTATCTTAATCTTCTTAATTTTAATAAATCTTCATATTATTTCTAAATGCTGAAGTAAGTTCAGCTGTTGTTGGTGGTAAGAATTCTTGTTCTGGCTGTGTGGCCTGCTTGCTTTGCTGTTTCATGGCTTTTGGAGAATGTGGGCAATATGCCCTTGTACAAAGGACAGTTGAAAACTGGAAGCTGATCTGGGTGTTCTCTCTCTGTCTCTCTCTGTCTCTCTCTGTCTCTCTCTCTCTCTCTCTCTCTCTCCCCCCCTCCCCATTGGCTTTCTGCTTAATTAACTAGTACAAGTACTTGTACACATTTCATTCTAATGCTGACAATATTAGTCTGACATTGGAAAAAAAATCTTCCTTGGCAAGATGTTTGCTTTCTTGTTCCTTATACAGGGGGAGGGAGTTCCTTCAGTTACTGTATGTTTTTACTCAGTAAACAATGATATTAGTTTCTCATAAGTCAGATTTGTCTCCTGAAATTGAGCTGTTTTGTATATTATGGTGGCAATTCTTGGGTAGTTTAATCCAGGAATTGCTCTGGATGAACAGAATGTGTAAGTTCATTGTTTCCTATTTTAATCAGTAATCCTGGAATGCCCTGTTTTTTCAATGACATGGGTTTTCTGGAAAAAAGAGTCTATTTGGAAAATCACTGTGCACCAGAAAAAATTCCAATGAAAATTGAGTTAATTGCCATATAATAATTTGCATAGGAAAATTTCTGTTTGCTTTGGAAAGTATTCTGATGCCCTAGAGCAAGGGTGGGCAACTTGTGGTCTCCTAGATATTTTGACCCACAACTCTTCCTTCCCCATTGGCTTTGATGGCTAGAGCCGTTGGGATCTGTAGGCAAAAGCATCTCCAGGATCACCTCTGCCCTCCTCTGTCTTAGAGACACCTAATTCACCATGTTCATTTTAGTTCTCTTTAGTAACCAGCAGAGCTAACAATTTTTTTGTCTTAATTCATCACAAATATTTGTATTAATCAAAATATTTGTGGAAATCAAAACACATTTAATGTGATTTTAATCTTCTATTATATTGGAATATATTGGAATACTTGTAAAAGTTTAAAGAAATAGCATGTACTTCCCTTAAATTGCTTAAATTTAAGAAAAACAGTACCAAAAACTGTTGATACACTAATTTTTACAACCCAAAGAAGTGTATGATAGATCTTGGTTCTAGTTCCCACTTGGCTATGAAGCTCACTGGGTGATTTGGGGCCATTCACTCTCAGTCTAACCTTGTGTGGGGTTCTTTTTGTGAGCATAAAATGGGCTATGTAAGCCACCTTGCGTTCCTCATAAGAAGAAAAAGTGTGGGATATAAATGCAGTGCAATAGTAATAATGTGCTGACAGTAAGTCACCTATTTCAACAAAGTTCATCTCACTTCCAATAAATTTGTTAGGGCACTTTCAATTTTGCTTTAACTATTTACCGTATTTTTCGCTCTATAAGACGCACTTTTTCCCCCTCAAAAGTAAGGGGAAATGTCTGTGCGTCTTATAGAGCGAATGTGTGTGCCTGATGCCCGGGATGCTGCCAGCCCGCCTGCACCACGTGGCACCACCTGGCTGGCACGCGCTCGACGCGCACTGCTCCGCCCCCCCCCGCTCTGGCGCAGGTGAGAGCTGTGCCGCTCAGGGGGAGCAGTGCGGAGGAGGAGGAGCCGTGGGCTTTAACCCACCGGCCGCACGGAGAGACGGACTGCTCACCCCCACCGCCCGGGAAGACCTGCCGTGGAGGAGGAGGAGCCACGGGCTTTAACCCGCCGGCCACACGGAGAGACGGACTGCTCACCCCCACCGCCCGGGAAGACCTGCTGCTGCCGCCGCGCCGCCCAGAAAACCACCGCTGGCACGCTGCCGGCCCGGCTGCACCACACCTGGCCGGCACGCACTCGGCTCACCCTGCTCCGACCCCCTCCTCCGGCGCAGGTGAGAGCTGTTAATCACAGGTCGGTGTGTGTTTTCAAATGGCAACCCTTCTTTTAATGAAGCCCATGGGGAAGTGATGGGGAATGTGCCTGTAATTATCAGGAAGCTTTCCATGGATCCCTCCTCTAAAAACTTGGTGCGTCTTATGGTCAGGTGCATCTTATAGAGTGAAAAATACGATATCAGTTCTATTTCACTCTGAAACTAATGTGCATTTCAGTCACATCTTCAGTCTCTTACATGCTTGCTAGGAATAATCAATTGAAAAAGGTTGTTTACAACTTTAAAACTGTCAAGCTTGCCTAATATCACATTTGAGTATACATTTGTTTTTACTAATGTGTGTATGAAACAGAACATTTTCCATGGAAAAATAAGGTAGTGGAATATTTTTCATCCCACATCATTTATTTCTAGATTGTTTGGCATGCAAAACTGGAAACTATGGGGCAACTGCATAGAGTTCACCAAGCAATTGTCCATGGTTATTGTTGGGTTATTTCTGGATTGTTTAATCCATAGTGCAGGGTTTGCAGGTTTGCACAAACCAAGTTCCTGGAATGTTGATTGAAAAAGGAAACAAGTGCACAGCTCAAGTTCTGCTTATTTCCAGCTATTTCTGGGTTAAACATCCCAGGAAATGTGGCTTTGACTTGCAAATGATTGTTGCTGTAGCATAGTCTTCTCAGGTTGGTTGACAGTCTTGCTCTTTTGTACACATATTTTCCAAGTTATAGCCTAAGAACATAGAAATATGGCTAAAATGGCATTAGTATACAATCCATTAATATGATTTTGGCCAGTGAAAGATAGGTGTGTTGCCTTCTTTTAATCAGATGCCAGCTTATTTTTTAAAAAGCATGTATGTGTATTAAACCTTTTTCCTCTTGAAAGGAAATGAAAGTGACTGACCTGGTCTTCCTTCTCCATTTTATTTTCACAACAACCCTTTGAGGTATGTTATGAGAGTTACCTGCGTAGTATCACCCAGTGGGCTTCAATAGCTAAGTGAGTACTAAAACCAGGTAGGGATTAGAATCTTTTGACTGCTGGTTCACCACTGTAACCATTATACCACACTGGCTCTCATTGTTTAATACATTTTAAATTTATTATTAAATATATATTTTAATTATATTCTGCCCAATAACCAGTATTCTCTGGGAGGATTGCAAAGACTAAAATGCCATAGAAACAGTTAAAAATAAAAATACAAAGTCTTAAAAGAATTACAAAAATACAACACAAACAGCTCTGAAATCAGTAAAATAACCATACAATCTAGAACTAGGTCTACTCATATATGTTGCACTCATTTATTTTAAGAAAATCCTTTAGCGCTCTTATTGTTACATTTTTTAAGATCACTTTGAATTATTTATGATTCTTCCAGAACAGTTTATGCTGATAATGTCTTTGATCTGTGACCTTCAGCTCTGCAGCACATACTTGTTACTTGATCTAAAAGGTTTAATATGTCTTATATGCCTTTGTCACAGAGCAGACCATTAATACTTTTAGTTGAGGATTTGCATCTCCGTTGTTTTCTACCTAGCAGTTTGTTATGCCAATGCTAGTCTTCTCTCCGAGCATCTGAACAAGAGCATATTCTGAGCTAATATAAAACGACATAGTCTTTTTGATGCATCCTAGGACAAACCATGGGCTGCCATAGAAGAGAAAGTGAATTCATGTTTGATTTCCTGTAATGCTTGAAGAAGGGGAAGAGGATGTTTGGGGGAAGGGAATTGAACACTCACCAAAACTTGGTTCAACTAATGTACAAACCATGATTTTTCACAACATCCCAACTGGGCCAATGTCTGACAGAAATGTTCAGCATGCCATCTATGTATGAGGTCATTGTCCTTAGTTTACCTTGAAATATAAGAGAGTTGAGGATACTGAAGGGATTAGCAAAAGCTTTATGGATAAGTTTATGCTCAGGTTGTTAACATTTTGCTCTTTTTGTGATCCTGATTTAGACTGTTCATATGAGAGTTTCTTTCGAAGGGGAAGCTGTAGGAAATACTAATCAACACCTCATATTTCCTGCATTATTGTTTTTTTTCTCATTTGGACAACAATGACACTTGCTCCCCTTTTTAGTATTGCATATTTTATAACCCATAAGCCTGATGCTGTTATTTCTGTTCTTTTCCCGTCTCTGTAGCTTCTGCATGGAAGACATGTGCGTGCAAAGCACCTCCTGTTCACATCCTGTTTTCAGATGCTGCCCTTTTATGAAGCTTTTACTTAGAATGTGGCTTGGATGAATCTATATTGCTGTACTGAGAGGAGGAGATTAAAGAAACTCTCCCTCCCTTCTGTTTAGTTTTGTTCTTTAAGTATGCCTCCAGAATAGCACTTGTTTCATTTAGTTGAAATCCTTTGCTCTATGCTTGTAGTTATTAAAGAATATTTAACAGTGGAATAAATATTAAGATTCTCATAATGAAACAATTCAGCCACAGAAAAATATGTCCAATAGTGAAGGAAATGGTCTTGGACAGGAAACTTCATGTCTTGCTGTGTAATGGTCTCTCTGTCCATCTGGCATACCTGGTGAAATGCTACAATGTGCCAACCTGTACCTGAAAGGAGGAATTAATACTCTGTTTATACACAGTCACATTGTGAAAGTTAAATTAATACCAGCCATTTTCAATACTTGATGCCCATCTTGTGCACATAAAGTGTCAATATTTCAAAGTAATATTTAGGTATTTGGTCACATTGCAGTTTGAAAAGGTTTGCTGAAGTTCAGTTAGATGCTGGAGCTGTAGATGTTATGGCTAACAGTGAATCCAATTGTTTGCTTTCTGTCAAGTTTGTTAGTTCAACATGAATAGGCTTGGTAATTGTATAGCATAAGAACAGACTTTATTGGCATTTTTCTAACTTTATTTCTCTTAATCTATTGTTGGAAGCAACAGAGCTTGGTAGTGATTTGGACTGTTCAGTGGATCTCTCTCTTCAAGACAGATATTTATTTATTTAAAACTTTTATATGCTGTCCTTATGTATGACATCTCAGGATGGCTTGCAACATTAAAATCAGAATACAGTAAAGCAACCAGTACCAATATAATAAAACAATATATAACCAATAAAAATAAATTGAATCAAAAATGACTGTTAAAACCATTAAAATACTAATTTTTAAAATAACGATTAAATGAAAAGGTTTTGACCTGGCGCCGAAAAGAGTATAGGCTCAGCGCCAGGCAAACCTCTCTGGGGAGTGCATTCCACAATATACTGTAGATAGAAATGGTTGCTCACAATTCTGATACGCATAAATAGGTGGTAGCTATAGAAGTTATTCAATGACCTCTGAACTTAAGTAGTTTGATGAAGTCATTGCAATGAACAATGTGGCCTCTCCTAAACTGAAGACTTTATAAACTATGTGGATACTGCAAGATAAACTGATTTACTTAGTTCCTGCACGTGATTTCTTGATATAGCTGTTAATGAATCTGAAAGTAACCACTTCATTGTTTTTATATGGAACAATTCGTTTGAATAAGGAAATGATAACTTATCACTAAATAAAGATAACCCCCCCCACTTTAAAACTGCTAACTTTGAATGGCTTAGCATTTTTATTTAGTGATAAGTATTCCTTTTGGTGGAAGAGCTAATTGCATGTATTTAGAATGAGAGTACTCTCAGAACATCAAGCCCTTTGTCCAAGATTAATATTGATGATTGGTGTTGTGTAACTTTAGACTTAGTTTTGTTTCAGTAAATTACTTTGCTTCTAGTTGCCTGTGTAGAATACTTTCTAGTCTAAAGATGCAGCTACCTGTGTTTAGTCTGATATCTGCAAGAGTAGTTCAGGGATTCAGGATGTAGAACTTGTAGCCAGGGTTGGCAACCAAACAGGCAATTGTACTTCTGCAAAGAAGGCCTTCTCAGTGTGTAAGGTGAAATTGTTCTTGCCGTGCACACCAGACTATTGTAGCTGATTTGTCAGGCATTTTTGGATCTCAACTTGTCTGATTATTTTTTCATTGCTGGCATGCAGCTTCCAAATTTAACCTGTTTTAAATAAAGGGCAGGGCACATTGCAGTTGCGAGAGCAATTAAAGATAACCAGAAATAGGAGGAAGGGTTACTTGTACTGACTTGAAACTGGGCCACTTATCATTTTTGTCTTCATACCTGGCTGATTAGCGTGATTTTAACACACATGCTGGCAATGCTAATAAATAATCAGACATTGTTTTTGACTTGGGAAAGCCAAAACTGCTCATTAATTAAAGATCTCCTTGGTATACATATTGGAAGATGTATGACAGAAGTAGGGAGAATGCTACTAGTTCTGTGCAGCTTGATTCAATAATTAGTGATCTCATGTCCAAAATGGCTCCAATATTGATATTTCAGCATCTTTAAAAAAACAGACTGTCTGAAGCTTATGACTGACTAGAATATTGTTATATTTTAGGGTGTTGTTTTGTTTTGTAGCAGCCAAAATTGCATTTGGCCTAGATATCTTAAGAGGATATGCCACATGTCCATGTTAGGAGCGTAATTTCTATGAAAACCAAGCTGCCTCCTAATGCTGTTTATAGACATTTTGATTCTGAGAGTACTCTCTAATACTGGCTTGCATGGTTGCTGTCACACCAAGCCATCAATTTTTTTAAAGCATAGATAATGTCACAAATAGTTCCACTTCATTACATCTATCTATACATTTGAGCATACTGGTAGCCTAGGTTAAGGGTGAGAGGAAGGAAATGGGTTTTCTTTCATTTTACAAAAAGCTTCCTTTCTTAGATGTTACTTTTACTTACTGTAGGCAGCCAAGCAAACAACAGTTTGCAAGCCTGAATTTAGTGGGTTTTTAAAAGTGGGTTGGCGGTTTAGTGAATAGATAAGTAATGAAAAGAGAGTGCTTAAAGTAGCTTTGGTGCACAGAATGAACCATCCTTTGTATTGCTGTTATTTCAATGCTAAGTCAAATCTTAGTTTGTCAAACTGAACTTCCTGGAATGTTTTTATAGACAGCTGTGTATACAGTGCACCTCAGTAATCCAAATGGGACCTATCAGAATACTGGTAACTGAAACAATAGTATCTCCATCAAAGTGGGTTGGCAGTTGATGATCTACACCTTCCTATTAATTGACCTGGTATTTGCAAGTAGCACCTGTAGTCTGGAAGGGACTTCAGACAAATTACTATTTGAGATTGGAAAGAGGGCTAGTGCATGAATACACTTGTTACAGCTATCTAGTGTACTGTGGCAGTTTCACAGCTTTCTCATGTAATGTAAAAGGCAACAGCATAGGTTTATCATGAGCAGCTGTTTCTGTTCTATAGGCTCTGCATACACAGAGTGGCAAGGGAGGAAACTAGTAGCTTTTACAACAGATTAAGCTGCAATTGACATTTTGCCTTGGAGGCTTACCTTGTTAAAGGACTAGACTTGTAGGCAGAACAGCTAGAACATCAAGACATTTTTCTAAGCTTTTCAGCAGCACTGGTCTAAGTTGTAGCCCTCAATCTATATTTTCTATATTCTCAGGTTTGCTTTAAGGAACCTTTTGGCTAGCCTTGTGGGGGGATAGATATGACTGAGTTCTTACCAGAATTACTGGGATAATTCTGTGAGGAAAGGATATGTGCATGATTGGATTAGCTGTTCTCAGATCATAGCAAAATAGGCTTCCTATAGTGTTCTGAATAGACAGGAAGCAGTATGTAGTAAGCAAAGGCTTATTTTAGGAAGACAATTTGGGGAAAGGCCATAGTTAGCTTTTAGTAGCATTTTCATTTGTATAGGTTGGTCTCAGGATATTGTTGCTGCCTTTATGGTAGTTTAAATACGTATTTACTTTACCATGCTTGTAGACTTCAGTAGGTTTAAAAGACTGCTGGAAAATCACACTACTATTTATGTAAGAGTCATAGGTGGAAAAGCTTCAGTCTGCAGATCTAAACCACCTTGTTGAGATTCCCCAGTCAGTCTGTGGAGCCTCCTTGGATTCTTCCACTGGAAGAATTGGGTATCTAAGCTGTGTTCCTGGAGGAATCCTCCCTGTGATCCCTGATCACAGATTGGAGGTAACTGTGAGACTGCAGGTGCACACAAAACCAAGTTCTCTCTTGGCACTCAGAGGACTGACCTCTCCCAGGACTGGTTGAGTGTGCTTTTGTGCACCTGTCTCCCTATACCCAGCTATGGAGATAGCAAGAGGCAAGTGGGAGGAGTGGCTTGTACCAGCACCAGCACCGTCTGTTTTCATGCTACAAACACCAGTGAGGATGGGACAAGGCATGTGAAGAAGACACCTAACTTGCCAGTTTTTCAAGGAGCGAGTCCCCTCAGCACCACAGATTCCCTTCTGTACTTCTTTCGGCACTGAGATAGGCTGTATGGGTGGAGCAGGAATTGAGATGTCACTGCAAGCGACCATACCAACTTATGTCATCTGACTAGCTGAAGGGTAATTTGGCTCCCACCTTGTTTCTCACTCTTGATATAGGTTAAATAGATTTATATCTTAAGCTTCCCAAAAGATGTATGAGCAGAGGCATGTCAGGTAATGGCTACTAAGCATTCTAATATGCCCAGAGAGATCTTACAGCATGGTAGAGATGGGAAGAAGGTGGTCCGTATAGTGCAGGGGTGGGCAATTAAGTTTCCTATGGGGCCACATGAGAAACTTTGAAAGTTGTTAAGGGCCAGACCAATACACTTACAGCTCTGCTCAATATATATCTCTATAAAAACAGTAAATGAAACATTACAATGATACAATGAAAATGTGGAGTACAGAACAACACTATTTAATGAATATTCACAAAAACATTAACGTTACATGAAAAGCAATAAATTTAATTTGATTTTACTTATATAGCGCAAATTTACAACATATGTAATCTCCCAGCGCTTAACATAGGAAGCATCTATATTACGACGATATATATATTTGCATTGACTTTTAATTTGCCAGTGTCCTCATGCGGGCCAGTCAGGGTCAGCCATCGGGCCGGATGTGGCCTGCAGGCCATACAGTGCCCAGGTCTGGTATAGTGTTTAGAGGCTGATTAGTTTTATAGATGTTTGAATTGTTTCAACAAACCTAGCTTTGCTTGAGCTGGTATAACCCTTCACTTAATACAGTGAAGCCTTTGAGCAAAGCTGTCAGAGCTTTGAATGTATGGTTTCTGCTCTTTCTGAGTGAAATCACAATCATTGAAACAATAGCTTTTAGGGGAACTATAACTCTATCTAATACAACTTGATTCCCTGAGCTGTCTTTCAGGAAAACCTTTTGTCTTGTCTGGATTAAGCTTCAACTTTTTTGCCTTTACTCAGTCCACTACTGACATTGCATGATGATTAGAATACTTTGCTTGGATGTCATCAGTATACTGGTGACACCAAATCCCAAAACTGCATCTCCCATGTTCACATAGATGTTATGAGAGAACAAGATGGAACCCTGAGGGATATCACAAGCCAATGGACTTTCAAACAGGAATATCTTTTGAATTATCTTCTCCAGGAAGAATGGGAACCACCATAAAAAAGTGCTTCCCAGCCTATCCTGAAGAAGTAGCTTAGGAGAAGAGTAGGCAATCTTGTGCCTTTGGGTGCCAGTGCACTTCAGGTATTTTTTTGGTGTCTGCCAAGGTGTCCTATGGCTTCTTACCATTTTCTTACCAGCAGTTAGGATTACTTGTACTCAGCCATTTTAGGCACATTGCTCATTTTGAATTACTAGCCATGCCAACCACAGGAGCCATTTTGTGGTGGGGCCTAGGGCAGTTCTTCAAGTTATTAAAAGCTAACATGAGGTCTAGCAAAAGTAACAGGGACATACCTCCTCTGCCCACTTCCTGGTATGAATGGCCTACAGAGGTGACTTTTAACCAGGCCAGAAGCCAGACTGAAATAGAGAGGAAGGATATTTTCCTGAGTTCTCAAATCACGTTGGATATACAACCTTAGAGATTCCAAAAGTCTTGAAATGTAGTGCCTAGTATAAATATCTTCTCCCTCAAGGGGAGAGGAAGCCCCAACTTTTACCCATTTTCAAATCCCTGTCCAAACTTCCCGGTCAAGTCCTGCTTAAATTTCTGTTTTCAAAGAAACCTCCATCTTTGACAGTTGTGAAAGACAAGTATTAGCAAAAGTGTGTGTGTGTGTGGGGGGGGGGGGCATTTTCCCATATGCCCAGGTCCTGAAACTGGGTGGAAAAGTAATGGGAACTGGGTTGGGGGGTGTACATTCAGAACTGTAAGGTTCTTGCCTCAAAGGGGGTGGTCTACTGGCCACTCCCTTTTGTGAACAAGAAGTTTTGCTTTGACCAGAGTGCTCACCTTTTGACAGCTGTCAGGGGAAAACAAATTGGGGGAAAAACTATTTGGAGTCTTTCTGAGTAAAAGTCAGTTGGTACTTGCTGCACTTTAACAAGTACCCCACCACCACCAGCAGAGACATTGCCCAGACAAGGTTTCCCACTTTGGACCCATGGAACTAAACTAAAATAATTCTCTTTGTATTTACTGGAAAATGTGCATATTTGATCCTCAAAGAAGTAATTATAAAAAGTAGCCAACAAATGACTACCTGTCCAGTATATAACTTGGGTACTTTGGAGTGACTAAAGAGTAAAAGAAAAAAAAAATCTGCAGTCAACAAAATGTGCTTGCACTTATGGCAGGGTGGCACCAAGTTAGTTACAGTCATGCCCAAGTGTTGCTTTAGCACTTCTTGGATTGCTGTCGCTGGTGGTGGCCCAGGCAAACTTGGAAAGAACGACAAGGTGCTTTTGCTGCTCCTGTCAGTCACCCAGATTCAGATGGCATAGCAAACTATTATGGATGCAATAACCCTGACAACATTCCATGAGGGATCAGGCTGGCTTGTTACCCATGAACAAGCCACCTGTTGGAAATGGTCCAGATTTGCACAATAGGACACCCCACCATGGCTTGTCAATTCATAAGCAGTATTGTACATTACATCTAAATTTGTTCAGGAAATTTTAAAACTCAGATTAAGTTAGTGCAAGGGTGGCTTCATAGCTGAAGCATTTTAGTAAGTATCCAGAGGAAATGCGGAATGTATCTTCAATAAAGAAACTACAGCTATGGAGGAAATTAGCTGTAACTTCCAGATAAGCTGTTGAAAGTGTGTGTTTCTTCAGAAACATATATTGTTTGTTGCATATTGCTAGAAATTGTGGCTAATCTCTATAGCAGTGTTTGGAAACTTTATTTCTACCCACCCTTCCCTTCATTGTCCCAAATCTACTTTCCATCTCATTCCATCCCATCATAATTGGGAACATTTTACAGTAGTAATGAGCTTGGCAAGCACAAGGCCTCTGCTTCTTGCCAGAGTAAAACCTACAAATAAGGAAAACAACAGCATCTCCCTAGCTTCTCTCTCCACCCTTTAAAGTGAGGCGGCTGGCACCGCTGTACCCATGCTGCAAGAAGGATAGAATGTCCTGCCTGCAGCTTCACACAGATGGCCTGGAATTGGTCCACATTGAGCAACAGAGTGGAGTGTCACTCACTGACCATCCTTCTGTTTGTGATTAAACAGGGAAGACAGTGTGTCTAATTTTCCTTTCCTGATTTCAGAATGTACTGGTGTGTGTTGTTCATCAAGAAAAATTCTACACCGAACGAATCTTCTAGAAAAGAATCTGAGGGAGAGCCAATGTATTACAGACTTGTAAAAATCCTGTATTTTCCAGGTAAACTGGTGAAAAGCATTCAGGCTTGATTTAAACATATAGAAGAACAACCTTGGCAGTGGAAAAACATGTTTGGCTTGCCACACCAACTTGTTTAGAATTATTTGAGAAACCTGGCTCCTAGCACTGCAAAGAGATGTTATGTAGTGGTTAGAATGACTGGGGGTGACTCAAGTCTACATTCCCACTTAGCCATGTACTCAACTTGGTGATGTTGAACCCATTGCTAACTCTTAGCATGACCTAGTTTACAGGGTTATTGGGAGCATAAGGGCAAGAGGAAAACCACATACATTGCTTTGATCTCCTTGGAAGACAGGTAGAATATATGTGGTGTGATTTAATATATGCACATATGTTTTATGTATACACATGTACATGCATGTGCACATTGAAGCTTTTCTTTTACACGTATATCTGTAAGTTTTAACTGTAAGTGGCTTAAGACGTGAATGTCTGAAGGATTGCCTACTCCCATATTAATTTGATTCTCCACTGATTATCCAAAGAGATAATCTTTGGAGACCATTCCCTAGGTGTCATTGTTACTTGAGGCGAGGTGAGATGACTGGTGACTAGGACCAGCCTTCTTAGTTGGCACCCTGCGTGTGGGGTGTTATCCCCAGAGAAGCGCCTACTTCGTCTTTGTGGCACGAATGAGTTTCTAGTTTTCCCAGACCCTTTTTCTGGAGTTTGTTTAAAGTTTCCTTTATCTGCTCTTTTATTCTTGTGTTTTATTGTTTAAGAATAATCAAATGCTAATAGTGAACTCATTCTCTGAGTACCAATTCATATGTTGCCAGTACAGGAGAAGCTACTCCAGAGACAGAGAATGAACAGGTGTAGGTGAACTCCAGGGTTTATAGAAATACACATATCTTAGAAAAATAAATGGGTCAAATAACCTGCCTAGAACCCTGGTCAAAGAGATTCCACCTTTTAACTTTTTGTTGTTAATGCCTATTTTTCTTTTTCTACCTTGAAATTCTGAATATGAATTAAAGTTGACAAAATAATATATACTGATAAACATAATTTTGTCTCATAGTTTCATCTGAATTGGAAGTTCAAATTATGAAGACCCAAGAGACTGTGTGTATTATTTTAACTGGAGAGGAAAAGCTATCTCTGTTCCTGTTCAGACTATCTGCAGGCATGCAAAGAAGCTGAATCACTGGTGGATGACAGTCTCTTTATTTTTAAACTTAAATGACAGCGATAATATGTTGAGCTTTAAACAGAAGAATGAGATGTGTTGGCATTTTGGCCTCTTTGATACTGGACAGATGTCATATGAGTTGGATCCAACTGTAACAGTCTGCTGGCAGAATGGAAAACACTAGCAGAACGGATTCCCCTTTCCTCTTGTAGCTTCAGTGTACACACCCAGAATCTTCTCTGGAGGTCAGCGGACCTTAGGAGAAGATTTGGGGTATGCATTGAAGGGGGAAAGGGGAAGACAAGGAAGTTGGATCCAACCCTACAGGGGTTGGATGCACTTTGGTGTGCATGGCACTCAGAAGTTGCTTGAGGCTTCCATCTTGCTGTGTGATAACAGCTAAAACAAAAACTTGTCTGCAGTGAATACTCAGCTGTCCTTTTACAAAGGTTCACATCAAGCATCCATCCAAGTAGCTGCTTGCTATATTAGCAGCTACTGCATGATAGTGCATTTTATTTTTTCTGTTTTCTTAAATAGCCCATGAAAGATAAACTGAATGGGAATTGGATAATAGCTAGTTCTGATGTTAGAAATAGTCTTTTAGAACCCATGTTAGGCACTTCTTTCTTTATTCTATTAAACATATGAGGGAAGTCTTTCTTTTCCTCATGTCATTATGTTTTGCTGGATAGCCTGCATATGATAGGATGAAGGATAGGATGAAGAAGTGGAACACTCTAAATATGGTAGTATAAGGATATTATGCATCCATTCAAGCAAAAACTGTTGTTATTTATGTATTCTTTGCTGGGAATTGCAAAAAGCATTAGGATTATGACACAAACTTGTAAAAAAGAAGCAAATGTAGGTGGCTTAGTTATGTCAAACATATTTTCAGTGAGACACAGGCAATCTGATTTCTTTAGAGGATAGAACAAAAAAAAAATCATATCAACTGATTCCAAAACTCATTTTTAAAATAAAGTGTAGCAACTTTTCCATCACTTACTATTGTCCTGATAATGGAGAGTGGAAAACAACCGAGCAATAATAATTACCATGATTAAAGATTTAGTGAACTTGTAATGTCTGGCTTCATATCATAGCCGGGCCACAGATCCACTGGTTGGATTTGGACATGCTTTCTTAGTCTCAATTTTGTATCATATAAAAGGTATATTATCCTCTTTGACAGGCATGTTGTGAAGTCAAACAAACATAGCCATTAAAAGCATGGGATGCTTTAAAATGGCCGGGCACTTATACATTTCATAATTGCTGGGTTACAGAGTTGGGGTGGGCAACCTGGCTATCCAGATGTTCTGGAGTGTAGCTCCCATAAGCATTAGCCAGCAAGGCAGCATAGTCAGTGGCAGGAATGATGGGAATAGTACACCAAATTGTCTAGAGTGTCACAATCTAGAGAGAGACTGTTGCTTCAGAGGCACAAGTAAGTGGCAAATTTTATTTCAAAGAGCTCTTGTGCTCTGACATTTTTGCAATGCTGTAGATGTACCACAAAGAATATACTTCATAGAATCCAGATGGTGGCTGTAATTGCTTTGTGTGCATTGTTTTCATGGACTGATGTAACTAAGTCAGGTGAAAGAAGGATTTTCGCCTTTTACTGCAGATGTCTGTTTCAAGATACATATAATGGTCTCAAGTCAAATTATCAATTGTGTTAAAAAATATGACTAACATTTCTTTATTTTCAGGAATGGATAAGGCTTAGTGGTGTATGGTGGCATTTAAAGCCACATATACATGCTTTGTTTTCTGGCCTTAGTGCAATTCAGCAACACTACCTCAATTCATCAGTGCCCATATTGTCTGTGAATTTCTTCTGCCACTTTCTGATTTTACTTGACAATGTGCACACATCCTGGCAAATTCTGGTTAGTGCTTTCTTCAAGTTATTTTTTTACAGAATTATCTGACAGCAATTCAGAGGCAGTGTGTTAATAATTCCTTTTAATAAGAAATGTGGTGGCCTCATGCTAGTCAGGAGAGTTAAGTTCTGGAAATCATCCATGGAAATTGTAGATGAAGCATAGGATAATTGGTGGAATTTGGTAGAATTATGGAAGAATAATTGTGTAGCAAACAAGCAAAAGAAAGGAAAAGAGTTGGCTCCAGATGGACAAATTTCTCTGTGTCCAGTAAGAACAAAAACAAACAAAAGGAGAGGAAAGGTTTCCTTCTCCTACTTCAACAAGAGGAAAGAGGAACTCTGACAGTATGGGAGAAGGGATATAATTGCCAACCTCACTGTACGGCTCGGGTTTGCTGAGTATCTTCAGCCAGCCCTTGAAGCTCCCACTATTTTGTTGTACTCAAGTTCAGAATTTATGAACAGTGCAAGGGTGTCCCTGCTTATGTTGCACTGTTGAGGTTTGCAGCTCACCCATGTTGTTCTCCTCCTCCTCTGTCCTCATGTTGTCTTAAAGGTGTTACTTGATGGCATCCGTTCATTTCCTGTTAAGTCTTCCTTTTCACCAAAACCTCCGTTTCAGAATAACAGGTAGATAGATAGAAATTGCTGCTACAATCACTTACGAATTAGTCACTTTTGAGAAGGGCTATATGATTTTTTTCTACCACACCTGTAATGCCTTGGTTTTTTTTTTCTCTTGCTTGCCTGGACAAACATGGAAGGGAAATGAGCCATAGCAGTGTTTTATTTTTCCTTGGTAAATCATTGTCCTCACTAATTAATCTTGCTACCGTTTAAAAATGTTTTATTGCTGTTTGAGAAATCCTGTTCCATAATCCTTTACATTTATCTGCATGAAGTTGCATATAATGGAGATTCTTCAATAAGAATTGGTCTTGTAGACCAGGAATGTACACCATAACTATAGGTTAATTGCACGCTTCCTCTTGGCTATTTGCATCCCCCCAGGGTATTTTGAAATACACATAGTAGCTCATTCCCACCTCTTCAGTGGAGCATTTGCAGTTGATAGAAGCTCATCAAGAGTGGGACTGGAAACAGTAAAATAGGGAAAACAATAAAATTTATTCAAAAAAAAAGTGGGATTGGAAGAGTGTCTGTTTTGTGTCTTGTGTTGCTCTTTCTCTTCCTACCCAGCCATATTATATTGCCTCTTTTATCTGCAGCTTTCATTATCTGAATTGATGGGAGAATGGAAAACTGACTGAGTAGGTGCCATGGGCAGATGCAGAAATCAGAAGTAAGAAGGAAGGGGAAAATAATGAGTTGAAGAGCAGAGAGTTCTTTGGTACAAAGAATGAGTGTTGTGGAGTGAATAGAGGGAGAAAACTAGGGAGAACTCACAAATATGTTTTGTGGAGGTAAGCAGTAAAATAGCCAGATTTATGAAAGTTATTAAATTAGGCACCTTGAGACGTACTGCTGCATGGCTCCTTCCTTTGCTGTTGGGGAAATGTGAAGAGCCAGTGAGGAAACAAGTGCTGGTTCTTCCACATGGCCCTAGGCTTCTCATATTACCTCAGCTTCTCACATAACAGAAGATGGCCCATTAGGTAGAAATCCAAAGCAGACTGCAGAAAGTTCTGGACTGGATGAATAAGCCAATGAGATTCAGTAAGTAACTATAACATGATGCACTCTGTAGGGAAGAATCTTAATTTGACATAGGGTGGTGCCTTGTACTTCAAACTAAATTTTGTTCAGGAGGCCAATTGAATTCTGAATCATTCAAAGTTTGAAGCAATTTTCCCCATTAGAAACAATGGAAAGTGAATTAATCCATTCCCAGACCCTACACTCTATGTGAGCCATCCTGAGGCTTTCGCGACAGGACAGCATATAAATACTTTAAATGAATAAATAAATACACAATACCCAAACTTAAACAGCAAATACGGCCTCCTGAAACGAATTAAGTTTGAGGTTATATACAAGATGTGATCAAAAAATATGGTGAATGTTTAATTTCTTGGAACACATTGCCATTAATCCCTCTCAGAATACTCCTCCTTGCTTTGAACACACTTATCCCAGAGCTTTTGTGGCTGCCTGAATGTCCTGAATTGATTCCAGATGAGTCAACATGAGGCAAATCGATTGAACAGAAATCATTTCAAGTCAAGACAAGACAAGACAAATTGATTCAAGTCAAGACGAAATGATTCAAGATGAATCAATTCAGAACATCAATGCTTTTTTTTTTTTTAATTTGGGCGCACAACCGATGACATTTTCTCTGCTACCACATTTTTTTCACTTTGCTTGCAGTTTGAACTTAGCAGCATCATTTGAACTTAGAAGCACCGTTTGAACTGTGGAGCCATTTTATCTCAACTAACATTTGAACTCTTGATTGTTTAAACTTAGAGTTGTTCCAACTATGAGGCACTACTGTACACTGAATGATCTGAAGTGATTCAGTACCTGGGAAAGGATGGTGTGGTGTGGATAACTCAATGAAAATATAAATTCAGTATGCAACAGCACCAAAAATATTAGATCCCATGATGGAGAGTATCAGAAATATACTTTCTAGGATGAAAATGGCTGGGTTTATGGTACAGACACTCTTGGAATACCATGCAGTTGTGATCTCCTCATCTGAAGTCAGCCATCTCTATAGCTACGTAGTAAAAATGGGAATCAAGATGATTCTGAGTTGGCGCCATTTTTATTAAATGCTGAGATACTTGATTTTAAATTTAGTAACAATGACTAACTGGGGGTGGGGAATTTATGAAAGATTTACAGAAGTATGAATGGAATAGAGAGAGTACACAGAGGTGACACTGATTGATAGAACATTCAAGGCAGATTAAAATACAAGTCCAGGCAACTCATAACTTATAGCACACTACCATTAAGAAACCACTAGTTTAGATGGGATTTTATTTTATTTTTTAAGGATTTGATAAATCCATAGAGTCATCACCCATGATAACTAAATTGACATGCACAGAAATAGTAGTTTCTGAATACCAGCTGCTGGGAGACAAAGGGAGGACTTTTGCCCTTGTACTGTGCTCATACTTCCTGCAGGCATCAGGTAGGCCACTGCTAGAAATTGAACACTGGACTAGATGGCCTGACCCAGGAAGACTGTTATGTTCAAATAGGGTACAAGAGTTGTGGGATGCTAAATGAGGGCTAGCTAAGAGACTGTGATGCAGGTGGAAGAAAGTATGTTATGAAGGGCAGAAAGATAGGGAACACATTACAAAAAGCAATTCTATTTGTAGTATTTTATGCTGTTTCTCTACAAAAGTCACCAAGACAGTATAAAGAAACCACGTAAACAACAATGATACAATAATCTATAAAAATCAAGACTATTAGAACATTTTTAAAAAATTAGAACATTTTAATAAAAAATGATAGGAAAAGACCAAATTAAAAAATTCTAGCATTGATTTGAATTGTGCATCCCTAAGCAGCCCCTTCTAACCCTTTGATTATTTGGCTAGATCAGTGGTTTAATTACACTGCCAGGAGGATTTCTGAGCACAGTTCTTCTCAGAATAAGTCTGTTGGTAGGATGGGAGGAATGATCTTCATGAATCCATCCTTCATACACCCAGGGCCACTCCCCCTGTTCTTCCAATCTCCAAAGCAGATTTTCAAAGGACACAGGGAGATTGAATTAATGAAGATTACTCCCTGCACTCTTCAGCAAGCAGCATCAGAATCTTTCTTCTGACAGATTGCTGTTCACAGGAGACTTTTACTGAAAACCAAGCTATTGTCTTTATTATCCATTTACCAAGTCCCTAGTAGAAAGAAATGAAGAACTGCATTCTTAGTGCTTGTTCCATTGTTAGACAATATGCTTGTTTCCAACATCAAACTGTTAGCTGTAACTTACCACAGTGATTTGTAACTTAACACAGTGATTTGTGGTGTGTGTCACCCACCATTTTGAATATTTAAGCTGTGACTCCAGTTTATTGTGTCATTCAAACCCAAGGAATTGTGGATTATACTGTGTTTGTGTATGTGGTAAATTTTTATAATTTTTAAAAAAGATTTGTTAAGCACCCAGAGAGCCTTGGCTATTGGACAGCAAAAAATGAAACAGATAAATAAGCATAAGGGTTTAGCAGCCCTTCAAGTCTCCACAGAAAGTAATTGCCTGTGGTCACATGAAGGTTATACCTCATTGTGGTTTGTTTATTCCCAAACAAACTGCAGTGCCTGTGCGAACTGTATTGAATATTCAAGGCACCACTGCGGCTTGTTGTTTCACCAAATACAAGGACTGTGAGTTACAAGTGGGTTAAACAACTGTTGGATGACCTTGAAAGAAACAGTGGGTTCTGCAAGGGTTGCTTTACTCTTGTAGAACCCACAGTTTCCAGGTTCAGATAATACAGTAAGGTAAAGTTGCAGCTTGAATATTCAGAATGGGTCCAGCAGGTGCTGAAGCTTCATGCAAACCCAGTCACTTTCTTCTTGGAAATTCTTCCAAACTTGAGGATTTTAGGATGCATTACTAAAGACTTTTTATTTTGCTAAATTGAAGTTTTGATCTAAGAGCTTTGAACTTAAAATGCAGTGTGTTTCTTTCAAAATCTTTACCTGTTGGAAATGGAATATTTAAAAGTAATGAAAGTTGTTTATCTTTTTGCTAAAAAATAGATTGTAAAGACTTAAACTTTCTTCCAAGCACCTCACAGTACAAGAAAACTGTTTAAAAATTTGAATAAGCAAAGATTTACCTATAGTGTGTTCAAGCAAGAATTCCCCTCCCCACGTCCTCTGAAATGATGGAAGGTGTCCCTGACTATGTTCTGATCTGAGCCAACTCAAGTTGCAGGCTGCAGATCTTCTTGCAGTTCACATCAAGCTCCAGACTTTCTTGCATGTGTAACTAGAGATGTGAGATTGTCATTTATATTCCAAGTGTATTACTTGAGAGTTCATGAAAAGTTGGATTGCAAGTGGCTACATTTGCTCAGATGCAGAAATGAGAAATAAGACATGGTCTGATATGACAAGAATGTATTGAATGGAATCTCTTTCATCCTCATTTGAAGTTAGCATTATGGCTTGTGTTGATATACTAAACTTGAAATAAGGCAGGGACATTAGAGCTCAGCAATGTAAACTGTCATTCTGGTATTATCAGTATTTGTGCTCTCAGTACTACTGGAAATGTCAGCTTTAGAAATAAAAGAGCATGCACTTCCCAGCTCCTTTGCTCATATTGCATTTCATGGTTTAGATTTCTTCATGTCACAGTAACTCTATAATTTTCCTTTTAAAATATGTTTGGACAGCTTGCAGTTGTTCTGAACATTTTTACTTGCCTGCCTTGTTCCTTGCAAGTTTTGCTGCCTGTTTACTTTTTTTTTAGTTGCGATGATATGGTTTGTTTTCTAGAAAAGAGTGCTGGGGGACACCAAGGTTTAGAGTTGAGCATTAAAGGCTCATGTGTGTGGAATTTCAGGCTTGGGGTATCTGTTCTTTGAACTAAATGGGGGATCTGGGTTATGCAGGTTCCTCATCCTTTCTTCAGGGTTCCTTGTTTTGGATAATAAGCAGCCCCTATCTTCTTTATTGTTGCAAACACAAAAGATAACCCTTATTCTCTTTGTTATTCTAGAAGAAATAATGACCTTTTAGTTCAGTCTTCCCCATCTTGGTGCCCTCCTATGTTATGGACTTTAGCTTGGCGCCCTTCTTCACTAGCATGGTGAGTGGCCAAGAATGCTGGGAGTTGTAGTCCAAAATATGTCAATGGCACTAGGTTGGGAAAAGCTGCATACCTATAATGAATAAAATGTATTAGAATTCTAACTTCTCTCAGAAATATGCTTTAACTTTTATATTTAAAAGATTTTGAGGGGTTAATGACTGGTGGGCCTTGACTTAAATTAAGACATGCAGATCTTTGCTTTTCTATAGAATTGAAGGCAAGAGGAATTTCCTAGGTAAGGAAACTAGCTCCACAGGAAGGGAAGTGTACTGTCTGAGTACCAGTTTTGCTTTTTTTATGTCATTCACTGATGTGTGTATTTAACTTATAATTTATTAGGCCAAGAATGTAACACAAAATAATACAGAGTTTGTCTTGGAATCTGTAAAATGTGGTTTATTTTATCAGTCCCTAGGTTGTTCTCCTTTGCCTGCTCTCTCCCATACAACCCATACAATGGTTTAGCATTATGTGGAAACCAGGCAAAAACCTTCCTTAGTTCAAGTAGGGTTATTCGTTATATAACTTGCATGCTGTGTGTATAAGGTGTGCTGAGCTTCTTTCTGGCTAAGGACTGAATTCCATTTCAGAGAAGGTCTCCAGGGGAGAAGAACATTCTAGCTGTGTCAAAGACAGCATTGGTTGGAGCAAAGGGGCAAGGCCAAAAATATCTAAAATTTTGCCATGCTTTATTTTAAACTTCTTACTGCCAGTGCATTTAGGAGAGCCATTTCAACCTTTCAGACTTCACAAAGTTGGGAAACTGCTAAATGGTTTAGAGTATGGGTCCTCAAACTATGGTCAGCAGGCTGGATCTGGCCCGCCATAGCTTGGCATGTGTGCGCGCACGCTCGCGTGGCAAGGTGCTGGCTTGCTCTCAGGGAGATCGTTTTGGACTTGCTTGGAGAAAAGGATCTCTGCTCAGGCATGCCCCTGCCTTTCTGCACACACGCCCCCCTCCCGGCATGCGCCCATCTCTGGGACCTTTCAAGTGGCCCCCTATTCAAAAAGTCCCTGGTTTAGAGGAAAATGGGTGAGGCCAGGGGACCCCTGGTTTAGAGGAAACCAGGTTTAGAGGAAAATGGGTGAGGCCAGGGGAAGGAGCATGACCATATGAAGAACTCCAGAGGATCAGATTTGGACCACAGGTGGGCCAGGGGTTCAGTACTCCTGGTGTTTGGAGATTAGGATTGTACTACTTGCTGTGAGATGTTCTGGGCATCTGTTTTGTTTGTGTTCTTTAGAAGACATCAGAGTTTATAGCTGTAACCACTGGAAGGAAAGGGTTACCTGTTGGAAATTGAACATTATGTGTTTCATAGACAATACTCGTGGAAATGTATAACAAATATGAATTTAGGACCACAATCTCAAATCCCAAATTATCCATTTACCATATTGGCTCTTGGTCTCTCAGCTTTAGCTGGAAAACACACATTGGTTTAGTGTGCTGATGGGTTGCTGGGACCTAGTGTGCTTTTTGGCTGGAGCAGAGCACACTTTGACCTATTTTAGATTAATTTTTATGTGCCCAGAACACAGGAATTGTTTGCTTTACACAGAACTTGGTCTCTATCCAATCATCAGACTATGTTTGCAGATAAGGGTTATGTGTATTGTGAAGTGGTGAAGTAATCTGCCACCCAAAACAGCTGCTATCTGAATCAGGATGTGAAGAATATTATGACCTTTTGCAAGCAATTGTTTTACATAGAATATTCAAATTGTTTGTTGGACTTGCAATAATTGAGTAACTTTTACTTTACATTCTTCTAACTTCTTATGGCTTACAGTTTAGAGTTCTTAAAACGATATATTCTACTTTCCTGCATAAATTTCTAACATAGGCCATTAGGCATATTAATAAATTTAATATTAAGGCTAGAATTTAACTCAATAAAGCTTGTACTTTATCTTTCATTTATCTTGTGCTGCCAGTCTATCCTTCATTCAACCAGCACTTCGACCATGCTGCCTTCATTTCACTCTTTCAATATCCTATACTTTTCAGTGCCAATTTGTAGTTCACCTTTTTAATTTATTTTGGCTACTTTTATTTGCTATAGCACCTCATGTGTCCTGCATTCCAGTTTCCTGGTTTGTTCTTCCTGTTGTCTCTGCAAGGACTCCTTTATTCTGTAGCAAGTGGATTTGTGGTAGTAACTCTGAAGAAAAAGAAACAAATGGTACCTCATGTTTGACACCCAGTGCCATGAACTAAAGATGATAAATTCTGCAGTTGAAATAAATTCTTGAATTATTATTTGCAGGGTCTGCATTTTCAAATTAATGGGAAAACCCATGTATTGAGGGCACAACTTTTCTGAAGGAACATATGCAACAGTTTTTGTATTTGACACGGTAGGGAAGGAGGAATAAAGGGGTGGCTATTAGTGCCAATGTTGCTCCTTTCAGTCACTAAGCTATGCATTGACCTGCCCTCTCCAACCTGGTGACTGCTAGGTGTTTTGTGCTGCAGCTGCCAGCATCCCTCACCTCTGCTCTAGGCTCAGGCTGATGGGAGTTGCATTCCAGTGTCTGGAGATCCACAAGTTGCCCATCTTGCCATATATAATTGTTTTCTGGGTTTTTATTCTTATTCCTCCTCCTAAAACATAGCACTAGAAATTGGTGATTCAAAAACTTAACTTCAAAGAATTGCAACACAGTATTAAAGATTATGAATTGGCCTGACCTGGCATTTTTATGGAATTGTTTTTGTTTTGTTTTTTAAGGTAGCTTTCAGGGGCAATCATGTCTGCAATAGAGTGGCTGTGGATTTAAGTATTTATACATGTAGGAAGTTTGGGCTTACTGCTAATTTAAGCTGTCAGCCTCCCTAAGGAGCCCTGCAAAAGAATATTAGTAGTAAATGTTGAAAGCCAACTTTTGAGTGATCAGCCCTGGAAGCTAAGCTAGGACAAGCCAGTTAGAGGGAATAATATAAATAATTAGTAGCATATTGTTGAACACAGAGAAGTAGTGTAGAAGGCTTTGTGTTTAAAGTATTGCATAGTTGCTAAGAAGCACACTACTTCTAAAATAAGAGCTAGGGAAGGAGGAAAGGTGTAAAAAGTAAGTTGAATTTTTGTGTAGCTTTATGGAAATATTTATGCAATGTTATTTGCATGTAATGGCAATTCCTGGGTTGTTTATCTTAGTAATTGCTGATATCTAGCTGGAACAAATGTGCTGCCTCTTGCTCAGTTGTTACTTCCACTTTATTTAATAACCTAGCAATGCCCTGTGATTTTTCACAGACTTTCTTTCCTCCTCAGCCATTTAGCTTCACATCTGTTACCAAAAAAAAAAAAAAAAAATCTTTCCAATGCTCAAAATGTTTGAAAGATGCTTTTTGTAACATATTTGGAGAAGTCCTTAATGTTTAGGCACCCAAGAATATCTTTTTTCCAGACTTAGTGTACTGTAAGAAACCTTCCTATGTTCCTATGAAAATCTTAAGCCTGCTCATGGAATCATGGAATGGTAGAATTGGTAGAACTTTCTTTCCCAACCAAACAGGGTTAATTTAAGAACTGTGCTTGATAGGAGCATCTGGAAAGTAGTAGTATTTATATAGTGCTTGTAAGGCAAACCTCACAAGGATTTTTTATATAAAAATGTAAAAAAAAAAGCATTCACAGAAATCAGATAAGAAAACAAAGCACAAGGGATTGTTTTGGTTCCTGTTGCATTAAAAGCCATATACTTCCTTCTTTCTGAACAAGGTGGTTTTTAAGTAGCCTTGCAGTGACAGTGGGAGAGGGGAAGGGGATGGATCTCCAAGAGCAGGAAGATGGGAAGGTCATAGGCTGTTCATTTCTCATCCACTCAGGGCAAGCCGAGTATTTGTTTTGTAGAAGCAGTTCACTTAGATAAGGATGGTATGAATTCCTCGGTCACTCTGCAAAGGTATTCTAAAGACAATCGTCTCATTCCCCCTTTGAGAGACTCTGATGCTAAGTTCTGAGGATATAGAACAGGGGTCCTAAAACTTTTTTACCAGGGGACTAGTTGAAAGCTGCCAGTGCTGGGCGTGGGCTGGAAAGGTGGTGGCAGCGGGGCATGCGGGCCGGCGTGGGAGTGGCGCATGAGGGCAGGGCGCTGAGGTGGGGTGCGCAACGAGACGAGGCGGGAGCAGGGGTGTGCAGTGAGGGGAAGGGAGGCGAGGTGGGGGCGGGCAGGCGCACCAGGCAGTGGAAATCATTTTCTCTGAGCGAGCAAACCACGCATGGGGTGAGGTGGGTAGTGGTGGGCATGCAGTGGGTCCAAATGGGCATGGCGGGCCAGAACTAGCCCCCGGGCCTTAGTTTGAGGACCCATGATAGAGAACATTCTCCCCCCCCCCCTTCATTATATAAAATGGCTGAGGTGTGCAACATTAGTTAAAACCTGATTTCATTGACAAAGTTCGGAAATAATGGAAATGATGCCACATTGGAGGTACAACATGTCAGTAATGGAACTGAGGCTTAAATGAAACAAGAAACTATTAGTACATCACCTACTCTTTAATGGCCCTTATCTTTAAATATTTGTTATATATGAGCTTTGATGCAAAGCAGCATAGCTTCTGTTTCAGCTTAACTTGGCATGTCTTTCATCTCCAAATATTTATGTAGTAGAAGTTAATGCAGCAATTTCCATAAGTAATATGAAGACAGATGATACAAACAAGTGTAACTTCAATTTTTTCATAGGGAATTACCTCTAAGAACTCACTACCTGTACATATTTTGCATCATTGTTTTTACCATAATTTTTTGGCTGATATAATTACTCAATAGTTTGCCACAGCTTCATTATACCTGTTTTTTTCCTAGGAAAATACTGCTAATGCTGCAGTATATATCATTAAATTAAACCTGTCACTTCTTTTTGAACTTCAGTACTATCTAACACTTCTGGTTTCTGCTTGATTTTTTATCTGATGTTTTCTTAGCTTGTAAATTGTCTCATGCTTTTTCTTTACTTAAATGAAAAAAAGGCAGAGTCTAGTAGTTAGGAGGTCTTAGAACAGATAGCACTCTTGAGTTATGGGAGTTTCCTTGGCTGTTTCGATTTAACAATGGATTTAGCTTGCTATTTCCAGTTAAATCTATTACTAAGGATGTGTGAATTTTTTAAAATCACAGTAGAGGTGAACTAGTTCATTGACAAGTATACAGAAAAGATAGATGTGGAAGGAACCAAATTGCCATTGCCTGTATTTAAATTGGGCCATGAATTTAGGAATGACTGTGTTCCTGTTGATGTAAATAGGAGCCCAAGCAGAAACATAACAATATTTTACCCAAACTACTAGAAGAAGAGATGCTGTTTCCGTAGCATGCCAAGGGCGCATGGGTTTAGTGTTGCATACTGCACCTGCAACATCTGCTATACTGCTGTACTGCTACTGAAAGGTATGTCAGATTGAAAATAATTCTAGGTAATGGCAATTGAGCACTTTCTTTTGACAATTTAAGTTCCACCTGGTTGTTCCAATTATTGTGTGTTCTAGTTTGAAACTACTAGTGAGCTGAAGAATACCAGGAAAATGAGGAAAGCAGGCAGAGAAGGCCTCAGAGTCTGTTCTATGTTCTCTTCCTGCACAGGATCATCTGCCCCCAACTACCCTTTCAGAGAGACCCCAGTGGACTTTTATATGATTGTGATTTTAAAGATGTGCTTTGATTTTATTCCTAAAAACCAAAAAACCACCTTGGAATGACATTTATTGCTTGCAATATATTTTCTTCATTTGCTTTTCAGAGATGAAATCTGAGTATATTTCCCCTCAGCTATTTCTCATGCATCACATCTGTGTACAGATCCCTATCTGTGCGTGTGTGGTTTTTTTAACGCACAAAATTCCCAGACACTTAAAACCTTAGAGGTTGCAGAATGGGACAGGGTGAGTGGGGTGCCCCCTGAATGTGGTCCCATTCACTCTGTCCCATCTAGTCAGCTTCTCACAAGTTATTTATTCATTTTGGACTGCTCTCAGGGAACCACAGTAATTGTTCTAAATGTGTTCTGTGAAAAGGGCATCAAGACCTTCCCTTTCTGGAAATGCTGGAGACATGAAATGTTTTAAAGGAGAGGTCACTGAGAAGTGTCAGCTCAAAAGTTAAAAGGATTATCTTGCTAAGATGGAGATTTACAACCCATCACCTTTGGGTGCACCTTTGGTTTACATTCCCCCCCCCCCCATTTGTAGGTGCATTCTGTTTGAAAGCTTGGCACTTGACAGCTGTTAATGGTTCACAGTTTAGTCCATTTGGCAGGTGTAACCGACAAGGTCAGTACTGCATATATTGGAAAGATAAAAGTGCTTGCACAGCTCTAAAAGACAGACAAAATGTATTTTAAAAATGAAGATATTTGTTCAAATTTCAAGAGCTTTTTTTTTTTTTTTTGGAAAAATAGATCCCCACTTAAATGTTTTGCAGTCTTTAAAAGAGGGAAACATTATATAATGTGAAAAGGGCTTTTGGTTGGAATGCTAACAGGAAAAATGCTGTTGTCATCAAAGCACAGACAAGCGAGACAAGATGGGTTGTGTCTTGGATACATGGATACCAGCAGGGGGACCGAGGGGGAAATCAAGAGGGAGAGAGCAACCTACAGGTGCACTGTGGATTGTTCCATGAACAACCTATACTGCCTAGCTTATTCACAGGGTGGGTTGCTTGTTCATGTAAATTCATCTTTTGTGTTTAATCTACTTGAAGGGTACTAGAAATGCTGTGAATGGTTTCTGAAGTTTGCTACCTGAATATATTTGCATGCATTGTGCTGATTCATGTTATTGCCAAGTCCGTAATCTGCTAGGTTGTTTCTCTTGCTTAGGCTGGACCAAGCTAAATGTGCAGCAGCATTTTAACTGAAATGGGAACGTCAGCTGTGTGTGCGCGTGCGCACGTGCGCACCAGGGAGAGAGTGAGTGAATGAGAGAGAGAGCTCTTAATAGGAGTTCTGCTTTGTTCATGTCTCCTATAGTTTTACATTCTTGGGCAGGAATGTTTACACAGGCAATTACATTAAATGGCAAAGAACTGTACAGTCTATTGCTTCTCTAAACAAGACAGTAGACATTTTTGCAGTATCCAGGAAAATATTAGATAAGGAGTGTTAATATGACTGGATGCTACTTTACATAAGTTACTGAATGAGCATACTTGTCACAGTCTGTATTTTATTTCTATATTCTGCTTCAAAGATTTGCGCTAGCAACAAACATGTAGATCCTTTCCAACTTTAGCAGATATGAACTGAATGCTGTCCTTAGACAACATTGTTTAGCTGGACTAATTTTTGTATCATTGTATCTATTAAAAAGGATATTTCCTGTATCACGTAAAGTTGGACTTCATCCTTCCAATATAAGCAAATTTATCCTCCCGTAATGAATTAAAATGCTGTTAATAGAAGGTAAGAACAATTTATAGAGGAAAAGTTTTAATCTTCAGCAGTTACTTGAGTTAGATCTTTAATTTCTGAATCACATTTATGTGTGATACCCTCATGTGCTAAAACTCATGTGCTAAAAATTACATATTTGGTAAAATGGGTACCACTAATTCTTCAAATGCTTATAGTATGTGCATGCTTGCAATATGCTAGGTCTAAAGCAAGAAAAAATCCTGTGTCGAGTTTTGAATTGATATGCCTACATAATGCAAGGAAGGGTGGGAACAGTTGTTACAAACAGCACTTTGATTTCAACCATGTCCTCTACTTATTTCATTTCTCACAACTTCCGGTTAGGAAATTCTTAATGGAATTAAATTCTGTTTCTTGAAAGTCAAGAGGTTAATTATTTTGCAGATCTGAACAGTGCTTTTTCATTTATTGAAGCACAACAAGAACATTTTCCAGTAAGTTTCTATAACGTTTCTGGGGGGTGAGATAAGAATGTGGTCTAATAAGTGCTCAAATCTAAAACAGTTGACGTTTGAAAGAACAGACCATCAACCCCCCCCCCCCAAAACCACATGCATTTCTTTTAATTATATCTTCACTTCATTTGATTGCACATCCATTTCACAGTACTGGTCTGCTGTTTAATCTTTATGGTTTGTTTTTATTTCATAGAGGCTGGTGTATAATTAGGGGAAAAATGTAACATGTCAATACAGGAGAACTTTGTGCCTTAAATTAGTAAGTTCCTCTTGTGAAAATTTTGGTTAGGACCCTATGACATAATCTTCCTGAAGTATCTATATTGAAGTTAAAGTTGATTATAATCAGTGACCTCAAGACTGTTCTTAAGCTGAAGTTAAAAACAGATACAGAAATTTTAACACTTTAGTGCCCCTGTGAAGCAGATTGTTCAACCATCTCTGATCTAGTACCCTCCAGATGTTTTGAACTACAATTCTTGGCATGCTAATTAATAGGAGTTGAAGTCCAAAATATCTGTGTTCTGTATTATGAAGTTAATTTCCATTATTAAACTTTTAAGTGCATGATTTTTTTGTATAGATGATAAATTTGCTAGCACTGGAGTCAAACTACTAGCATGACTATCATATTCAGCCTAGTGCAGCATTGGTCCACTTTGAGTATTTAGGCCATCAATTGATGTCCAGTATGAATGAATATTGGTGGCCATATAAATGAGTTGGTATCTACTATTCTCCCCCCTCCTTCCTGAAGAATCTGACAAGGTATTTCACAACTTTAAAATCACTTCTTTCCTACTTCTACATTTTAAGCAAGCTATTGTTAAACTACATCCTTTGTGCACTAGAGGGCAGCATTAACCTAGTTTGGTTTTACAGTTGGGGAAACACAAATTTACAAAAAATAGTCTTAGAGTGAGATACTTTTTGAGCTTTATCTGGCTGTCCTATGATTTTATGAAATACATGTCCTGATAGCTTGTTTCTTCCTATGCTTAATTCAAGGTGTTGCTTTTAACATTTAAATCCCTCAACAGCTTAGGATCTAGATCTCTAAGAAATCACCTGTCCAATTATCAACCTTCCTAGCTATTACAATTTATAGGAGGGGCATCATTTTCCTCAAAGGATCCTTTGCTAGGCATGAATGAAAGGACTTTGGCCTATATTGTTCCTAAGCTGTAGAATGCATTTTTAGGAAAAAGAAGATTAGCCCTTGTTCTCCTGACATTCAGAGAGGGTATCTGTTCTAGCCTTTTAAATTAGGTTATTATAATATTATGTCTTACTGTTTTTATTTTTATTATTTTAAAGCTTGTAGGTTTAAATTACTGTATGCTGATTTGATGGCTTTTTTGTAAATAAGGTAGTATTTGAATGTTAATAGACAACAATAAACAAATAAGCAAGGACTTTGACTCCTAATTTCACAAGAGCAACAGAATCACTCCCTTACCCTCTAAATTATACAGTTATGAAGAAAGCTTGAGGTAAGTAGGTTTGTGTGTGGAATGACTATGAACCGTGTTCAGTTCTAGCATTCAGAACCTTGGCATTCTAGCATTCCTTGGCCCAGATTTCTTAATTCTGTATTTTTTTTGTACCGTGCCCCAGCTGAATGGATCACACAGTTCTAGTTTGTGGGGGGGGGGGGGAATACATAAGCCTCAAGTATGCCGGCCTCTGGGCCACAGCATAAAACCATTTTGCCCAATGACTAGTTATGATTAAAGGTATAATCGCAAATCAAAGCACAATGGAATGTAAGCACAAATGAATTATTCACTTATCCTGAAATGCATGTTCCAGACACATACTCAGATGCATGCCCCATTCCATTGGAACATAAGATACTAAGCGAAGCTTAAAGAGGCCCGAGGCCTCAAATAATCTTTGCTGTTTGAAGACCTTGTTGTAGCTGTTTGGATTGGGGGAGTTGTTAAAAAAGCAGTATTTCTGTTGGTGTTTTTCTCCTTGCAGTTGTATATGTCCCCCACAAGATGGAGTACATTCAATGTTTTAAAACCTGCTTATTTAATTCTTAGTTACTGGGGATCCTGTTAGAACTCTTTTTAAAAAGAAAATCTAAATCTAACATAATTGATAAAGCTATTTTAAGCCCAAATGCTTGGTGTTCAGTGTTAGGATTTACTAATAAAGAAAAATATGTTTAAGGAAGGAGTGAGCAACTTGTGGCCCTCCAGATGTTTTGTCTGAGAGTTTTCATCAGTCCTAATCAGTAGAGCCGGTGATGAGGGATGATGGAAGCTGTAGGCCAAAGCATTTGGAGGCTGACAAGCTGTCCACCTCTGCTTTAACCATAGCAAAAGTTATAGATTGCCCCTTTTGTATCTTTGGTCACCTTAATTACTTGTGTAGCCTATGTAAATTATAGTGTGGCCTTCAAGTGAACTTTTAATGTGGCAGCAAAATTTCACAGATGGTGTTTAATGTGTTCTTTAAATGTTTGGATCCCATATGTAGTGGTGTTTCCTCTTAGCTTTATGTTTCCAAAGGAGTACGTTGGGGGTTAGAGCATTACCTGCCACACATGTGCTATTGCCATTAACAATCAAATGTTTGAGATAAGGTATTGTGTGTGGCATTGCTGTTTTAGCATCATGCACTTTTTTCTGCTAATACACTTCAAGTAGAAGTTAGGAGCACTTGCCATATAAAATTCTTACTTTGTATGGTAGAATAGATGAGGAATCTTAAGAGACCCATGGAGCTTAAAATAATAGAATATGAAAAGGCATTTTGGATTGAGATCCAATCAACTTAAGACTTAGTCTGCTACTGAGAGAATGACCATACATTCTTCTAGAACCACCCCTTTATTTTTCATGATTTTAGCATGGTAGGGTTTAAAATTAATGTAGAAATCTGTTCTCTTAATAATGCTGGAAATATCCTGTTCTCTTAATTATCCTGCTCAAAGTTTCTTTAGCAGAGAATCTTTAGCTCTGCTCTTCCTGTTATGGCTGGCTGTGGAGAGAATCATTTATGTTCAATTGCAAGTGTGAGGCAAGTATGAACATGTATTAACCCAGGGCCTTGCTTGAAAAGCTGAGAGTTGGAAATGTTGCTAGAATCAAATGTTAAGGGCAATAAACAACCCTCCTGTCCAGGGAATGGTTCTGGACTTGTGTCAGTTTTAGGGAACTATCATTTCTAGAGACACTTACTTAGAACAGGCAAGCCTATAGCAAGTAAACTGGTTTGCTGCTGAAGAGTTTTAACTGGTTAGGTGCTATTTTTGTTTTTCTTTTGTTTTTAATTGTGTTTCTATGTAATGCATTTCTTTTATAGTTTAATTAAGAGGTTTTTATTTGTATTTTACTGTTTGCCACTTTGTGTACCATTTTTGGCAGGATATATAATGTTGGCATTCTATAATCTTTTGAATGTTTCAAATTGTGCCTTTTGACAGTGCAAATGTCATAACATGAGTCAAAAATGACAGATTTGTCTCAGTAAAGCTCTTCTATTTCCTATATGCTTTTTTATCAGAGTAACTTGATGATATCATTCTTCTTACAGAAGGACTTAGCCCAAATTCCTTAAGTTTGATTATGAACTCCTATTTCTTTGGACCAAATCTAAATAGAAATAGCCTTGATGAGACCCAAAATTATCCCTTCATCACTTTTTTTTTTGTTCATACCCAATAATAGTAGGACTTGAAAGCTAGATGGCACAACTAAGCTGCACCAAAATGAGGTTGAACTAGCATGGGAACTGTTTGTGTGTCCTTGGCCTGTTCTGGTCAGTTTCTGCTAGATACAATATCTGATCACAAAAATCCATTATGAACTTCAGAACATCAGTTCTTTGGCCACAGAAATTCCTCTGCTTTTGTTCAGTATTTTATATGTGTCTTTCTTCAGTCCTTAAGGCTTAATTGTGTCGATCACATTTTGCCACCTTTGAATTCGATGGAAGTTCCTGTATAAGCATTTCTTTAGAGAGCTTTTTATGTGGGTTTTTTCTTATTAAAAGAAAACTTGTATATGCTTGGGCTCAGAGGATTATGGAAATTTGGTGGTGAGGGGGAGGCTAGTGGGAGGCATATTTGGGATGAGTTTGTGGAAAGCTCTGTTAGTTACATTGCTCAGACTCATACATCAATGTCTGGCAGATACGGCAAGAATGTCAGGGCAGCCTAAATGATAGAGGGCAGTTCTGATAGTTAAAGAGCACAGTTGTCTGGGAGAGACTGTTTTCTTAGCTGGCAGAGAATAGTTGCTTTATTTGAACAAGTTTTTGGTATGAAAGATTAAAATAGCAGCCCTGAAACAGAAGCCCACTCATTTCCTGGGATAACCATTTGTGAGCTTCTAACTACAGTCTAAGTCTTAGATGAGAAGGACTTGATTTCAAGAAGGTACAACACAGTGGCTGCATTGGCACGTCATGCTAAGCCACCCTGTGAATAAACTACATGGTGTGTATTGTATACGGAACAGCCCACACTGCACCTGACAGATGATCAGACTCACCGTGATTTGTTCCCCCCCTTGATCCTTCAGCTAATATCCTAGTGACCTTCATAGCTGAACTTGTCTTCTCTTCTACTCCTGGCTCCACTTGCTGTGTCTTTTCATTCATCACTGTTTTTTCCCCCTCAGAGTCTCAAAAAAGCACCATAGGGGTTGCTCTTATGTCTTGGCCTCAGAAATTGTGCAATTGTGTTTGTTACTACTGCTGTTGCTATTGGCTTTTCACAGGTTCCCTGAAGTGCTCTTATGGGTGTTTGAGAAAACTTACCCGGTCATGTTCATTGTTTGCTTCAATTGTTCAAAGGAATGTGAATGTGCGGTAGGAAACAGATTGACAGGACAAGACTGTCCGTATCATAATGCCCTTACATCTCTGACCATGTTTGGAACATTGGATTCAGTTCTAGTCACTGCAGTTTAAAACAAGTGTTGTATGCTGCCTTAACTGGTTTCAGAAAGGCATGATCAACATACCTTTAAGTAAAATATTGTAGGGCTGGAAAAAGTGTAAATAGAAGGCAACAAAAATTACCAACATTAAAGAGCAATTATGAAGGCTTACAGCATTATGAAGGCTTACAGTATTTTCTATTTTTCAGTTTTGAAAAAAGGGCAAATAAAGGGTGGAGAGACATGATAGGGGCGTATAAACTTGTCTGTAGTATGAGGAAAGGGGATTGGGACAATCTTTTCATCCTCTCATAATATTAGAACCTGTTGTTATCCAATAAAGCAGAATGGTGGGAGATTCGGGACAGATTAAGCAAGTCCCAAATTCACAATCATGAAATATGGTGGGATATATAGTGCTGCCTTGAACTTTGGATGGCTCTTAGACAAATTCATGGAGTATAAGGCTATCAATAGCTCCTAGTCAAGATCTCCAGTAACAGAGGATTATACCTGTGTCTTAGCCATTGCTAGGAAAAACAAGCAGGAGGATGCCATCACATTCCTGACTTGCTCATGTGCTTTCCATAGACTTCTGGTTGTCTACTTTGGGAACAGAATGCTTGTCTTAAAAAGCCTTATTTTCACATGGCATTGCCATTATTTTGAGGGCACAGTTCTCTTTTACAAGTATGCTCCCTAGTGTTTTAACTTTGGGGTACTTCTCTATAGTTCTGTGTGTTGCAGAAGTGCTACTACATTAACAGTTCAGAAATAAATGAATGTGTATCCATTGTTTATGCATCCCTTTCAGGCCTGCATGCTTTACTTATTCAGTGCCTGGCTTTTAAACAGCACAACACCTTGGTATTTAGCTTTGTCACAATGAGTTCACTTGGAAGCATAAATGGTTACCTGGTAGTATTGATATAGAAGTTGGTTGAGTAAGCCAGCCAAGTGTCTTCAGAATGACCTGAGTTACTGTACTTGTGAGAAGCTTCTGACTTCGGTGTGATGAACTTCCTCCAACAGCATGCTTGTGGTTTATATACTGTTGAGGTAGGAAGCTAGTATATGGCATGCCGTGAGGGTTTAATGTCTCTGTGTAATGGGATTTCAGCAATATTTTTTGGGAAGGTATGCCCTTTGTTACTAAGCTCTTAAAGAACACCAAATCCTGAGTCATCTGGTAGCAATAAGTATTACTAAATAGCTCTGTCTGGAGAGCAAGTATTTAACAGTGCTTTTCTAGACTGTTTAACTTCCTTGTATTTTGGTCACCTTCCAGCTGTATGCCTGGGTTTGTGACCCAGAGACTGGTGAAATTTTGCAAAACAAGTTGGTGGTAAAGTATCAGGTGCATGGATCAACTCACAAGGGGTGGCTGACATGTGTTTGACAGATGGACTACAGAAGCCACAGGAACTGTGTACGCAAAAAGATGTTTGCACTGTTCTGTAGTGAGTGTCTCAATGTCCATTCATACTTTGAAACCATTTTCCTGTTTATGCTTGATAGTTGTTGACCTTTTAAGCAGCATTTGTGCTGAGGAACATTGATCCTTTAGTCTGTCTAAACACCACTGAGTGCAAAAAAGACAATTTACTCTAATTTACCTAGATGTAGAAGGATAGCAAACTATAGAAATGCTTTTTCAACTGAGTACGTATTTGGTGTTTTTTTTCCAACTCCTTTATTTTTCTGTGGGAAACTTTTCATTACTAAAATATATGCTTCATAAAATTAGTAACTCAATAACAATCAAGTTTGGTGGTGTCAAAGCTGAAATTAACTTTCTCAGGGAATTACCCTTGGGTACATTACCCTTGGGAATATGGTTGTTAATGTGTATGTTTTAAAAGGTAAACAGTATCAGAAAATCAGTTGTCATGCCATCAGATATTTACAAATGTTTCAGTAAAAACAATTTCCAAGATGCTTGAACATTTAAATTACATTGACCCAGTCACAATAGCATGTTAACTACCCTATGTACACTGGCTGATTTGTCAGCATACATCACTGGGCACAACTTCAATTATTGTCTGAACTTAGTATTCAGGTGGCTTCCTGAATACTTAATGAAGTACCCAAAACCCATGACATGTAGGATTGTGGGGTGGTTTGTTCACCACCATAAGAAGCCATCTTTGCCAGGTGTGGAAGGCATTTGAAGCCATGGTAGCAGGAGCTTAGATTGGCAAGCTGGCATCATCATGGCACCACCACCCAGCATGGCTAATGATAAAGCACAGTGGGTTATGTAAACCAGGTCATTGTATGCCTTACTGACTTTTTCTTAGCCAAGTTCACATGTAAATCTAAACCATGGTTTATTGCTGTACGTAGCACATTTATTGCTGTATAAATGTGCTAGCAAAAAGAAGCCCAGCAAACCCTCAGACTCCGTCTCACGCAAACAGAAGGAGCTCTTCCATTCAATTAGCAGGACTGTGTGCACGTGCACTCATGTGTGTAAATCCATAGTTCTGTAACAGCCACTTGGGGCACTTCAGAAACTTTTGAAACGTAAGATAGACATTTAAAAAAATATGAAGTGCTTCAGTAGTTTTAAGGGTCAGAGTTTGATGTGTTTCTTATTGCCTAGAGTAAGTTGTTAATAGCCACTACAGCCATTGTTAAAGTGAGGGCACTCACTACTTTTTACTGCATGAATTAGCAGTTGACCTGCATTAGAACTAGATTTACTACTTGGATAACTTGCTGGTCTTGTTTTAAAGGTTCTTTCCTCTCTGTCTGTCTGTCTGGTGCTTTAGAGTGCTAAAAGACAACGCCTAACATTTATGGATATTTTGAATAGTGGAGATTAATTTGATAGGACTAATTAAGTTGATTTGGTCATTGTGTCACAATTCATTGATAGAGGTAGAAATGGAATTGTACTGGTTTGAAATGCAGGTTTAGGAATCCTTGGTATTCATCACAGTGGAATATATGGATTTTTTTGTGTGTGTTATGAGAATTTGGTAGGAGTAGGTCAAGTTGTTATTAGTTTTTTTTATGTATTACTAGTTTTTTTAAACTTTCAAAGAAGACCTAAAGTAGTTAACAACGTAAACAAGTAGAATGGCTTTTGAGAAAGGAGACAAATAAAAGGTTAATATTGGAATAGTGTGGCAGAAGGAGAAATCAAGAAAAAGGTGAACACATTGGTAGTACAGATAAATTTTTCTCTGTACTGTGTTTGGTCTTACTGTGGTATCATATTGTGAGCAGCTGTGTAGGAAAAAGTAAATACAAGGAAACACTGTATTCATGGTTTTAGGTCCCTTAACTGAAGTCTGCCATCTGGATAGGGAATGGGTGAATTGTTCCTGGAACATAAAGACCGACATTCCAAGGACTGAGAATAAAATCTGCTGTAGTCAATGGAGACAAGAAGCATTTGAGCCATAGAAGAGATGAAAAGATCTGTCTTGCCTTGTACATCTTGTTGCAAGAAGAATAAGACTTACTACAACTTCTTTTCCAGGCACAAATGTTTTCTAGCTTGTTGTATCTCAATGTATTTTTGCCATGGAATGCTTTGCACATGAACATGTTAGGGCCACCAAAAGAATACCAGTGTGGTGGCCGCCCTTTTGCCAAAGTGTACAAAAGCAACTTAAGTATCCAGGGTACTACATGTTTTATCTTGGAGGGCATTCAAAAGGAACATTCTGCCTCATTTGTCAATCATATTCTTGATCTGCCTTTCCTGTCTCTGCATCAGAGGGCATATTTTTATTGTCAAAATGAATATCTATTTAAACTGCCCATAGCCAATTAACTTGATATTTTTTCCCTCAGAATTATGACCTATTTGTCTGATGTATCTCCTTGTTTCTCCTGGTGTCTTATGTTGGAGGCAACAGAATCTTTGAATTACAGGACTTACTGAAGAGACTGGTTTTCACTTTTCAATGTAGCCCACCTGCGTGACAGGTTATTTTACAAAGGAAACCATGCATCTAGTGCCAGTGCTTGTCTGTTTAACAGAGCATTGGGGGAGATCTGGCATGGGCTATTAATGTATAGCAATAGGTTTTGGGTGCTCAGGACTTGACCCTGAATACTGCAGTAAACCAGAGTTATTACCCAACCCTCTGCTTTTCATTCTTGTTATTAAAGAACTCGCTTACCTTGGTACCACCTTTCTATGTTGTTAATATTCTAGTAATTATAATTAAATCTTCTCATACACTTGTTTTAGTTATTAAAAATGGGAATTTGGGTTCTGTGCCTGAGCAGAGCAAAATCTGGAACCCTTCATAGAGCCTGGAAGTCCAGTGCCCAGTCCTTAAGGTGCCTATTCAAGTGAATATGGATCCCTCTATGCTATTCAATGCCTTTTTGGCCACTGAAGAGTTTCCATTGTTTAGAACCTTCTCCTTGCATTCCTTCAGTAGAATACTAAAGTTAAGCCTCCTGGTCTTTTCTTTTACTTCGCTTTCACTGTTTTTTAAGTGTTTGGTATTGATGTTCACTTCCACCTTTGGTTTGATGAAAGCATTTTATGAGGCAGGCATGCCACAATGGATTTTGGATGACCTTGTGGGAGCAGATTCTCTTGATGATGGATGCCGATGTTTGAGTCTTTAGAGCAGGGGTGGCAACTGTGCCTCTCCAGATTCTTTGGCCTACAAAACTCCCCATTATCTCCCACTATTGACTATACTGACTACAATTGATGGCAGTTTTAGGTCAAAAATTCTGGAGGGCCACATTTATCTATTACTACTCTTAAGCTCCACCAGTTATATAACTCTGCTTTATCTTAATTTTGGCAGCCAAGTCTGCTTCTAAGTCTAGATGCTATGGTGGTCTACTGTAGTGATTTGTCTGACTTTATGCCTGGGTATGGCAAGTATGAACCTGCTTTTGACAGCAGATTTAGCTGTGCCCTTGTTGCTGACTTGACTCAGACTGACTCAAACTTAGGACTGAAGTCAGACCTATATGACAATCAAAGCAGTTATTATAGCCAGAACATATATTGTTGGTTCATTTATACCATATCTCATTTGAGAAAGAATACAAGGCAGTTTTCATAGAACTGCTTTCAGGGACAGTTTAAACAGCAGGGGCTTGGACCCAATGGCCTTCATGGCCCCTTCTAACTTTACTATTCTATGATTCTATGAACTGCAAACAAAAGGAAAATGCAATCTAAAAACAAAATGAAGCAAAACAGTCAGTAGCGGAATGCACAATAAAATCACCACGATGTGACAGTCCTCTTAAATAACTGTCTTCACTGCTTTCTTCATCATAAGCACTGGTACTGCGGGGGTATCTCTTGAGATACTGCTGTACCTTGTAGGATGCCACAACACAGAAAGACCCTGATAGATCTCTGTGCCTTATCACAAATGGCACTGAGGCCTCTGAAGTGGAGTGAAAGCTCCAGACAGGCTTGTGGGTGGGTGATACAGTTCCTGTGACAGTCTGGTCCCAGGCTGTTCAGAGCTTTGAAGGCCAAAGTCAGCATTTTGACTTTTGAAGTGAATTAGTTAGTGTCTAATAATTGGTCTGATAAACCGAAATCTGAATTGTGCCCCCTGACAGAAAGAGGATACGTATGCAGCCCTACATAGAGTGTGTAATGGCATCTGTCTTTTTTAAACCTGAAGAAGGCCCTCTATAATCAGAGTTTAGTGCCTATGGGTCTATCAGATCGAGTTCTTTCTGGCACAGGGTTCTTCAAGAGACAACTGCTGGCCTTGTGCAAATAAAGCTCCTTTCTCATCCTCTGAAGGCCATCCCACATGGTATATATGACTACATGGAACACTTTCCTCTGCTGTGTTGTTATTGTTATTTTTTTAAATGAAAAGTGGCTAGAGGCACACAGAAATTGTTGGGGAGAAGCTTTCTCCTTAGACATTTCCCCTATGCAATAGTAGAGCTGCTTTCCTCTGTGAGTGTGTATGAAAGTGGGAAAATTGCACACAAGTGGCCGTGAATCAAACAGTAACAAACAAGCTCTGAAATTAAATGTCCTTTAAAATGAAGATTCTACAAGTTATTACATGGTTATTTTAGAAGCCCCCAAGAGAAAAGTTCTGCTCTTTAGGTTATGTCCTCTATGCCCTTACTCCAGTATGAAGGAATGAATTGCTCCTTCCCTCCCCATTTCAGGCTATTGAGCTGGCATGTTAAAGCAGGTAAAATATTGTTGTCATTTTATTTGTGTTCGTACCCTGAGATTTCTTCAACTCAGATGGAGAAAGACTCCTTGTTAGTATTTTTCTGGAGGTTGAGGGCAATGCAAATGTCAGCTAAAGTGAGTCAGGCAACGATTGCTCTCCCTTCTTGAATTCATTCTATTGCTCTCCATCCACAGTACTTTCAGGCATTCCTCCTCCTCCCAGATTGTGTCACTGGCTATATTTTGCAGCAAAGCCTTTTATACCAACTAGGAGTGCCTGGGTGGAGCAAATTGGCAAGCTTTGCAGTTGCTTCCTGTATACGGGCAAATGTGGTGCCTGTGCATAATTATCTGATTGTTACTTTTCTGTGGAACGAGAAAAAACCTCCAATAAAATGCCAGCTTTCCTTCCGCACCCCTTTTATTAAAAAAAAAAAAAAAATATCCATGACGCAACTTGATAAACTTGGATTTCTTAGTAGTAGTACTTTCATGGAATATTTAAGAACTTTGGCCACTATCCAGAATGTCGTTAAGCATATCTGTAGTCTGTGACATTTGTTAGTAACTGCAGTTAACCGATCTCTTAAAATGCAGACTATGAGACTTTCTACTATATTATGAGATTGTATGTAGGCTTCTTTAAAACTTTATAGTAAATGGAAATTTTCTGTATTGCTCAGTTTATACTTTAGTTGTTCAGTTACTCTTCAGACTTAGGGTAGCTTTTATTTAAACTGGGTATGAGAAATAAGTTTGAAGAGAGAACCCACAGTTGGTTGACTTTAACAGTTTAAACTATTTATTAAGCAAATTTAGAAATTGATTACTCAGAAAACTGTGTTACAAAATCAAGGATAAAATGAAATATGTAGCATTAGAAAGAATCGGCTAAAGTAAGTTTCAACATATACCTGCTATACTACTTCTATGTAGTATGTTTCTGAATGTCTGATTACAAAAATGTACAGTGTTGTTCCCTTCATGTAAACCCTGGCACTGTAGCTGTATCAGGAGTATGACACTCCTGCTAGAACAAAGAAACCAAAGACCAGACCAGATGTTCCTTTCACCCTGTCTGCTTTTGCTCAATGCATTCTCCATTTATTTATTTAGGATATTTTTATCCCGTCTTGTACCAATTGTCTCTGGACGGCTTACAATGTGATAAATACAGCAATCAATAGCAAGATAAAATACAACTGAGGATGTTAATTAAACACTAATTAAAATACTTAAACTTTAAAATATTGGGTAAATAAAAAGGTTTTAACCTGGTGCTAAAAAGCATATAACATCAAAAAGCATTATAGGAAATGGAACCATGGGGGCAGGGAGATGCCTAAAGTCATAATTCCCTTCCAGTCTTAATCTCGGGATGAACCAGTGTCTGAACACCTCTCAATATGTCAGGTTGATTAGGCAACCCTAAATTTCCAGATGAAGGTTCATATAGTCAAAGCTATGGTTTTCCCAGTTGTAATGTATGGCTGTGAGAGTTGGACCACAAGGAAGGCTGAGCGCTGAAGAATTGACGCTTTTGAATTGTGGTGTTGGAGAAGACTCCTGAGAGTCCCTTGGACTGCAAGGAGATCAAATCAGTCAATCCTAAAGCTTAAATACTTTGGTCACATAATGAGAAGGAAGGGCTCATTGGAAAAGACCCTGATGCTGGAAAAAAGGAGAAGGGGACAGCAGAGGATGAGAAGGTTAGATAGTGTCATGCAATGAACATGAATTTGGGTGAACTCTGGGAAACAGTGGAAGACAGGAGGGCCTGGCATGCTGTGGCCCATGGGGTCACAAAGAGTCAGGCACGGCTTTGTGACTGTACAACAGCAACAACAAATTTCCAGTATCCAGACTCCCTAGCAGAAGTTAAGAATCTAATTTTATCACCTTGGATCTAATCTTTCTTAGAAGCATCACTTTTTCTATAAGTCCTTTGTATTCTACAAGTGCTATGCTGCTGACATTTTTTCCTAATAGATATTTTTACATATGATGACCTAGCCAATCCTGTATCAACCTCCCTCACACTGGTCTAAGCTTAATATTATATTTTGTATTTTTGGTTGGCATTTGGAAATAAATTGTTACAAAGAAACAGACTTCTATTTTTCTTGAGCAGCTTGACTTTGGGCTAATGTTGAATTTTTTGTGCACAATCTTAGACCACTTTTAATTATGTTATTGTCACATCAACATTTTTAAACCCTTGCAAACACATCCCTTCCTAAATCAGATACTTAGTGTCATTCTCTCTGTTTCTTGCATCCTCAAAGCATCCTGAGCTACATTGCTTCCCAAATCACTTACACTTGTTATGTTTTCCTCTCCAATGATCCATTGACCAGATTTAACCTATATTTCTGTTTCTTGGAAGCTGGTGAAAACAAGTAGTTGAGACAGAAGTTCATTTGATTTTCAGACAAGACCCTCTAATCAGATTGGCTGCAGAATCAGTTCGAGTATGCAATCTAGAACTCTGTAAGGAGGCAGGCTTGTGCAGGAGCCAGGTTTCATGATCACAAGGAGCCCCAGTGACAAAGCATCAGCACACAAGTTTAGAAACAGGACAAAGAGGTCATGGTAGTCAACTCTTCCTTCCCTTCTCATACTAACAAACTGTAAATAAATAACTATAAATATGAATAAATAAGTAGACATGCATTCCCACTTTTCCTAATAAATACCAAATCTAATAATAGCAGTAAAAATATGATGGTAGAAATCCTGCAGGATTGGGGTGGGGGGCAGGGACTACCTAATATATTGCCCCAAGTTCCATGTGTATGACTAACCCTCAGTTGGAAAGAAGTAGTGGGAATACACTCAGTATAATCAACTCCTGGATTCTGGGGGGACACGATCATCCCCTTGAAGCCAAGACTGCTAACCTGGAGAAGCTAACAGAGGCAGAGAGGGTAGTGGATGGGTAGGAGGGTGTGCTTTTGAAGAAGGAAATGGAGAGAGGAAGGTATTCCTTGAAGAATGTGCCCCCAGGGGACTTGAGGTAGTAGTAGATTGAAACATCAGAAACACTGACAGTGTGGTAAACTGCCTGCCTGGTATTAGGGCGGCAGTTAGCACATGCCATTTAGCTACTTTTGTAGATAGTGCTGCTATGGTGACGTTTATGTTTGTGATCCATGTTGACACCAGTAATGTGGGAAAATGTAGTCAAGAGGCCCTGAAAGCCAAATTTTGGTTGCTAGGCAGAAGTTTGAAAACTAGAATACCTATCAAGGTGACTTTCTCTGAAATACTATCAGTTCTACACACAGGGCCAGCTAGATAGGTAAAGATGAGAAATCACAGTGTGTGAATATAATAGTGTTGTAGGGAGGAGAGGGTTCAGATTTCTTAGGCAGTGAGGAACATTTTGGGACAAGCCACATCTGTACAAGAGGGATGAGTGCCACTTGAACTGAAATAAAACCAGACTTCTGACAACAAACAAACGAGAGTGACAGGTTTTAAAGTAATATTTTGAGGAAAGCAGATAGGAGCAGGGAAGCATCCATTTTGGGTAAAATTCTACAGGATGAAGATGAAAAGGTTTCTGATTATCAGAATATAGAAGGTGAGGAAATGCTCCATGAGAACATGGTGAAACATGATAACTAATCCCATAGGTGCCCAAACAGAAGTTGTACGTACTCCAGACATCTGGAGAGAGACACTGGGTACAACTGTTGATTTTGCAGACGGTGGCAGTGATTCTCAAGCTAACTCTGGTTAGTAATGCATAGGAGGAGGATGTGGCAATCCACTTCTGAATTTTCTTACCTTGAAAACCATATGATGGAACAATCCAAAATAGAATGAGAGAATATGCCAGAAGATGAGACTCCCAGGTTGGAAGGCACTTTATGAGTTACTGGGGAAGAGCAAATCTAAGTACCGCTATTGCTAAAGGTGCTACTAGATCAAACCTGAAAGGAAGTGTAGTAGTCAGCATGCACAGAGGTGAAAAGAAAGGCCGATGTCACACAATGCATCCAATCGGGACATGGAATGTGAGAAGCATGAATCAAACTGGAAATTATAGAGCAAGGAATAGAAAGGATGAACATCACTGTACTTGGTATGAATGAACTCAAGTGGACTGGAATAGGACATTTCCAGTCAGACAAAGTATTTTACTTTGGAAATGACAAAGCAGATAGAATCTCAGATAGTTTGCATACCGCAGGTCAGGAAGGATAGCACCATGTCCAAGAGGTTAACAGTATGTTTAACAAGGAGTGCCAAAGAAGCTGTTAGGGAAAAGAAAACTTCCTTCAGAAAATGGATATCTTGCCAAAACAAGGAAAACTAAATGGAGTACAAGTTTGCACAAAGGAGGTGCAAGTAGACAATAATGCTTTCAAAAGGCATTTTGAAAAGCATATCATTAAACAATATCAAGGTGAACAATTAATCTTTACATATATCAGAAGTAGAGAACCAGCTAGGGAGTCAGTTGGACCATTAGATGACAATGATATTAAAGGAGTACTAAAGGAGGATATGGAAATTACAGAGAAGCTTTTCACCTGTCCTCACTGCAGAAGCATCAGGACATATTAGCTATGCCTGAATTGATGGTTTCAGGAAGCATTTCTGAGGCATTAAGTAAATTGTGATGATAAAAAATGAAGGTCTCGACAGATTGAAAGTCAATAATCACTGGGCCCAGATAGTAGCCATTCTGGAGTTCTTAAGGAAGTTAAATATGACATTGCTGATACTGTTACAACATGTAACATCTCCTGAAGGCCAGCCTCTGTGTCAAAGGATAGAAAAATGGGCAGTATAATGCCAATTTCTAAATAAAGATCCGGAGGAATCAGAGAAATCACAGGACAATTAGCTTAGCATCTCTTCCATAAATTGTTTGAAAGAATTATAAAGGGAAAATTAATGAGCACATAGAAGGACAAGCCCTGCTGAAAAAGAATCAGCATCACTTTTGCAAAGGCGAATCCTATCTCGCTACCCTTTTAGAGTTCTTTGAGTGTATGAAGAAGTATAAGGACAAGAGAGAGGGAACAGATGCTGTTTACTTGGACTTCCAAAGGCCTTTTGACAAAGTCCCTCACCAAACACTTTTGCACAGACTTAGCAGTCAGAGAATAAGAAGATTGGTCCTCTTAGGATTAATACCTGGTTAAAGGACAGAGAGCAGAGGGTAGAATGATAGATTTTCCGAAAGGAGGAATATAAGCACTGGGGTTCCACAAGCATCTGTATAAGGACCAGTATTTTTAACCTATTCATAAATGATGTGGAATTAAAAATAAGCAGTGAAGTGACCAAGTTTGCTAACAATCCTAATCCTTTAGGGTGGTTAAAATAAAAAGGGATTGTGTGGTGTTTCAAAAAAGATCTCTCCAGCCTGGGAGAATGGGCATCAAAATGACAAATACAGTTCAACTTAGGCAAGTGTGAAGTGATACATGTTGAGCCAAAAGTCCCGACATCAATTGCAAGTTGGTTGGATCTGAGCTAGGAGCGAATGAGAAAGGAATCTTGAGAGCAGCCTGATGAAAATATCAATGTTTTCAGCATCTGTGAAAAAAGACAAATTTCATATTGGACATAAAATAAATATTTGAAATAAATTAGGAAAAGAATTGCAAATAAAACTGGCAAGATCACACTCCTCTGATACAAGCCTATGGTGCTTGGAATACCCTGTATATTTCTGGTCAAGTCATCTAAAAAAGGATGTCATAGAGCTGGAAAAAGGTGCAGGAAAAAGGCCACTGAAATGATCAAGAATCAAGATTAACTACCCTTTGAGGAAAGGTTGTAACATCTGAGATTTTTTAGCTTTTTTAAAAAAGCAAGTAACAAAAGACATAGTAGATGTGCAAAATTATGTATGGTATTATAGTATCCTCTCATAATAGCAGAAGCCAGGGACTAAGGTTGTATTGATACTGGGAAGGTCAGCTCATTTGATATTGATCAACTTTCTGCCCATGTCCAGTCCAATAAGTAGAAGTGGGCTGAGTGGTTTCTTCCACAGACTTCCTTCTCTAAGAAAGTGTTGTAGTTCACTCATCTTTAAAAAATGCAAAGGAAATGTGTACAAGTAAAATTCACATAAATTTGTACATATTTTACACATTTTGTGCAAATTCACCCCTGTAAAACCTATTAGCCTAGTGTGAGTTGGATAAAGTAGCCCTGTCTGTGTGAAGGCCTTGTGCTTTTTGGATGCTGAGTTGTGCCAATCAGCTGATTTTTTGCAAATTTTATAGTGGCTTTTGAATGAATAAATTGATACGTAACTGAAGGACAGAAGCCAGCAAGCTGGTACAACTTGTCCAATAGTGAATTGTACCAGCATAGGACTGGAGAATTGGAATTGAAGGTGGGGGCAGATTTCTGAAACTCCATAAAATTTGCACTTTCCCATCAGATTCCTCACACATTCCTATCAGGGTCATCCCATAAAGTTGATTGGTGGGAGAGTCAGAGCAGATAAAAGGAAATACTGCTCACAGAACTCATAGTAAATTGTGGAATTTGTTTCCATAAGTTGTTGTAATAGCCACAGATCTGGATGCCTTTAAAAGGGTATTGGGCAAATTCATGCAGAATAAGACTAGTAGCCATTAACTCTTCTGTACAGAGTGTAGCAGCCCTTATGTAGGAACAGTGCAGCTACTATAGCTTCAGTGCAAAGTATGTGTAATCTAGGTCTTCTGAGAACTATTAAAAGATTGCATAACAGTCACAGTTCTGTATTTTGGAAACTGCATGGATCAGCAGCAAAGTGTTCACAAATCAGGGAGCAGGGGAGTTGCACAGGAAGCGAATCTAACAGCCTAATCAGGGACAGTGTGATCCAGTGATTTATGGAGCAGGCTGCCCAGGACTTGGCTGCTAGATGCATTCCTTTCTCCATTAGCCCTTCTGCAGTATGCATGACTTCAAGAGAAGTTTGTTGTTTGTGTTAAACACAACTCAGTTACAAACAAGTCCTCTTTGGCACTTGCTGAAATTGCTCTGACCCACCTACTCTCTTGTTCAGTTGTCTCAAGCTTGATCTTTTCTTGACATTAAATAATCTGGAAATGACTTACTCTGCTTTGCTTCTCATATGTCTCTGTCTCCTGAGGCAGTTATGAATACTTGAGTAATAAGTCAAACAGGTTAGAGAGGAAAAGGGTATCTTTGAATCTGCTTGAAGACCAATTAGAAAAGGAAGGCAAAACATCAGGCTTGATTCTTCTACACAGGTATTCTTGGAAAATTTTGAAAGTAGCTTTTTTCATCTCTTCCTTGTCCCTTTCTTCAGCTGCCAAATCCTACTTCTTTTTAGAAAGGATTTGGAAAAGTTTTAAGGGTTTTGCTAGTAAAGAGGTGGAGTATTTCACATCCTCAGGCTCTTGTTTTGCCTGCGGTGATTTCCTTCCTGCTAATTGGCAGTTTCTGATTGTTCCCAACTGATGACTCTGTTAAACAGGAAAGAGTTTCCCCATGAACAAATGCCTTTCTGATAAACAGGTGCTTCTCTTCCTAATGCTCTGGGACACAACACATTTCATTCTGGATTTCTTCCTAAATTTTCTGTCTGCAAGTATGAGGCTCAAGAGGAATGGGTCTTATACATTGAACAGGTAAGGAAGAATAGCTGCATCCTTAATTTTTTTTTCTTACTCCTCTCCTCCCGCAGTGGTATGCAAAAGGGGTAGGTTGTGTCTGAAGTTACAACAAACTGCTTTTCAGAGTGTTTCTGCTACTTCTATTGTCACAATGGCATCAAATGGCATTTGCTGTATTTTCATACTGTCTTTTACATTAAAAGACAAAGTATCTGGTAGTATGGGGTGAGAACTTGCAAAGCTTTTTACCATTTTTGTGTCCCTTTGCAAAGTATTTTGTTCTTCCTAAGCTTCAGAAGGAAACAGATACTGGGAGAATGTAATGTAGTCTGTCCGGTGCAGTAAGGTACTAGAACTTAACCTGAGACCATGGATTTTGATAAGGAGTTTTGGGAACGGCTGGGGCTGATAATTGCTCAGTAATATAGATAGTAAAATATGTTTCATAATGTCTACCCTTGGGAAGTCAAGAGCATTTTAGATAATAACTTGCTTTAAATATTTTTGATAAGATTGGCATATGTTGAGGAACCCTGTATTTTGCAGTAGCTCGCCATCATTATTTCACGGTTAGAATTTTGCCTTTTGCTTAATGCAGTGAATTGAGTACTGGGCTATAGCATTTATAGCCACCTATATTGATTGATTCATTTTATACCACCCAATAGCCAAAGTCTGTCTATATAAAAAATGTAATTCATTTTTAAAAGATGACATTAACTGTTAAATGGGACTTAACTGCAGAGACAGATTTCACTGCAAGGTTGCTTAGTTTTTGAACTCTACACTTTTGCAGAAAAGGAATGATTGTTTACATTTAAACCAAATTTCATGTTTGAATCTTGCATTTTTTTCCAAGTTTGCTATAACCATGCCCACTCTTCCTCTGATGAAGAAACTTGTTAGGAATAATGATATTTTGAGCCAGTGTATATGGCATATATGATTATATGGGGTCACTTTATCTGCATTCCATGCCTCATGGAACTGTGCTTATGCAGCTGAAGTCTTGTGCAGACTATGAGATCAGCTGACATAAGAAAAATACTTTCTAATGGATTTAAATCTAACTAAACTAATCCATGAATATGTATGCCTAATCTAAGATGAATGCTAGAAGGAGTAGCATTCTCTTTTATAGCCTCCCCTATGGGCTGGCAAGGCAGCAAGCCCTATGGCAGTGGAGCTTCTCATGTAGTGTGACTTTCATGTTGAGTGTTACTGGAGCTTGCCATGGTGCTGAATTACATCCCCAAAACAGATTTGCAATGATGAAGTGACCTGTATAGCTCCTATGAAGCTCAAATTAAAAGTTGTAGTAGATAAGGAGCCCCACTGGCATGGCTGTCAACAGCCTCCCCTACCTATAAGACTCAGGCAGCAGCATCACAGAGGCAAGGGAACAGGGTTGCATAATTATGGTGGCTACAGCAAGCCACAATGCATGCCTGTTGGGTTTCCTTCATTACTCACACCTGCATGGCTTGCTATATTGTCCAAATATGGACACCTTAGCTTGTTTGGGGTGGGCAGCAGCCCTCAGATAGTCAAAAGCTTAGCTCATGGGGTGGTTGCAACAAACCATAGTGATTTGTTTCTGCCTTTGTAGTAGTGCAAACTAGGTTAAAGTCTTAAAGAGAAACACAGGAGAATTTGATATTTAATCAGAGTAGACCAAGCACCTCTGCTACAATAAATTCTTGGTACTTTGTGATAATATATAAATGTTAATTTCAGCTATGGATGTTCCCAATTCCTAGTCATCCTGGTCCAGCCTCCCTACCCTCCAGCTGTAGGACTATAATTTTCATAATCACAAACCAGCACAAGCTGGCTAGGGATAATGTGAGTTGTACCCAAACACAACTGTAGAGCACCAGGTTAGGGGAGGTTACTGAAGCCCACTTCCACTCAGATTACTTTCCAATAAGACAACATGCCAAACTCCTCTTCCTACAGCAGAGTATAATGTTCTTCTGCTACCTATGACTGCTTCAGTAATTTCAAACCAAACAAAAAAGCCATTACGAGAAGGTATTTTGCCTGATACATCATCATTCCTTCTAATAGCAAATGAAAGTGATGACTGCTGCCAGAATTGTAGCCAAAATTATTGCTGTTGTTATGTGCTGTCAAATTATCTCCAACTTATGGCAACCCCGTGAATGAATGCCCTTCAAAATGTCCTGTCAAAAAAGGCCTATTGAAAAATGAGGGAGGGGTATTAATGTATAACACCAATTCTAGCTTGTTTACTGGCTGCCAGCATGTTTCCAGCCCAATTTATGGTGCTAGGTTTAACTTATGAAGCCTTAAACACCTTGGAACCTCAATACTGATGGAATGCCTCTCCTGGAATGAACCCATCCAAATGCATCTCAGGCTCACCTCAGAGGGCCTCCTCTGAAGCAGGCTCAGCAGTGGCAACAAGGGAGAAGGCATTTTTGCTGGCAACCTCCCAGTTGTGGAATGATCTCTTTACTTGAAGTCCTCCTCCTCCTCCTTCGCTCCAGGGTTGGTGTATTTGACAGCAAATTATGGGAATGTAATATCAATTGTTTTATCAGATCTCTCAATAACTGTCCTCAATAGCTTAAATGTTTTACATTTTGTATGCTAAAAATTTTATGTAATGTTTTGTAATTTTTGAGAATCATTCAAAAAGGATAGGCTACAGGGTAATGCAGATATAACCACAAAGTGAACTTAGAAGTTTATAGAAGATGGGCAGAACGTAAGTTGCTCTATGTAGGTACTATGTGGCTTGGACCTACACAGACTTTGAGATCATCTTTGGATGCACTTTTCTGTGAGATGCAGTGAGCTGTGGTAATGCTGATAATTTTATTTTTAATAATGCTTTCTATCAATTTACCTGGAATGAATATTAAATTGAATTACCTGTAATGTCTTGGATCCCTTTTATGAAAGTTCTGTTACATTAGCCACTTTCTGATCTGCAAAGGCTGAGACAAGGTACATACTCAATGAAGAAATTTATACTTGAGTTCCATAAGAATGGTTTTGTGGATACCGTACAGATTTGTGTAACTTGTTGATTTTTGATTTGTCAGGAACATCTAAAACTTCATTTCTTGTGGCTAGTAGTTGCCTCTCCCTGTCTGAAACTCTGTTTAGGCACAGGTATCTGCCCTGTATCTTCAGCAGTGGAGACAGATACAAAGTATTTAATATGTTTTTCTACAATCTCATTATCCTTTAAAACACTTTTAAGTCCCTTGTCTAGTGGACTAGTTAGATTTTTTAAAATTGTTGTTCTTAGCCATACACCCTCAGATTTTCTTTTGTGTCCCCTATGGTTTGCTTGCATTTATTTTGCACCTTTTCTCCTCCCTATTTCAGAATAGTTCCATTTTCTAAAGAAAGAAAAAGATTCCTTCTGCTTATTGGCCATCCTGGGATCCTCTTGGACTTGAGAGTGCCTTTACTGAGCTGCAGTATAACATTCTAGCTGATTGCATTGGAAACATCCTTCTTGCATGGGGTCTTCCAAAGCCTTATGTTCTCCCTGCTAGATACTTAATAGCAGTGGCCAGCTATTCACCTTATATCACATGAAGATAATTAGTAATTTATTATGCAAGTGTACTGCTTCTTGATTTAGAATAGTAATTCACATTCAAATCAAAGCTTATTAAAGGATTTAGTTGATGCTAAATTTTATTTTAATATACAGTGGTACCTCAGCTCACGAACGCCTCAGTTCACGACCAAATCGGGTCGCGAACGAGATTTTCATAAAAATTTTGACTCAGGTAGTGACCTCTGCATTGGAGTGGGGAGATGGCCACAATCTTGCTAGGGGTGGGTGGGTGGGTGGGGAGATGGCGAGATCATGCCTGTCTTTGGTGCACAAGCGCACTTGTGATTGCTCCCGTCTTTCCTGCATGAGTGCAACTGCGATCTTGGCCATCTCCTCCCCAGCACGATCGCATCCTTCTCCCCCCTGAGCATACCTGTGATTGCGCCCATCTCTCCCCGCCAGCATACCCACGATCATGCCTATCTCCTCCCCATCCCCCGGTGTGCCGAGATGACGGGTGCATGCAGGGATGACGGGCACGATCGCAGTCATGCTGGGGGTGGGGAGAAGGCCCCGCTTGTGCTTGGGGTGGGGGGGGGGGGGAGATGGCTGCGATCTTTGTTGTTCTTTGTTACTTTGCTTCACATTTTTCTGATTAAAAAAATAGTTACAGAATGGATTAACCTTATTTATGTTGAACCTTATGGGGAAACTTACTTGGCTCACAACCAATTTGAGTCATGACCAGAGTCCTTGAATGGATTAAGTTTGTGAGCTAAGGTGCCACTGTAATTGTAGTCTCATCTCCTAAAAATAAACTTAATAACCATCATCATTTACAAACCTCCAAATCAACATGGGCAAAAAGAATTTACATTTCAAACATTATATTTGAAATGGAGCACATTTAAATTCAAAATGCTGCAGCTTTGAAAAAGGTAGTATTGTGATTTCCAATAAGCTGCATGTGGACATTTCTCTTGGTGCCCACTAGATTCCTTGCTCTTCCTGATTTTTTAAAGTTTAAGTGTTCAGCCAAAACCAAAAAACTGGAAGCAAAAGAGCCCGCATCCTGTGTGCATCATCTTTAATTTCATGAATGCCTCTGAACCCCAGATAGTGGGTGGCTGCAGCCCATAGCTTTGCTTAGGAGCCTGCCCAGCCAACCAGAAAAAAACATAAATGATGTGGCTAAAGAAATGGTGAGGAACAGAGAGGAAGGGAGTCATGCCTCTGCTGGAGCAACCCTTCTGTGAAGAGGAGCTAGAAGGAACAGACAATGCCAAGGAGCCACCCAGGAGAATTGGGGTAGACTGGGCCCTTAAGGGATATCACTGTGAGGTTGACACAAGAGGAGGCTGTGTGACCTCCTAGCTTCAGAGATCACTGTTGCCTCTAGAGTTGGATCTAGAGAAGAAAGGAGAACTTCTCAGAAGTAAGGCCCTCTCCCAAGTAGGACTTTACCAAAGAGCCTATAACATACTGCAGCTAGAAGGAGCTTGGGAATATTTGGCTATATAAGCGTTCAGTTCTAGTCTAGCTGATGCTAAAACAAATCACACTTTTAACTCTGGTGCCTTTTACCTTGTTTTCCAGAATATGCTTTGTGATTAACCCTCTGTGTTATTGATTCTTGGACTCCTGCTTGACTCTGCTTGTGAACTGCATGAAGTATCTTGATCCCGTATTGAATAGAATCCTTTGTGTTTGACCTGTTGCTTCTTTAATTTTCTTGCTTTTAAAATTTCTCCATAATCTGCTCTAATGTGGAGTCTGATCAAGTCATAACAGAACAGGGGATGCCGTGTGTGTAGGGAGTGCTCCCTGTTTAAAAGTAGTGCTGATTAATTGGTTTGTTTGTATCATTGTGGAGTGTTTTTCCTCAGATTTGTTTGTGTATTTCTACAATCATCTCCAGGTTGTCTTTTGTGAAATATGCTTATGGAGACAAATATGTGATTGGCATTTGTGGTTCAAATCCCACTTTTTTCTCCTCCTCAGTTTCTTGGCCAAGTTACTTGCCTCTGAGTCTCATCAGTTCGACTTCTATGAAATTGGTGTTGGAGCAGAAGACTGAATTGAAAAGAATGATTGTGTGGTTTTAAACTCTTCCCCCCACCTCTTCCCTATTCTTAATTCTTGGACAAACTATTTTCCTTGAGGCTCACCTTTTGGCAAACAGGTGCTTTGACTAGTTATGCCCACCATGGCAGACATTGTGTGACAATGCTCACAATGTGCTCCTAAGATTCCATATGTGCCTGGCAGGACAAAAAAAGTTGGATTTATACGAGAATGGATAAGAAGCAGACTGAATTTGGAATTTGGAATTCTAATCTGTGTTTTATAGCCTGCCATCCCAATTTATGGTTTGAAGTAAATGGACACTGAGCCACCACCATTCCTGCCTTGACCTTGCATGAAACTTTATTGACTCGCGAGCGCTAAAGTGCTTATTTTGTATATTCAACATGGTCAGTCTTTCGAGTGTGGGGGTGCTACTCCGTTTTAACAAAAATACTTGGTTTCTAAGTTAAGCAGAACATGTACGGGAGAGAATCTCTAATTAAATCTCCAGCTATTTTATGTTTGTCTCATCACAGGTGGCCTCTTAGCATTATGCAATGGAAAAAGTTCTAAAAAATAGCATTTACTTGCTCAGCTTAATCTTTTAACTCGTCAGCAGAGAGATAGTTTGTCCTTGCAAATGTTATCCTTTAATATCTCATTTTTAATTGGCTGCATGTTTGTCTTCTTCATGGGTGTGAGCCAGAAATGTACTGAAGGAAAGCTGAGAAGACAAGGCAGATACACAGTTTCAAACTCAGAATATTTATTTTTTAATTTATTTTAATATTTATCCCATCCCATTCCAGTCGGCTCTGGGTGGTTTACAAATAGTAAACTTAAATTTTATACAATGTTTTAAAAATATGTACAGTTTTAAATTAAAACTACTAATAGTAATCTGGAATAGAATTTCAGGTGTTTATGGAACCTATATCCTTTCTCCTAGGAAGATGCCCCCTCCTTCCAAGAATGGCAGTAGGCAATATGCAGCAATATGCAGTAGGCAGTAGGCAATATGCAGTACAGGGTTCAGTGCCTTGGTTGGTAGCAGAAGTCATCAAACCTATAACCATCCTCTCTTATTCCTGTTGGCAGTTCCATTTCATATGACATTTCTTTCAAAGTATGCTGCATATATGATTGTATCTTGCTGGAATGATGAGTGAGTGCCACTCTGCTAATTCGTGTGCCAAAGGAATTTGAATGTTCTCTTTCCTTTTCTGCTTTAAGAAGGTTAAAAAGTATTATTGTTTTAGCTCTTCGCTCTAGAGGAGTTTGCGGGGGTGGGGGGAGATGTGTGTCCTCTCCAGCAGCCGAGGGTTGCAGTCGAATAACATATGATAGGCAGCATGTTTCCTCATCCCTGCTCTAAGGTCAAAATGTGGGGCAGCTGTTTCAGTACATCTTGATTTGTACAATTCACCTTGTAATTGGGAAACATGAAAAATTGTGCAACAGTGCTAGTAATGCTTCAGGATATGTGGTATGTCCTTTTTTTTTTTTTTGTGGTCATCTGATACAAAAGATAAGGTAGTTTTTAAATTACTGTTACAGCACATGGTCAAGACAATAAGTTAACTATACTTAAGTAATTTCTTAATGCCTCCTGGGTATCAGAAATGGTGAGCCACTTGAACCTGGGCCAATTTTTCTAACCCAAGAGAGCTCTTATCACCAGTTGCTTGTATTTATTCAGAATGTATAAGTGGTTTTCATGTTCATTGTTACTTATCACCATTGATAATAAAATAGTATAATGCAACATAATAAAACATAAAATTTTAGAAATAGCATCACATTAATATAACAATTATACAAAGTACAACAGCCAGTCAGTCTCTCCGTAGGCTATATGTGAATTAAAAATGATTCAAACTGTTGGGTCTGAAGTGGGTCTTTCTTGGAAGGAACTTCAAAAGGGGGCAACTATGGTGTAGATTCTACTTTGAGTATAGGAGATCTCAAGGGATGAAGGGTCTTTTGGAGAAGACATGCATGCCTAAAGATGTACCAAAACTGACCCATTTAGGGTTGATGCATGTTCTGTGAACCAGCAAATGATGGAATGAAAGGTATCTGACAATTTGCAAACCATAGGGCGGACAGATTTGCAGCATCTATATATCCCTACATTTTATCACACCCAGGAATGAAATGTATCCATCCTGCAGATTTTTGCTGTGAACAAGTGAAAACTTGCAAGACATTTTCAGGGAAGGCATTGTGGTGAGTGAGAGTTTTTGCTTCTTTTTCCCTCTGTCATTTGGGGAATGGGGAAATCCCTTTGTCTGAGCCAGTTTCCTGCCTCCCCTTCAGGATTACATCATCTGAGTTCTAGATTTAATGGTTGCCCATTGTGTGGAATTTGAGGGTGTAAAATTGGTGGGGAGGAAAGGTCCTTCTCAAAATTCCTGGAAGAAATTGCACAATTAATCCAAATATAATACGATTCCTAATGTGCCACAGGTCTGGACTGTAGTTACTTTGCAGGAATTCAGAACAAAGCAAAGCAAAATAGAGGCAGGAAGTAAAGAGGAATGAGTAGGTTCTATTTCAATTATATTGCTTAGTTTAGTTGTCATAGTGTATTGGGACTAGGGCTTGCTTCAGAGGCATCTCAGTGAAAAAAGGCTTTTAAGGAACTAGTTGGAGAAGAGAGGTGGTGCCTCCCTCCCTCTTCAAGAAGCAGTTCCAGGCTCAGAGACAGCATGGGAGAAAGGGCAGTGTCATTTCTCAGAGACAGACAGCACTGCATGTTTGTTGGTGGTAGAGCTGGATGCAGAAATACTGCAGGAAGTGAGATATGAATAGAGTTTGGGATATGAATCGAGTTACATGAATTGGCTCTCACACTGAGGCAATGGGAAACCTGAGCCCTAGAGCCAGTCTTATTAGGCAGAGTGAGACTGGTGCTCCAGGGAGCAGAGTGAGGAGGAATAATGAGGTGTTGGAGGACAAAGTAGTGGAAGCCACATGGTGTACCTGAGATCTCCCAACTGTCTTAGCCATGGCAGAGGATCCTGTCTCACTGTCAGTGATGAAATGAGGTTTCACTGCCTGTCTGAGCTGTGCCTGGAATATGGGAGTGGGGTGCCATCTTGCTCTTCGGGCAGCAAAATACCTTGAACTGATCCTCTTGAGCCATCCCCTGGTGTTGAAGTGGCTGGGGTAGAGTAGGCTCAGGCAAGAACTGGACACCTACGTCATAGATTTGTTCATATGTCTGCCTTTTCAAAGAAGTACAAGTTTTAATATTCCTATATTGTCCTGATTTGGAGTAATGGTTGGAAGATGTAGTACTTTCACATTTTATTAACACTTTGGTCATCTTGCACTGACCACAGTAGCAAAAACAAGTTAGCCAGTATGTCTGAGCTGGCAAGCTCTGTCTTGTATGCATGAATTGTTTTCTAGCTCTGGTTTCTTTGTTAGTGGTGTGTAGTTGTTTTGAGATGAATGAAGGCAAAGATGAGCAGTTGGCCACCTATGTAGCCGTGCAAATATTTGCTAGGAATGGAAGCTATATCTTTTCAAGGAGCATTCTGAATAGGTTAATAAGTTGGAATTGTGAAAGTCAAACTTAGCATTGCATTCTTCAAGGTTCCTTTGATTTTGCCATCATTATTTTGTCTGACTTTATTACTCTTTAGAGTTGCTGTTATGTCACTTTGGATCATTTGATTGTGTCCTCAGTGTGCATGAAGACCACTTTGAGGTCTGTTAAATACTTATTTCACGGTTCTTTTAAAAATTCAACTCATTGTTTCACAGTATGCTTTGCTAAATTGACTTCTTCACTACTGTCACACCTACCCTGAGGAACAACATGCCATGTACATAGAAGCTATAATCACAGGCGTAATTGTCAGGATTTTTTTATATTGCTAACTGACTGGGTTAGATTGAATTCATGGTTTTCTAGAGGTTTTTCTTAAAGGTAATAAACTTAATACTTCCAGCAAATTGTTGTTATGTGCCATCAAGTTGTCTCTGACGCATGTCAACTGTATGAATGAGAGCACTCTAAAATGTCCTGTCCATGACAGCTCTGTTCAGCAATTCCAAGTTTAAGGCTGTGACTTCCTTTATATATTCAATCCATCCAACAAATTATTATCACTCATAAAAGTTCTCCCAGTATTCATTTTTCTCTGTCACTGTGGAAAATAGTTGGAAAATATCTGTGACCTACATGAAAAGCTCAAAGCATGTGATTTGTAGCAATTCAGAATTAATTTGCCTTGTGATCTTTGAATATGCTGTGTCAGGATCCCTGGATCAGTTGAGTTTTTCCATATGTAAGGGATGTTTGCTATAGCTGTGTGGTGCTTAATTAAATGCCAATGAGGCATGAGATGTTTTTCAGGTGGGATATGGAGCTGCCTTTGACAAGACAGTTTATATGCCCCTCAACCCAGCATGTGTATATAAATCTGTCAATTTGATGTTAACACCTCATGCATCTGATGAAGTAGACAGTGCCCACAAATGCATGTGCCAGAATAAATTTATGGTGCCAAGACCCCTTGTTGTTTTTGCTTTCTCAGACTAAAATGGCTTAGCCCTCTGCTAAGAAATTGCTTAAATTTATGTGCAGACAGTTGGTTCCCTATTGAGTAAAATATTCCAAGCTCTTTCCAACATAGTGAACCCTATCTAATTAACAGTGCAATCCTATACGTATTGACTAAGAAATAAAGACACATTGACCTGCTTTCTACAAGGCCCCATTGTGTTCCTGACTTCTGCTTTCATTTTACAGCCCATGATTGGATAATTATAGATTGCTCTTATGATGTCTGAACCCACTGTGTTGTTTGGGTGTTCAACAACCCAGAGTTAACTTATGATGTGTTCTTTTTTCCTCTTGTGCTTGGTGGATTGTGAGTTAATTAACTCATTATTTCCTTTTACTTACAAACTGGCTTTCTCTCAGATAAGCAAAATAAATGATTACAATCCAATATGGTTGGTTTGTATATGTGGTTTTAGAATGATGACAGATGGAGCTTTAACACACATGTTAAAAACTTTTATTTCTATGCTGTGGACCCTGCTTCTTTTTCTTGTGAAGACTTTAGTTGTCTTTGCCATTAATTATAAGTAATTTCTGGATAGCTGATTCCAGTGTTCTCCAAGTTACTTCTGTGCAAAAGCTAAAATAATCTATAGTTACCAGGAAGCAGTCACATTCTCAATTCACTTTCTCCAAACTATAGAATCCTATTTATAAGATATCTGCATTTGAAAGCTTTTATTGGCTTTTTAAAATCTGGAGGAAGGCGCTTTTCCAATGAATGGTGTTCTTTCAGAATGTTTCAGCATGACTCCAATAACTGCCAAGTTTAAAAGGCTGTCTGTTTGTTGCATTCCTGATTTAAAACTAGTCAGTCTGGCTTTTTAAATGCTAATCCAAACTTATTAGTGAAAGCAAATATACCAAATCTGAAACCTATAGCAGTGAACCTATTTACCATTACATCATGTGTTGGCTATTTATAATTGCAATGTGTCCCAAACAATACTGTTGTCACCTTAGCAATGCCTCAGAGCATATTCTGATGACCAGCCGCCCACCAGAAAGAAGTTGTCTTTTGTACATTTTAACACTTTTTTCAAATGGAAATAGTGCTAGCGAATTTTATTTTCTTTATTATGGAAATAAACGTTCCTGCTGCATATACTGAATGTCAGGGCCACTGATCTTTGCATCTGTTCTGATGCTTTCCATTGCAAATATCTGCTACAGATGTTAATAGTAAACATACAGGATCATTTTTGTTGATATGGTAAGCTAATGACATACAGGTCATTTCCCCATGCACTTCAGGGCTCTTTGGAATTCTCTCTCCAACTGTAAGGCTTTGTGCTGTGTTGCAGAATGCTCCAGTATGTCCTCTGCCTTGCGGGCAGTATTTTAAGTGACATGAAGGATTGCACTGGGATGGGCGACATTTGCAGTGCAGATAGATAGAAACTTTATTTGGTTTCTTCAGAGTCTATTCATAGGAGATCTAGAATATGAGTATCTAACTCAGCCTTGCTAATCTCAAATATTTTAAAGAATTGTTTACATTATATTGAGTAGTTATAAAGATGTATAAAATGGGTTATGTTTCAAAAATAGTTTCAAAGTTACTAGTTTCGCAGAAAATAAACAATTCTGAGAAAATAAGTGTAAGTTATTTAGTGAATTCTGTAAGTTTGTTTTAAATATTTACATGCATTAGCAGGCCTGAAGTACATAATGCCCAAGTACTGATTGTGCCCTGCACCTGGCTGTTTGTATCCTTGAGGGGGATTCCAGATATCCAATATCTGTTGCTTTTGCCCACTTTACTGACACTTCAGGTTTGCTTAAGTGAGAATGAGCATAGAATGATGCCTGCAGCTATATTGTTTATATTCTCCCCAGATTCGGAGGTGCATGGTATTTCTCCAGCCTATTGTAGCCAGACAGCTGTGCTTTGATAACACACCTGCATCTGAGTTTTCCTTACTGGGTGAATTACTGGGGAGGTGAAACCCATCTTTGGTGTTGGGGTGGAGTCATGAAGCAATTAAAAAGAAATAAGGAAAAAGATGAAGGGAAATCAAGGATGTGAGTTTATACAGATACCTGCAATGGAGACTGAGTATAGTGTGCTATCGAGTACAGAGAGAACAGGAGCAAATTACAGGTACAGACACACTTCTGTGTGATGAAATCAGGGTGCAGATGGGGGTATAAGGTTATGGTGGGGTGTGTAATGGGGTGCTAAATAATTTGCATTCAGTTGTAGCTTTTGATGGTTCAGAGAGAAAAGAGGATTAACAGAGTGGTTAAGCTCTTAGGGTTTTTTTGATGCAAAGCTAAGGTATGGTTTACCTTATGATAATGAGTCTGTTCACCCAAAGCTCTTCTCTCCAGTGCAGCTACAAGGATGAAACTGCTTCTGTTTTAGATTAACCACAGTTTACTGTGTGATCCAAAACCTGAACAGTAGTTAATCTAACTATGGTTAGTTGAAATAAGCTGTCATGAGCATGACACAAACCAGCTTTGTAAACAGTAAAGATGGATGAGATTAACCATAGTATCAGTAGTTCAGATGACAGGATAACATCTAAAATAGAAACAAAAGCTTAAAAATTCTTCATGGAGTGTGTTGCTCATTCTTATAACAGTAAATTATGGTCTAACAGAAGATTGAAGTAAATTTTTAACAAATATAAAATTGTTTTTCTTCAGTTAATGTATCATGACCCTTTAGATTTGAGTTAATAAAGCTGTAAAAAAGAAATCTGACCTGTTCACAGTTGGTGAATAAGATTTGCAGAAAACCTCAGGTTAGTACATGCTAGAAGCAGCAAGAAACTTGTGAAAACTTACCCTGTAACCTGGAATGTTTGTGATACTTCTCAAATGTTTGATCCTGAACTCTGTGTGTTACTAAACTGTTTTTTTAAGATCCAGTATGAAACAGATAACCCCCTCTGATTTTAAACCAAGCCAAAACACTAAGATTGTCCTGTGTTTGAAAATGTCATCAGGCAATTTGTAGTATTGTGGTGCTTTAGCAAAACTAGTTGTCATGCCAGATCTGCACCTGGTTACCCCATTTAAATGAGGCTGATTTGAATTTGTCACATTGTGATCTTAATTGGTGTTCATGTAAGGGACTGTGGGTAGCCCAGTGGTTTAAACTGCTGAGCTGCTGGGCTGATTGATCGAAGGTCGACAGTTCGAATTCGCAAGATGGGGTGAGCTCCCGTGCTTAGTCCCAGGTCCTGCCAGCCTTGCAGTTCGAAAGCATATAAATGCAAGTAGATAAATAGGTACCACTTTGGTGGGCAGGTAACAGCGTTCCGTGCACCTCAGTATTTAGTCATGCCGGCTACATGACCACGGAGACTGTCTGTGGACAAACGCTGGCTCCCTCAGCTAGAAAACGGAGATGAGCACCGCCCCCAAGAGTCAGACGTGACTGGTCTTTAATGTCATGGGGAAACCTTTACCTTTACCTAATTTTCATGTGTCTTGCATATTTGAGGGCAGGAATTGTTTCATCTTTGCAAAATACTGTGGCTGAATGCAGGACTGGGACTCAGGAGATCTTGAGCTAACTTGGTGACTTTGGGATAGTCTTAGCCCAACCTGCTTCACAAGGTTGTTGTAGTGAGGATAAGATTGAGAGGAGAATTATATAAGCTGCACTGAGTTCCTTGGAATCGAAAAATGTGGGATATAAACAAAACAAAAAATAAATATTAGCTATTGCTGTTCTGAAAACTTTTCTACATAAGAATATGATGTATATTCACAGTTGCAAAGAAGAAATTTCAACTTTGTTAATAAATTATATGTGTTCCTTTATAAATGAAGGAATAATTTGTGCTAATGTTTAGTTGTGTGTTTTGGATAGTTTTGATCACGATTATGACTTGGCTTAACGTTTATGGGGTGTAACTGCTGATGAGCTGTTCAGTCTCTCCCTCTTGATAAATAGAAATGACTTAGACACAGGGTTAAGTGCATCATAGAATCCAATGTGATGTCAGAATACACTGACATCTTGTTTTGAAATTAAATAGGAAGTGTTAGGGTAGAAAGGGAACACTGGGAGCATATTTAATCTCATATAGATTAGTTTATCAGTCATTACATTTCCCCAGAGAATTTTGGAACTAGTGATATGATGGCACTGTTCATAAGCTAACAGGTACTCCAGTAGTACATCTAAGAGCAGGGATTCAGTGCACTGCATAAGCAATTGAAATAACATGCTCGGATTTGGATGGAATCTTTCAAATTCCAGTCAGTAGAATTATATTAAATTAATTGTGGTTGTTTGTTAAATTGGAATAATCTATATATACCACTGCATTTAGATTTTTTCTGATACTGAATTTGTAGCATTTGACATTAATTTGATATGAAGTTCTTAAAAAGTGCCATTTCTTTGGGAACACACAGACATGGATGGCTCTATCACTAGAAAATACAAGATTTTAAAACTGCTTCCATAACTTGATTTCTTCTAGTTTAAGGACAGTCAGAAAATATATTTAATACTAACTTACATGTATAAGCAGTTTGCTTCTTTTTTATAATTGATAGAAAAATGTTATACAAACTAGTTGATACCCTTGAAACATGTTTCTGTTTCTCTGCATTTGATCATTGGGATTTCCTGAAGACTGACATGAGAATTTCCACAGCAATGGGAGTGACCATCCAGCTATCCTTTTGCTTATCACTGCATTTGAACAACTGGTCCTGCCAAACTCCACCTTTCTCTGAAATCTTTCTGTGTGGGAATGATTTTAATCCTGTTGTTTCCCTTTTTCCCAGACAAGGGAGGAGTTTTTATATGTAATTCCTTGTTCTAAAAAAACAAAAAATGCTGCAAAGATGGCTGCACATCTTCTGTTGATTGCAATTGAAATAAAAGTAAACTGCATTTACATGAGCTAGAAGTGCACTTTTAGCTATTGCAGGTTTTTTTCTGAGCATATTTTTAAAACCCACTTTATGCTGATCTCTCTTATGGGAAGCATTTGATTTGGAAAAATGTTGCAGACCTTGAAGATGAGTGTTGCAGTCGAGATCCCATCAACAAATATAAAAGATAGGTGAAGTGATGTCCTCAGTCAGAAATGCTGCCCCTGCTCAGCTTTTAACCCCTTAGTTACCATCACTTAAAACTGCATTGATCTGCTGCTGCCAGCACTGAACACAGAGCATAGCATGTGTGAACTGGCTGTTTTATTTATTATTTTAGGATGTTTGCAAGCCTTCCTTCAGTATGGAAAGGTGGGATATGAATAGTTTAATAATTTAGCACAGGAGTCAAATTTTTAAGTGAGCTGTATCTGTGGATTTTCCTCATATGGTGCATTTTGTGTACAGAGATCCATTGAAACATCTTATACAGTGGTAGGGAGACATTCACAATCTTTATCCATGGGAAATTGTGATGCATGGTGTTTTAGTAGTTTTTCCTTTCAGAGGTTCAGATGTCTTCTGTTCTTTCTCAGTGCCCACTATGCCAGAGAGACCTTTCCAGAACACCTACATGATGCCATCTCTCATCAAATTCCCTCTAAAACACACCTTTTCTCTTAAAACAATTGTTTAACCTCTTTGTGCTTATTTCCAACTGAAATGAAGCTTAAATGCAAGTCTGTACAGTACCCCGATGCTGTTACACAAGTCAAAATTTAGATTGTAGGCTTGAGAAAGGAGCCTTTCTTTTTGGCTAATTTTAGTGTGCAGGGGGGCATTCTATGTCTGTTCCTCAAAAGTTTTCCTTGGGCAGTTATAATCAGGAAGGTATAAAGCTTTGCAAGCTGCAAAAAGTGTGCATATGTGGATTTTAGTGTTTTTTCAAAGGATGCAGAAACTTACTGGTAGTAGCAGTGGCACTTGTCTGAGCAGTCACCATTTGACAGCCATGTCCATAAAGGTCCCATGCAGAGAAACACTGCAGTTATTCCCCATATCTTTAGACATGAATGTAGGTGATTATGTAACCAAAGCAACAGTACCCGCTATAAGCGGGAAGTATCAGTATGCCCAGTGGAGCGGAGCAGTTTCAGAAGTGGGTGCTCACTCCAGACAGCCCAAGGATTGACCACTCTATTGCTACAGAAAGCTGACTAATTGTTGGAGAATATTGGGTGGGCTGTGGAATGGAATGGAGTATCATGGAATACAGCATGGCTTACTGGAACCCTAAAAAGAAGCATTTTGGAGTGCAGATTATAGTTTTCCATACATCAGTGACTTGTTGCAAGTTCTCCTTGTGTCATGACAACAGTGTTACACCAAAGAGGTTTGGATAGGAAAATATAGAGGCTGCCACACATGTGTGAGAGATATTACCACAGAAATCATTTGGACACCACTTACATCATGATGTGGCATCATTGTGGAAAAGAACTGTAATGGAACAGTGGCAGCTGGTGCAGCCACAGAAAAACCTGCTTATACCCATGGAGGTAGCTGCCGCCGCCACCACCACTTCAAAATGAAGGCAACAGTGGCAAAATATGAATGAGTAAATGAGTTTCAGCCCCTTCTCACCTCAATTGTCTCAAATTTCATCCAAAAGTTTTCATATGACAACATCTTGCCTGCTCTGGCTGATGAGTCAGATCACTTCGTGTTAGGCTGAGGATAAATACTTCACTGCTATCACGAGCTATGATTTAGTTAAGCTGTACTTGGTTATCTTCAGGTATAGCAGTGCAGCAAGCTAAATCGATAAAGGAGAATTTGTTATACAGTTCTGACAGCTTCAAATAAGTGCATTTTAATGCTGTGACAAATTAAACTAGTAAAGGTTTCTTTAGTGTCCATTACTTTCTCCCACTTTTGAGCTGGGCATCCTGCGGCCAAAATGGGGAGGAAAAGAAGAATGCTGAAAACATGAGCAAAAAGCAATTTGTGGTTTGCAGGCTATAATCTAGTTTCAGTTTATAGTTTAGATGATGGAACAACATCAGAAAATGAAAATGCTCAGATGTACAAGTTTGGAATAAAATTGCTATTGGCACTATCACTAAAATCCTAATTTTGTATTTTTCTTTTGAAAGAAATACCTCTTTGAATGAGGACTATTTCATAACTGTCTTTATTAGATTGAGACCACACCATGAGCTCATGTGTTCCCCTGTTTCCTTCCCTCCTTTCCATTACATTTGAACCAAAAAAATTAATTTAATCTAGACTGTAATCTAGAAACTGCAACCAAGATTCGGGTTGTAGCTGTGATTAAACCACAGATTACTGGATGTAATGCAAAAGTGGCTTAACAGCTCCCAGAGGTTTTCAGTTGTAGTATATGAATGAAAGGACAAGAAAGCTTCTTCAAGACTTGTCTTCAAGCTAATAAATAATAGAGGCTTACACAGAGAAGGTGCCAGATACATGCCTACAGACAGGGCTTTTTTTGTTATAGAACGCACCAGAACGGCATTCCTGCACCTTTTTTCCCAGTGGATTTTAGGAAGTGTTTTTGAATAGCAGATCAGCAGCAAACATCATTAACATAGTGCCTGCAGGCTGCTTTTGTGTCCGCTATCTGATAGTGAGGCTTGGGGCTGCTCCTGCTGCTCCTGCTCGGCTTGGTATTGGTGGATTGGTGTGTGTGGTCGCGCGCTTACTGCTGGAGACATGAGTTCCGGCACCTTTTTTTTTTTTTTTTACAAAAAAAGCATTGCCTACAGATATGTTTCTATGGCATCAAACTCCCATTTCTAACACCTCAGTAGCAGTCTTGAAAATGTATGTGGCAGCATGGGAGCTGCTACTACCACATTTCAAAGGTATGTTCATGAATAACACTTTAGTGATCGTACATGCTGAAATGTGCAAATCATATACATGATAACAAGCGTGCTGCTAATGCAGAGTTCTGAATGTTTTGGCAAAGCAAAATCTCATACAACTGCAAAAATGCTTAAGTATAGATACATCTGGACAAACTAAGGGAGGTATTTGGGCACATTCCAGATCATTAGATCTCTGGGCATGATTTCATAATGCAGTGGTATAACAGCTGGAATTAAGGTGACTTCAAAGTGCATCAGAGGAGGAGGGTTATACAAAAACCAAGGAACTGAGTTTCTGCTCTGGGACAGGATGGTATTTCATAGGATTCTTACCTTGCTACAAACCCTTCTTGATAAGTTAATATGTGTTTGAGAGAATTCATAGAAGGATTTCAACAACAGAGTCAACAGAATGGAGTGAAGAGCCAGTGGTTGGATGTGAAAGTCATTCAGTGTCTGTTTGCAAGAAAGCAAAATCTTAGGACACCAATTAAATGATTTTTATCCATCATCAGAGTTTAACCTTTCCTGAACACTTGACTTTAAGTGCTATAGCAGATCTAAAATACAAATGAACTCATTTGGAAAATATACTGCTTTTGATTCATACAGAATAATTTCTGTGCCAAGTTTGAATTTCATGTTTAAAGGATATCCAGTAAAGGAGATGGAATCTATATCTTCAACACCCAGCTGCAAATTGTTTCACGAGAACCCATATGGCAGAAGTTGTGCAAGGGTTATTCCAGCAACAGTCTATTATTGGTTTATGCAAGGGTTATTTAACCCTCACACAATGCATATTGCTCAGGTTTCCACTACACGAGCCACTGCTAGGAACTGAATGTTCAAAATGGCTGCTGGTACATGCTGGCACATAGTGCAGCACTTCATTGCTTAAGTAAGCCATAGTTGTTCGGTTCTGTGAACTGCTTATTGGCCCTAGCCTCCTAGATTGCAACTATGATAACTAGCTGCCTGATAGTATTGTAATTATGTTAAACCAGGAAAACTAGGCTGACTGATCTTGCGCAGAAAAACCTTTATGAATGAGCATTTTTCTTAGCTGTGTCTGGATTACACACAAATATGATCTTGCACTTTTACAAGATAGAAGACAAAGAAGATTGTCTAATCTTCCTGTCTGTTATACCTGTCAATTGCCACATATTATATCAAGTTATACATGTTTTTCCCAAGGAATATATAAAATTATATTATTAACTAGATCCTCTCCATCTACAAATCAAAATGAAATTCTCTGCAAGAGATCCTTTGGACAAAATGAAGTTCAATACATGTGTGGTTTTTGTTTGTTTTACCAGGGCTAGTTGTGCCAAAGAATGGTTTGCCTCCAATAAATAAAACAGCAGCAAAACTTCTTATGTGTATGGCTGAAATTCAGTAATTATGAAACTTTTAGGGAGAAAAAAAAATCGAAAGGAGCTGCTAAAAGGAATTGAAAAAATGGGCAAAATGGGGTTCAACCATATGTCAGGCTTGAATTGCAAAATTGCAAGCCTATGAATTCCAAATAGACTGTTCTGTATGACTAACTTTTCTGGCATGCATTATTGGTAAGTAGGTCACTGACTGAGGTTCTTAAACCTTTTCCATAGCTTTTTGCTTGCCTTGCAGACGTGTTGACACAGGAAGACTATCCAAACAGGTTTTACCTTGTGGATACAAAGCTATTCTTCCCCCAGTTAGAATGTAATGATGAAAATAGGATAAAAGTCCTGTGTGATATTTCTCCCCTCCAATGTACTGAATCTATATATTATTTCTGAAGGAACTATTGTTAGTGAGATTACTCTTGCAGTTGGGAAGAACTAATAAATAGAGGAGCTGGATGGAATATCATCTGGACTTACAGGCAGGAGCACTTAGGCAGTTCCTTCAGGACTTCAAGTAGCATTCTCCGTGCCATCAACCTGAACCTGGACCAGTGCATTTGTTGGACATTACTTTATAGCTACATAATTGGTATAGGAGCCCTACCTTACACCAGAAATATGATAATCACTACACATATCTACATGCTTTCAATTTCCACCCAGCCTCATTGTCTAGAGCCAAGCCCTATGGTACATGTGTTCTGACTCATTCAGAAGACTCACAACTCTTTACGTCAAACATTTCTTAGATTACTGAACCCACCCAATGAAATAAAAGCAGATCAACAAGGAGAAGTCTGGCACCCAAGACAATTACTACTGAATAGATATAGAACCCAAAATAATACAGAACAGAACGTATATGTCTTGTCATAGCTGTCCACTGAATCTGTTCCAACATATCATCAAGGATTATGGACAGTAAAACTGCATTCTCACAGCCTTGTGCTTAAAAACAGCCTCTAACTTGAAACAGTTGCTTACTATCAAACAAGTCTTGTAACAAGCCTAAATACCAGCTGTACCTGCTCAAGCAACACTACTGTATACCTAATAAAGATGGCTTTAATCTGACACATTATCTGCCTGAAATGTCCACCTGCACTCTGCATGAGATAAAAACTGGCTCATCACTATGGAAAAGAACTGGTGGACACAAATCAGATACTGGAAATGGCAGTACCTAGAAACCAGTAGGACAGAGTAGGAAGTGTGGTGCTGTTTGTATTTACTACGGTTTTCAGAATCCCTGAGCAGTGGCCATCTAGCTGGGACTCACATAAGTTGTAGTCTAAAACATCTGGAATGCATCCAAGGTGGAGGAGAACATTTTAGTCTACTAGGATACTTAAGTCTGATGTTGAACAAAGGAATTTTGAATGGAGAGTGCAGTGTGAAACGGCTGAGTCAAGACATTTATTTGGTATGTATAAAGACAGTGGTTTCTTAGCCCGTGACAAATGTGGTCAAGATTCTTCTTTTCAGTCACTTGTACATTCATATGTTCTCTAAGAAGAGAGTTTCAGATGTTGGGCAGTGTAGAAATAAAATTAAGACATTAGCAAAATACATAAAATACAATATAAAATCAATGTAAAAACAATAAATTAACAAATTACGAAAACTGTAAAACAGTGCAGTATGACTAAGCAGATTCATCTTCAAGAGGTACCTAAAGCTTGCCATAGTTGTCTCTTGGACCACACAGGAGAGAGTGTTCCAGTAGTGTCACACTCCCTCTAGGACACTCCAGAGGTAGGATGTAACTACCAAGAAGCATCACTTTGTCATGGGATGCTGCGTGTGTTATCACCTACTGTGATTATTTTGCATACGTTCAAATTCTAATTCAATAATTAATGTTCTTTTTGTCTTTCATTTTCCTCTGACTTTACTGCTAATAATTCTTCACCACTACCCACCCAACTTTCTATTATTAGAAATAGTTTTGTTTAGGTATAAATTGTTTCTGTTGTATTGTATCAGTGGTGTTTCATTGGTGGAAGGCATTTGTTTGTTTGTTTGTTATATTTATATCCCACCTTTTTTCCTCTCAAGGAACTCAAGGTGGTTTACATAATTCTCCTCCTCTTAACCTTATCCTTACAAAAACAACCCTGTAACCCACCCAGAGTCACACAGTGAGCTGCATGGCTGACTAGAACCTAGATAGGGACTAGAACCTTGATCTCCTGCATTCTAGTCTTGCATACGTTAACCCCTTCACCACTCTGGCACCCAAATTAAAATGATCTAGGAGCTAGTGAAACTCCCCTGTGAGGAAATGTTGCAACATCTAGGATCCTTCAGCTTAGAAAAAAGGCAAGTAAGGGGATACATAATGGAGGTGTACAAAACTCTGCATGGTGTGGATACAGTGGGTAGGGAGACATTTTTCTCCCTTATAATACCAGAACCATGTCATCCTATTAAGCTAATTGGTTGGAGGTTAACAACAGGTAAAATGAAGTACTGCCTCACATAGTGCATAAAGTATGGAGTTCATTTCCACAAGATGTAGTAATGGCCATGAATCTGTATGACTTTAGAAGTAGATTGGACAAATTATTGAGGGTAGGGCTATCAATGCCTACTGGCTCCAGTATCACAGGCTGTATGCCTATATATGCCATTTGCTGCAGAGCATGAGATGCAGCATGCTGTTGGACTCACGTTTTGCTTGTGATTTCCCTGCGATGGGAACAGAATGATGGGCCACAACTATGTGAACAGAATGTTGGACAATTGGTCTGATCCAGTATGGCTCTTGTATTCTTACGCATTCGTCATAATGTGAAAATGGGGAGCATGGCTTTTCTTTAACAACTATATGTTTTGGAAAGCACAGTATTAAAGACTTCCATATCCCCAATCTTCTCCCATTTCCCATCTAAGCTAGAATATACTGAGCTGAAAACTTACGCCTAATGCAAATTTGGGGATTTTAATTGGTTTCCATTTTTCTGATTTAAGAAGAGTAATGTAACAAACATGAAGAGTCACAGTAGAATTATTGCTAAGGCTACAATCTAGAAAGGAATGTGCACAAATGGATTTGCCAGTTTCCTTCCCTTGAAGTGGGTTTGCAGAAACCCAAACTCCTGTTTAAAATTTTTAGTGTTAAAAAGTCATTTCAATATGACTTTAATGAGGATTTTAAAGGAAATTATGTGAATGCATCACATAACTTGAGAAAACATTTTGCTTTCTGATATTGTAGAGGATTATGGTTTGGGGCTTACATTTGGCATAAAGTCTGTGCAAAAAGCTGAAGAGAATTCAGTTGTATATGTATGAGCTCCCCTACTGCATAGTTGTTGTATTTATCTTAGGTATATGCAGATCTGTCTTATTTCTGGTTCATGTTCATTTAGCATATGCTCTGTTATATGTCCATTCTGTCCCATTCCTGTATCTGTATGTGCATTTAAAAACACATACGCATTCACCTGTAAAATGAATATATTCCCCCCTAAAAATCTAATCTCTAAAACTAAAATCTGTATTGCAAAGTTCAGTAAAGTATGCCATCTAAGATGACTATGTTCCAGTCCAAATATTAGTCTGGGATGTTAAATTAAGTTGGTTCATAAGTATAGACCAGGGGTTAGCAACCCGCAACTCTGGAGCTGGATGTGGCTCTTTCATCCCTCTGCTGCGGCTCCCTGTCACTCAAAATATGTGTCACAACTGCCAACGTGTGACACCCACTGGCACGCAATTTATTGAGCTTTTCAACTCCCAGTAAGCCAACCATGGATAAATCCAAGAAAAGAAAAGTTTCAGAAGAAAACAGAATGTTTAATGGTATGTGGGCAGATTCATTTGCTTTCACTGCTGATAAGACTGGTTTACCAGTATGCTTAATATGTGGTGAGAAATTGGCAAACAACAAAAAGTCAAATGCTGAAGGACATTTCCAGAATAAACACAGAGCCTTTGCTGAAAAATATCCAGATGGAGATGAGAGAAAAAAAGCCATTTTGGAACTGATGCGGAAGATTGATCTGAGCAAGAATCATTTCAAGAAGTGGATTAAGTCTGCAAATTCAACTACATATGCTAATTTTGTGGCCGCTCAGGAAATAGTCAGGCATGGGAAGCCGTTCACAGATGTAGATTATATAAAAGATTCATTCATTGATTTCATAAATGCAACACAGTATAGTTTTTTTCTACATAGCATAAAGGTAAAAAACGATATACGCAGTGTTATCTTCATTTTAGATGTCAAAAGGGTTTTGTGGCTCCCAGTGTTTTCTTTTCTGTGGGAAACGGGTCCAAATGGCTCTTTGAATGTTGAAGGTTGCCGACCCCTGGAATAGATGAAACAAGTTTCTAGTATTCCTGCTGTCACTGAGCCTGTTTTCTTCATGTTATGGGGGTACTTACTAAGAAAACAGGGAACACATGCATGTGCATACACTGTGATTCCCATCTTGTGTGAGTGAAGAGAGACATTGGAAGTCAAACATGAGCATTTGACATTTTTACTCCAGCAGTACTGCTTCAAGAATTCAGTGTTGTCAGCCTTTCACAGCACAACTTTGCAGAGAGGCAAATCTGAAAAATGCAGTGAATTCTCCTATTCGGTAGAAGTTAGATTAGGAATATTTGAGGAATGTGTTTTGGGGGTGGGAATCCATCAAGTTCTCTCAGCTTGGCTCCATGGACTCTGGTCGGCTTTGAGGTGGCCGTGAGTCTGAATTCCTGGCGAGTGTGCCCAGCATTGGTGCTGTGCTCAACAGGGATCAAGTCCTGTGCATCCCTGTTTCATGCTTTTGTTTGTGCTGCTGCACATGACACAAAAGAAGGTTGTTGGTTGTGCAGCCTTTGTCCCACATGCATTTACAGACTTCCTTTAGGCTGGCTTGATTTTCTAAGGCTGACCACAAAAGAAAGTGAATGAATGCTGCACGGACAGATTCCACGGAGCTTCAGTACATCCCTAACTTAGATATCTAATCTCTTGGCCATTTTCTATATCAATTTTATGTTTCGTATTGGCAAAGAAGTTATGTTTTAAAATGTAAAGTGAACAGTTTATATTAGAGAGCTAGTTGATACTACATCAGTTGTACTCCAGAGAGTCATCTTAACCAAATTGATAGAAATTGTATACTCCTTATATAAAACTTTGCGTCTAAGATTAGACTTCTGGAAAAATGTATTTCAGAATTTAGAAATGCATTTCTAATATTAGATGGGATACATTTTTCAGCAAAACGGTGCTTGTTCAACTTCAAAAATGAAGCAGCAAGATACTTAGCAAAATAACCCTAAATTAAAATTACATCAATAATGATGTGCTAAATTTGGTGTAGGTAGCCCAAAAACAAACAAACAAAATCCCCATATATGTTAGATTTGTGTTGTATTATTCCTTTAAAAGCTGCTGGACAGCTTTTGGGCGCTTATGGGTACCTCTGACATTTTGGTAAAGCATCCTTGGTGCTACAACCAGTTGTTCTGGCAAGTATGGCTAAGCACACACAAGTTGGGAGCATGCCCTCTCATGCATGTGGGGGCGGGGATGTTTCCTCTCAAACTGTGGCTGCACCTTTGGATTCTCTCCCTTTCTCTGTCTAGCTGTTTCTCTCTTTCATTGGCTCCCCTGGTTGCTTTTTTATTTCTGAAAAAAATGCAGCACAACAGCCTCCCATGGGTTCTTTAATCCCCATGTGATGCTTGAATTTTCAAAATGGCACACACACTGCACATGCACTGGAGCCTCACTATGAGTTATATAAAACAGAACAAAAATGGGTTTATTAGAATGCTGGGCCAGAGGGAGCAGTGAGAGCTGGTCAGTTGAAGAACAGGAAGCACAAGTCTCCTAAGTTATGACCAGGGATGGGTAGAAAATGTGTTAGTTTTGCATTTCAAAATGAACTTAGCAAATATGCACTTGTCAAATCAAAATGCAAACTGAACTACGAGTTAATTGGTTTTTGTACTTCTCCAGGTATGTGATGTGGCCCTCCAAATGAAAAATCTGTTTATTAGGAAAAGATGACATGCAAAAATGAATGCATTAGTGAAATAAATGTATCCAAAATATTACATTTACATAGAAACAGGGTTAGTCAGAAGGTGCCTCCTGGGCCATCTAGTCTGACCCCCAGCTCTAGCCAGCTCTGCTCACAACATGCCTACCACATGCATGTCTAGCCTATCCTTGAACACCAGTGGGGCTTCAGCCACTTCCTGTGGAAGCCCATTCCATACCCTCGGGGTCCTAACTGTCAGGAAGTACTTGGCATTCAAGCATAATTTCCATAATCATTACCCAGCCTGTGTAGTCTGAACATGACTGACATGGCTTGTTGGAGGGTTAAACAACTTTTAAATAGCCTATACACTGTTGTAGTGCATAGGCTACACTTTCCAGCAAGCCATCAAACAACACAGTAACCACAGCTGGGCAGTAATGATGCATATTGTGCCTGCTATACATAACAAGCCGCCTTGCCTTGTTTAAGTCATAGTGACTTGTTTTGATTTTGTGAGTGGGATTGCTTTCTCTGAAGTACTTAGTATGCCTGTTTGGTCAGCAGTACAAACAGAAAATGGCAATTCACAGTACCGAGATATTTATTTATTTACAATTTACAATTTATATATTTCTTCTTTATCATATTTCTTATGATACAGCAGAAAGGATTGCATAAAACACTAGCTCATCTTGCAATAAGCACCTGACAGATGACTGAGTTCACTGTAGGTTGTTTCCCCCTTCCTTCCCTCTTAGTCCTCCAGCTGGACTCCTTCTTTACAACACAGCCCATCTTATTATTCCTGTCCTGCTTCAACCACTATTGGTTGGTTGGTTGGTTGGTTGAATTTTTAAAGTCTCAAAAAGTCACAGTTGGGGATTATAGTTGTTTAAAAAGGAAATCCAACCCCAGGAAATGGCACAATGTGTTGATATTTTCTTTCTTTGTCAGTCTTTCCCAATTATGCACTTAAGAGCTGTCTCATATGTGCAGATTTATCTGGTTAATTTCCTTCATGTGTTTCAGCTTTCAGACTGAGCAACAACATGGAGGAGGTTGATGTTTATAGAAATTGACATGGTGGGACTGTGTGTATGTTAATCTGTGCACAGTAGGCAGGGATCAGTTGCTGAGCTGACAGTTCAAAAGCATGGGAAAGACTAGCAAACTTAGGTGCACCAAAACTGGAGTGGGGGAGACAATATCTCCCCACTGACAAAGTGATCTTCTGGCTTTTTTCTGATTCTACATCCCTACCTGGAAAGGAAGAGCCTTGCCACAGTTATCCATGCTGTAGTACCTTCCCACTGGATTTACTGTAATGCAGTCTACATGGGGCTGGCTTTGAAGACAGTCCAGAAACTTCAGCTAGTTCAGAATAGGGAAGCATGGCTGATAACAGGGACTGGCCCACGGGACCCTATCATGGCAGTCCTCCACCAGCTGCACTGATTACTAGTTGAGGTCCAGGCCTGATTTAAAGTGCTGAAGCTAACATTTAAAGCCTTAAATGGTTTCTGACCTAGTTACTTAATGGAGCACCTTTCTCTGTATGTTCCTTCCTGAACTTCCAAGATCTGCAGTGGAGTCCTACTTAAGGAACCACTGCTAAGGGAAGGGAGGGAGTGGGTGGGCGGGCAGTCATCATGAGATGGGCCTTCTCTATGTTTGCACCCTTTCTGTGGAACATGCTCCCCAAGGAGGGTCAGCTGGCAGTATCCTGTTCTCCTTTTAATACTGGATTAAACTTGCTTTAACTTAAAACCAGATATTTTAATAATTAACTAAAGATTGGTTTTAATGTGGCATTTATTGATGCTTCCAAGTGGCAATTGTGTTTTAACTTGTATTACTTCTTGTTATAGCCTCACTGAGTTGCCGAGTTCCATGCATTTTGTTTTATTGTTAATATTTTTATACTGTACACTGCCCAGGGAGCCCTATGGGTGATGGAGTGGTTATAAATGTAATAAATAAACAAGTGTTCAGCTGACAGTTCTGATTGCCCCCTCTACTTTTTCAAACTTCCTAAGCTCTCCAGCTACTCCAGAATGTGGAGATATTAACACTTCCTACCCCTTCAATGGATTCCTGACAGTTGTAATAACATGCAAGGGAGGATAAAATTATGCACCTTTATTAATTGTTCAATTGCTACAGGTGTGCAGATTTCTCCCACATTAAATTTTAGCATATTTCTGATTCACAAAAGTGTGCAAATATTCCAAACAGTTTAAAAAAAACCCTTATAGAAGTGGTAGGCAGAGATGGAGCAAATGGAACATTAATACCAGTGGTACCTATGCCTGCATTCTCCATTCGGTTGCCTTAGGATTTGTTTTTCTTAACAGTCAGAAACTCAGAGTAATGCAACAGTAAATGCTTTGAGCATTCCAGGAAAGTGACCAGGTAAGCCAGATGAGTGTACTTGTGTCAGACCAACAAAAACAATAGTAATAAAAAACTTAAAAAAACACTTGTGCAATTTCCTAAGGCTAAAAAAAAGAAAGAAAAAGGTGGCAAACCAATGGTGGTTCCTTCAAAGGGCTGCTTGGGCAATGCTGGAGAGGTTGTCACTGATAAAACTTTGAAGAGAAGTAGAGGCTTTTACCACTAATGCGAGAGGCTCACTACTGGTTTCCTGCAGCTCACAATGAAATTGTACTCCCAGGTTTAGATAACAGAGCAACCCATTTTGGATTGAGCAACCTCTTAAAAAAGGTCATTTGATGCCAAAAAATAAGCCATTCCTACAGTAAGGGTCTGGGTTCAGACAACAAAACCCACCAAAGTTAGTTAGCCATGGTGACTTGCCAAGTCATGCACACCCATGTCAATGATTGTGTTCAGATAACCTACAGTAGGCTTGAGTGTGGGTGGTTGTTGACATGTGGGTTATTGTCAAAACATGTCTGAACACAGTTGTGCTAACAAACCATTTTGCTGGCTGCCAAGAACCCTCAATTCACAGCCCAGCAACAAACCATGGGTTACTCGTAATTTAAGGTCTATTGCCTTGCAGAAATATCCACACGCTTGACTTTCCCACATTTTTTGAGATACAACCTGAACTGGAAATTGAGTTAATGTGTTGTTGCCACTTGAAGTACAGAAGACACCAGTGAAAGTGGAAAGTATTTTATTTATAGCTTTCAGTAAACAAAAGCTAACTGGCATTCATAGGTTGTATAGTAATGCGCCCCCCCCCCCCCCCCCCCCGGTCAGTACTTGGTTGAAACACCTTTGGCAGCAATTGCTACTGCAGGTCTTCTTGGGTTTACACATTTGGATCCCACAGTGTTGTTCTGTTCTTGGCAAAACTAGTCCAGGACCATTGGGCCGTTTTCTGCCACTTTCCAATCTTGTCACAGGTTCTCTATCAGAGTTCTGGGATTTATTTAGGCCGTTCAAAGACATTCAGTTTCTTGCTTGTGTTTAAGCCACTCAAGTGTTACTTTAGCAGTGTGTTTAGGGTAACTGTCCTGCTGGAAGGTGAGCCCCCATCCCAGTGCCAGGTCCCTTGCAGACTGAAACAGGTTTTTCTATAGAATTGCTCTGCTATTTGCTCTGTCCACCTTGCCTTCAATCCTGACCAGTTTGTGTCTCCCAGATACCTTTTTGCAGACTCCAAAGAGGTTTTCATATGAGCTTGTTTCAGTAATGGTTTTCTTCCTGCCACTCTTCCATAAAGCCCAGCTTTGCAGAGTTTCTAGGTGAAAGATCTCATGGACAGTTCCTCCCATCTCGGCTACAGATCTCTGTAGCTCCTTCAGAGGTACCATTAGATCCTTGGTTGCTTCTCGGACTAATGCTCTCCTTATGCAGCCACTGAGTTTTGATGGATGGCCTTCTCTAGGCAGATTCATAGTTGAGTCACATTCTTTCCATTTCATAATAATGGATTTTACCGTGTTCCTGGGGATATTCATAGCTTGGGACTTTAAAAAAAAAAATCCAATCCTGATTGGTGTTTTTTCACAACTTTACCCCAGGGATGCTTGACAACACCTTGGTCTTTGAGATAGTGTTGGTTTTCCAGAAACAGATTTAATCAGATCATGTGGCACTGGAATTGTGTTTAGGTAGACTCCTTCAACTGCTTATGCTGACTTCTGGAGGCATTGGATTACACTAGTACTTATTTAGGTCTGTCACAGCAAAAGGGATGTATACTTGTAGAATCAGCATGTGACGGGGCCTTTTTTTTTTTTTTGGCTTAATTTTTGTGCCTCAGTAAAAATACATCGGACCTTCATAGTGTTGAGTATAAAGAGGTAACAATGTCAATTAAATCCCTTTCAGTTCCAGTTTGTAAAACAACATTTGGGGGAAAAGTACTACAAAGTACTGCAAATGGGAGTTACAGTGGAGATTTTTTTCTTTGTCTCCTAAATGGTAATCCGTAATCACCCCCCCCCTTTTTTTTTTTTGGTCAGAAAACTGAACCCTTGCTACTTTAAATTTTTGAGTGAAAGTGTTTTTTCCTTCTAGGCCTCCTGATAGTAATATTCTGGTGCCTACTGAATATTTTTATGACCACAAAAGAAGCAAATAAATAGCTAATTGAGAAACAGTTTGTAATAAAGTGATTTTCCAAACGCAAAGCGCTGATCATTTTAGTATTTCCTAGTAAATACACTTGGTGTTGAATGAGTCATTATTGTTGATGGGAAGATATTTAAACAAAGCTCTTGCTGTATGGCACAGTACTGCCTTTAAGCAGTGTTGAAACCCTTCCTTCATGTTTTCATGAAATGTTTTATCTGAATTTCTATATCGCTTAGCTTTGTGGTAACATCCATGCCATTGAAACTAAACGGTAGTACTCATACTTTTATGGCTTTATCTCTCTGTATTTTAACACTGATTTTCCTGAGAAAGTTCACTTATGAACCCAGTTAACACATGGTGGCAAATTAATTAACCCATGATTTATTGTACACATGCACACACTTCACATTTGCTTTTAACCAACAACCTAAGATTGGCTTGTTGAATGGGATACATATGTGAACCCAGAGCTCTTGTTGTTTAGGGGTTAAACTGAGCAGCAGTTACTCTGAAACTCTTTAAAAAAACAAAACAATAAAAGCATATAACTTCCTTAAAATAACACAGAAAATGGAGAAAAGAAAAGAAAATACATATTCTAGTAGTAAAACATATGTCAAGTGCTAATACAAATGATGTCACAGTATTTGAAGAGGATATGCAATATCTGGTTTGTGCTGATTTAGGCAAATTACTGTATTACCCCTTGCATATTCCAATTAGTTAAATGTTTATATGAAACCACTGTTACACACATTTTTATGGTTTGCAAAAGGGTGAAGAACATGGAACTTGGCATGTCGTGCTTGAATAGTGCTACTTCTGGAGGAACATATTCTGTGTGTGAGGTGGGCATGATTCTAAGAGGCAAAGTATTTTTCTAGTTCTTTTGCAAGTAAGTTCAGCTTAGTTAATCATTTCAATATCTGATTGGGCTTCTTAGTCATGAAGGATGTTTCCCTAAAGGGTAAATGACTGAGTGGGGGAAAAAGTTGTATGAGAGAATATGTGCCCGTAAATTGGTCTTGATGAAGGAGAATATTTGCAATTGGTGTTGTCTGAAACTCTTGCCATGAACTTTATGACAGACTTACTGCTTTCACCACCAAAGTTATTGCTTTCACCAAAGTTATGACAAAGTTGCTTTCACCAACCTCTTAATCATCTTGGTTATTTTCCAGAGTACTTGACTTGGTGAACTTAACTAATACTTAACTAATGCTGCAACCTTAGTTGAATTCATGTCTTGATTGGTGATATGCATCTGTACAAAGCAAAGCTATGTCAGACATGGGCTCTGTTCTTTAATGCTCCACAGATCACCAATGGAGGGGAGGGTTAATTGTTCAGAGAAAAGAAAAACTCTCTCCTCTCTTCCGTTCATGTAATATCTCTATAATGCTGTACTGCAAACAGGGTGCTTGAAAGAAGCTTGCTTATCCCTCACACTACTTCTCTTGTCCTGTTGCACAGCCGGCGCCAGACTGAAAAGGCCAATTCAAATGCTTCCTTATTGGCATTGGCTCCTCAGGCTTGGCTTTTACTTGGGATTTGTAGAAAGGAGCAGCTGTTTGTCTTTTCCAGCCGAGGTTTTTTTGTATGTGTATTTCCTTTGCAACACTCTCATTGGCTGAAGAAAGGACGAAGGGAGGGTTAGAGTGAAGTAAGCTATGTAAACTCGGTGAATGTGGTTGGACTAGTTTTTTGAGGAGGGAAGAAGGGAGATCTGGTAAAGCTACTCGAGTCTGTACTGGCACTTCCCAACTTTCCCCCCCTTTCCCCCTGTTTCTCTAACATGGTTGGGGATCATTGTAATCTCAGTGGCGAAAGAGCTGTACTTTCTCAAACTCCCAAATCTGGATTAAGCTGCAAAATGGTTCTACAGGCGGTTGGCAAAGTATTAAGGTAACAATTTCTAAAAATATTTCTTGATATGAGTGTCAGAAGAGGAAGCATTCTTAATATGGAACATGTTTGGCTATTAATTCACTTGGGGTGCGATTAATAGGGATCAACTGCAAAAGTAGCATCCATGTTAAGGGGATTAGGATTTCTGTCTTGTTTTCTTGACGAAATAAGAGTGCAAGATCACACTGATATATTTAGGAGGACTTCAGAAAATACAGTGTCAGCTTCAGTAAAGGACTTGATTTCATTTGGCAAGTTCCTTGCCTTTCTGTTCCTTTAACATTCAGAATCAAATGAGCAATGAAGAATATCCTTCATTCACACCTGTGCTTGAACACCTTTGTTGTAAATGTTACTGGATCTAAACTGGGGGTGGGGTGGGGGAATGACTTCTGCAGCATTCATACTTGTGACGGTTTATGGTACAATGACTTAAGTAAGACTTCAATTTCATGCACACTTTGTAGTAAGCCTCACCGAATACAGCATGTGTCTTATTTTTGAGTGAAGGTGCACAGGATCATAGTCATCTGTCTCACAGATGTTGCATTAGTTTATTTTTGTTCATAAATCACAGAGTTTTAATCAGACTGTTGGTTTAGAGCTTGTGTATGTAAGAATTTTGATTCAGCAAAAAGATGAAGATTATATCATGTGTTAAAAGTACCATATAATGAATCATATGAAAGAATAGCTTCATATGGAACTGTAGGGTGAGGACAGTTTTCTAACTGGAAAATGTACTATTGTGGCTGTAGAGAAACTTTGCCAGGATTATAAAATGGAAAATACCTGTCAGCAGGAGTTCTTATTTAACTCAAATGCTAACACTCACTAAATTGTTAAAATTTTATCCAGTGAGAGTTCATTCTAGCACAGCTTGCTTTTGACAAGTTTTGGAGCACTTTGTCAACTAAAACATAATCCACTTCTTTGTTTCATGTGGTTTGTGTGTGCTGAGGTATCAGTCCATGCTAAAAGTGAATTTTAAGGTTTAGATCAGATTTCTTAAAAGGCTTGTAGGTTTGCTGTTTGTTTTTAAAGACCATTGAACTCCTTGTATTTAGATTTGGTTTAGTTGTTTAAATGTTATAGCATAGTAATACTAGTTTCTTTTCCCTTTCTTCATTTCCATCTTTGTTTAATACCTTTAAGGGGAAGTTAAGACCTATAGAGAAATTTAATGAGACCAACCATAAAAAGTTTGTTCAAATATGTGTAGTGCCTATATAGGTTGTGAGTAAAACTGTGAGTTGAGAAGCCAAATGTGCACATTTTTGTATCATGGGGAATGTTAAATGTTTCCCTAAACTTGCTTCTCATTCTCATTCATTGCCCCTCCTCGTCTGCCTATAATGTCCTGTCTATGGGAATAGTACGTCACGGACATATGGACATACCGTGGGGACTGAGCCTGCTTTTCCCAAAATACAACATTCCAAGGAGGACATTTCAGATTCTGAATCTTAACTGGAAGAAGTGGGGTGAGATTGCTTAGCTGAAATGTCAAGGTTAACAAGCTGCGAAATAAGCCAGGTGGCTGGCACCAGTGCTCCTCTGGCTTGGGCAGAGACTCAGTGGAACAGGGAGGGTCAGTGGGGGAGGGATGTGAGTTTCTCAGCCCCATGTTCTGCCAAATGTCAACAAGTGGATGGGTTAATTAATGCCTGCTAATTCTGCTTTCTGGCCCATAAGCAGCACAGGCTCCCTTGAAAGTGAAGCTAACTCCATTTGTTGAGGAATTTGTTGAGGAGGGGAATTTAGTTTGGAATCAGCTCCTGGTATGGGCAAAAACTGACTCCACAAGTAGAGGGTCCTTAACTTGATAGATGTCTCTTGCTTACAACCTTTATATTTTTTTATATCACTGAGCCAGTCCTGGTTGGCTAGGTATGTAGTTAGAAGGCTCCGGTCATGATCTTCTGGGAAGGAAAAAGGGAGAGAGATTGGGAGAGAAAGATACCAGCTCACAAAGGATATATTCTTTACAAGCATTTATTTATAATGACCTCATTGCTACTGGTATTAAGTTGACCAACCTTGACTCTGTAAGCAGGATCTATGACTCTGACTGGTGAAAAAAATTGTAAACTAGCCAATTAGCAATGCCTATATAGGTTGTGAGTAAAACACTAATGATATGGTATGTGAGTGTGATCGCCTCACTGAGAGTTAAATATAATGACAGCTTTTGGGGGTGGAGTTGTGGCTTGCCTGGCAGCATGGGCTGCCAACTTTTGCTGAATCAAACTGTAGTTAACAAACAAGGAAAAAGTGATGTCACCATGCAGTTATTTTATCATTCTTGCCTGTTGGTCTCCTCTAAATTGTGGGTCTGTGCTACACATTCACTTAAATAACCTTGAACAAGTCACTTGTAGGATATTACAGAGTGAAGATGTCTTTGCCCCCTCCATTTCTTTTAATGAAAACACCCAAGAATGAACGTATTTACTTTGGGGGCACATAAGAGTATGATAACTTAGAGAAGGGACAGAGACTTCAGGTATGTGCACTACAAAAGAAAGCAAGAACGTATTTCTGTTTGATATTCTTTTCAATGCTCTTGTGGTATTGTAAGTGCAGCTTCCTTATATAAGATTCTCATATTTCATTGAAAAAGTTATCAAACCATGCTTCTAGCACTTACTATGCATGCAAACAAGTGGGCAGTGCTTGGAGAAATCTCAGAAGCCAGTGCAAGTTTTTGAGTAAGATTTCCAGTAGTGAGTAGCAGACCTTCAGTGCCTTGTGATAGTTTTGTTAGCTCTCCCCATGGTTAGAAGGAGCAGAATAAATTCTGCAGGACAAAAATATCATATAAATATGCTTACTTGATAAGATTATAATTTCTTTAGTACAGTATTTGGCTAAGCTTTCTTATTTTTCTTTAGCCCTGGGCAAGGGGCATGATGAAATCAAAGAAATGTTGAAGGGCAGCGGTGGGGGGGTGGTTCTTTAGTTTTCTTGGATTTTCAAAGAAGCAGTGGAACTAATTAAAAATCCACATTTAAAATGAATTACTCTTTATGTATTCAGGTACTCATTGAAGGTGCCAATAAGAAAGGAAACGGCCAATTAAATCTTACAGCATCTCTTTGCAATACCCTGTTCTGCATGTACTTGTTTTCAGTCAGCAGGACTGATGATGCAAGAGTTTAATAGCTCTATTAGAGCAAGGGGCTATGATGAAAAGGGTGAATAGAAGAGGAACAGCAAGGAACAAGTGAGCATAGACTGCTCAAGGAAGGTAAATAAATGAAAGATTAGATAAGCAAGATGGCAATGTGTGTACTGGGTGATAAAGGCTGTGCCAGGAAAGCTGAAAATTAGCAACTGTTGAATGCCTTTTGTAAAGATTAGGGAAGATGCTTGTGGTAATTTCCAGGTGTCTACTTTTTTGTCCTTTCAATTTTCCTAGCTTTAAGGAAGGCAGCCGGATGACTCTAGACCACAGCCTAAAATTAGTGGAACAGTAGCCCATTCATTGTGCCATAACTGAAATGAACTGCCCTTGCTATAGTGTTTGCTGAAAGGATTAGGGACTAGACACACCTGGCTTTCCCTTTGGAATGCCTTCAACTTTATGAGGAAGCATATGTAAACAATCTCCATTTTCATAGTTAGCACCTGTGCCCTTCCTAACATCTTTTCAGTTTAGCCACCACTGAGATGGTATTCTTCTTTGCTTTTTCCTTCCCACACTGCCTGTGTGTGTGTGTTGTGGTTAGCTCCCCCCTGCTTTTTCTTTAATTACCTTGCCATTTCTAGCAAAATACTGAAAAAGGTAGTCTGATCTGAGCTCACTGAGTATTGATTGGGCTGAGGGTGCACTGCTTTCAACATGAAAGACTTTTGTTTACTATGTCTGGACAGGCCAGATTTTGCACATTCTTCACTTGAAATAAGTTATACTAAGAAAGTTAACATCATATATATTCAGTTAGGAAGCTAGTTCGAGGACTTAACTTGGTTAAGCACTGGAGTTATAGAAAAGTTGACTAAGGCTTATGAATACGTACTATTAAATTAGTCCTGGAAATGCAAAAAGAAACTGTTTAAAGCCCCACCTGTGGAACCTCTGTTGAACCTAGATATTCACAGTGACATTTCTGAGTATATCTGTATCTGAGAACAAATGACTTTTTTTTTTTAAAGGACACACAGTTTCTGTTCCCTTTATAATACTCTGGTGCAATTAGATTTGATATTGGAGACTGTAAAACTGCCTTATCAAGGAAAGCTTCCAACTCTGCCACTCCACCTACGCAACTAGTTTTGCCGTAGCATAATGATATATAAGGAATCTGGTTTTGGGGTGGGAATCTGCCGTTTTCCTTGGCTTGACTCCCCAGACTTTGGCCTACTTTCCCTGTGTTCACCTTGCATGGAATGTTCACATGGATGTCTGTCCAGAAGAGAGTCTGTGAGCTTGGTTTGTTTGCATGTTGTTCGTGTGCCTGTTGTAAATGGCAAAATTCTGATTCTGATGTGACTTGCAGAATTGAGTACTTTGCGTATGTTGCATAAAGAAGCTGCCAGCATTTCCAAGGCATTCTTGGGCTTGATCTCAGCTCAGCTCGCTTCTTGCCCAAGCTCAAGCACAGGAGAGAAGTCCAGTATAAAAAAGCCAGATTGTACCCTTACATAAGTGCATAAGATTGTATAAGTGACCAATCAGATCATCATACACTATTAACCTCATACTACAAGTCACTTAGCAGTACTTCAACAGCATAAGCAAAGTGGAAGCATTGGATATAATAATACAATAAAATATAATGTTATTTGTACATTAAAACTGGTTCCTAATAGAGCTTTGTTGATGTTTTATCTCTGATGGACCCAATTCAGTTTTTTGTAAGCTAGGCAAAAGCATTCCTTAATCACAGTTTGACCTACTATTTAAATATTGCTAGAAGACAGATCACCTAGCAACATGTTTAGATAGTGTTTAAAATGGACTGGAGACTAGTGGACAAAAGGTAATTTGGGAGTGGTCTGGACTATTTTGGCTTTGCTGTGTTCTTTTCTCCAGCTTTCCAGCTAGAATAGTTTAGTAGGGAAAATTATTTTCTGCAGTTAGAGTTTACTCTCTCCACCCGGAAACCTGATTGCCTCTTAATAGAAATATGTCAAGCAGTACTTGCCTCATTAGGTCTTGGTGAAAAGTTGGCAGGAAGGCAACATTTAGTGAAGCTTGTCTGGCAAAAAAATTAAGCTAAGTTTACCTCAGATTACAGTGGCATATGAGAAAGACTATGTGTATTATCTTCACTTAAGGTAAAACTCAGTTTCAGAGTGACTTCTGTGCCATGAAAAGGAGAAAGAGTTGTACTGAAGTATCAGTTGATGGCCTTAGGAAATTCTTTCTCACTATCTTCATGCTGGGCCAGTTCTCATGATCACCATGGGTAAAACAAGCCATGGTACATGCTGAGTTCCGTTTCCTTAATCGCCTGCCTTGGTGCCTCTTGTCCTGTCATCTGAACCTGGGTAACATGGCTTAGTGGAAGAGGAACAACACTGAAATGACCCAGGAAGAAAAGTCCATGTGTGCCAACACACCATTCAATGACAATTAATTTTCATAAAAATTAATCTAGTTTGGGCAACTAGATTAATACTGCAGCACCATATGTTGTTGTTTTTGTTGTTATTGTTAATGTGCCATCAAGTTCTCAACTTATGGCAACCCTATGAATGAAAGCCCTCCAAAATGGCATATCTATGACGTCCCTGCTTAGGTACTTTAGATTCAAGGCTGTGGCTTCATTGTGGCATTGATCCATCTTTTATTTGCTCTTCCTTTTCTTCTGCCTTAAACTTTCCCTAGCATGATTGCCTTCCCCAGTCAGTCTTGCCTTCTCATGATGTCCAAAGTCTGACAGCCTCAGTTTTGTCATTTTTGCTTCTACGGAAAACTTTGGCTTGATTTCATCTAACATCCACTGGTTTGTTTTTCTGTCAGTTTAGGGTCTTTGCAAAGCTCTCCTCCAGCAGCATGTTTCAAATACATCAATTTTCTTCCAGTCAACTTTCTTCACTATCTAGCTTTCACACTCATACTTAGTAATCAGGAATACAATGGTGTGAATGTTCTTGGCCTTCATCTCCAGTGAAACATCCTTACATTTGATTATATTTTCTAGTTTCTTCATTGCTGCCCTTCCTCACTTTGAATTGATGACCAGGTTAAGGTATACAATATCTGCAGTGCCGTATTGTTGTTAGGTACCAGCAGGCCATCTCCGAGGTATGGCAACCCTATGAATGCAGGTCCTTCAATTTTCCTGTCCATGACAGCCCCATTCAGCTCTTCCAAGTTCAAGGCTGTGACTTCCTTTATGGATTCAGTCTGTCTCATAGAAGGCAGTGCCATATACCTGAGAGTAAATCCATTAAAGTCAACTGGACATACTTCTCAGTAGACATGTTGTATTAATATATAAGACATGTACTGAGCAACACAATAATTCTAACTAAAGATGTGCCAGTGTTTATTGAATCTTATTAAGGATTGCAGGCAACCACTTTCTGATGAATGAGATAAACGAGCAAAATAATTAATAATGTATAACTAGGTCAGGCTCTGAATGTATTCAGCAGCATTGTTCATGAGTCAGCAGACCTTAACTAAAATTTAATAAAACTTTGAATTTAAAGTTAAAATATTAAGTTTAATATAATTTAATAAATGAAACACCTCTATGAATAATATAGAATGGTGCCTTTGTGCTAATGATGCTTCTTTAGCTTACACAATGTAGCTAGCACTTCCTAATGCAAGGAGAAAAGCAGAGATTTGAAGCTGAAATTTTGTAGTGCAGCAGCAAGAAACGTATGTGCAGTTGTTTTTACCAGAAACAATTTTCTGCTTTTTCCTTTCCATTAGCAAGCACAAGTGTTGCTTTATGCTAGCACAGTGTTATTAGTGCTAGTGCTGCAACCCTGTTGGATATTACGTAGGGCGTTCCTTAGAAACAAGTTATTATGATAATATTCCTTAATGTAATTGATGTCAAGTTAAGGAAATAACTTTAACTGCCCAACTCAGAATCTTATTCTCCACTGAAAGAAATTTCCTGTCAAGGTAAAGTGTGGTCAGAAGCTGTAAAAAATTCCTTTGCTTGAACTTCATCAGTTCTGACACTTTGCTTTATATAAGCATGTCAAACTTCTGCTAATGTACCCAGGTCTTTCTTTTGATTGATAGCATCATAATGGTGACTTCATTTTCATTGTGTGTGTTTTTAAATATATATTAAAATGACTAATGCAGTAAAAATGCTTCATCTGCCTTTCTGCTGCTCTGATGTGAATTAAAGGATATTGGAGTCAATGTGGCAGTTACAAAATAGTGAAGATAGAATATTCTAAAGTATATTTGCTGTACATGAGTACAAACTTGTCTGAAGCACTTTTTGATCGTCTAAAAATTGTGTGTGTCTCTCTCTCCCCTCTCCCTGCCCATTTATATGAATGACATGGTGCACCATCACTTATCGTTGCTCCAGCTCCACTGGTTCTGTTGCTCCCATGAACATCAAGAGCTAGTGCCTCCAAAAGCAACCCCAGAAACTATTCAGGAGTCCTCAGACTTTTTCACCAGGGGGCCAGTTGAATGGTGCCGGTGGGGCGCGCGGACTGGCGAGGGAGCGGGGGCGGCACGTGCGCTGAGGCGGGGGAGGGGTGCAAGGCAAGGTGCAGGTGGGTGCGCGCATGCCGCGAGGCGAGGCGAGGCGGGGGCTGGCACGTGTTGCGAGGCGGGCGCATGAGGCAGCAGTTTGCTCGCTTGGAGATCTGTTTTCTCCGAGCGAGCAAACCGCTGCCTCCTGCGCGCAGGGCGAGGTAGGTGGCGGCAGGCGTGTGTGTGTGTGTGTGTGGCGGGTCCAAATGGGCATGGCAGGCCGGATCCGGCCCCCGGGCTATAGTTTGAGGACCCATTGGAAACACTCATTTACTAATTTCGACATGTCACTTGACCTCCTTTCTGTGAGTTCTACTGACTCACCGTGACCTGTTCTGGAAAGTTTCACTCCTTTGTCTGGATTTCTGAGGAACCACTAGCTTTCTGTTGCACTTGTGGGGAGTCTTGTTAGTGAATGGGCAGTGTAAGGTATTGACCACGGACTGAAATTTTTATTTCAGTCTCTAAATTTCAGGTTAGCTTAATTTTTGAAAACAGCATTGATAAACTATTTTGAGTGCTGTATTATTTAGTAGCTCTGCCTGAGGAAAGTTTTTCCTGATGCTTCCTGATTAAAGCACCATTCTATCCAAACTATAATCCAAATATCAAGTTTTATTTAAAAGGAATATTACTAATAACCCCTTTTCAATCCTATTAAAATGCAATCTGATCCCTAAGATTAGACTTAATAAGAGTTCCTGTGTGTGTTTTCATCTTGTCACAGACCAGAAGAACATTTTCCTTGTGAAAGTCCCACATTATGGATCAGAATGCACCTTTAACAGGATTAAGAAGAGGACATTGGTTAATAGTAATTAAACTATCAGACTTTCAATTAGCATTATTTAAGCTAACTTCTAAAAATTAGTGCAAGGTAGTTGTTAGAACACCTGATTTTAAATGGTTAATCTAAGGGGACCTTGGATTTGGAAGAACAGTGTTTTCTCATACAGTCGTCCAGAAAGCTTGACCAAAGTTGCTTTGTGGAAAAAGGTGACTGTATTAAAATAATAGCAATGTTTAAGTTTTGAAAGTTTTTTTTAAAGATACTGGTCTGCTTCTATTTACTGACTTAGTTGGTGGATATGGTAAGCATCATTAATACCTTATTCATGGAGAAGTTTCTTGAATGAAGGGAAGTGGGGAGTTCATCACCCTAGTCTTTGTAATCTAACCAGCACTAGATGCATAAGGAAATACAAGCCTGCTTGTACACACTTGGGGACAATTTGCACATATAGCAATGTGTGCTGTTCACATTACCTTTCGAACTAATTCCATAGTAACGTTGAAATTTTATTTGGAGGGCTGCATTAGAAACAGATGCAGAAAGAGGGTGAAAAGTGAGCAATAGTCTATATTTTGCTATATTATCAACATATTTGGAAGCTGAGTGAGCGAAGCTCTCTGTTTTCCTCAGTATGTTGTATGTGTGTAAATACTTGTGATCATTCCAGCAGTGTTTTTAAAACTTCTGTAGCTTGCCCAGAAGCAAAACATATTTTGTGTGTGTGTGTCAGAAGTAGATAAGCATACTTTAGCTTCTGTTTGCCAACATAGAATTAAATCTAATGGTACAATGTTGTCCACTTAGCCAACCACCAAGCTGAAAATCAGCTCAAAGTATAAGAGTTCTGCAGTCATAATCTTTTTATTCTTATTCAGGAGCTGATTTAATTTTGACACAGTGTTAACAGTGTTTGACACAGTGTTTGACACAGTGTATCTGTTAACAAGATATTATTATGAGTATTATATGTCACTTACTATAGTAACTCTTCATATCTTAACTATTGTGTGCTCCAGTCTGAGGATGTGCATAAAGGTCACCAGTACAGAATCCTATATTTTCAAGGAATAACTATGCAGTGAGATGAGATGCCATGAAAATGTCTGATTTCTACTCCACTCCCACAAAACAGAAACCAAATCTCTTCAGCTCAGAGCACTTTTCATGCCAGTATGGCTTTTCTGGCAGGACCAGGCAAGTTTGAACTAAAGACAGGCCTGTTGTTGTTCCTCCCCTCCAGGGAACTTAAAACAGAAATAAGAAGACTGATTGATCTTGGCTGACATGTTGTGCCGTGTAAAAAATATTTATCCTTCAGAAAAGGGCTCAGCTGCTTGGAATGACTATTCCATGACTGTTCTATGAACTCAAAATAAGAGTTGGTGATAGGTGAACATCAGCATCTTTGCTCTTCAGCACAGAATTATTTTTTAATGTTCATTCTGTATAGATTTCTGAAATGTAAGAGTGTTTTCAAACTATGAATGTAAATACACTTTTACATTTGTGCCTCTTGCTACCCCTCTGCTTTTTGAGAATTATTGATTGCAGCTGACTTGTCCTTGGTGTTTGTGCATTCATTACGGTATACCTTCCTTAGACTACCAAAGGACCAAACATTATGCTTTTAGACAGGGAATTTGTTCCTGTGCTGCTAAAATGTTCCTATAAAATTTTTAAGAAGAAAATAGAGAACCAGTGTGGTGTAGTGGTTAAGAGTGCAGGACTGGGACTCAGAAGATCTGGGTTCTAGTCCCCACTAGTCCCCACTCAACCATGGCACTTGCAGGGTGACTTGAGGCCAGTCACAGACTCTCAGCCCAATTCACAGGGTTGTTGTTGGTGTGCAGAAGATTGAGAGGAGAATTAGGTAAGCTGTCTTGAGTTCCCTGGAGCGAAAAGGGTGGAATAAAAATAGTAAATACATACATACATACACACACACACATACATACATACATACTAGAGTTATTTTACCAAAGTAATTTCACAATGGTATCTCATTGAAGATATTTGCATTTGAAAATGCAATCTTGTTGCAGTCCAGTATCATGATAGCATGTGGGTAAATTTTGTAGTATGTAAAGTTAGCCCATATGGAACAGCCTAGGACTTAGGCTTTATGAAGATAGATAAGCCCTCTCTGTTATACATTGTAATGCACTGAAATATGCTGAAGAAGGCATAAAGTTTTGCTGTTGTTTGCCCGTTCACTTGTCAAATAACTGGTTAGGCCTTTGGGCTCACTAACTCTCTTACCAGCATTTCCTTTGAACTCTGTCTACTTAAGGCCAGTAACTTCTGCCTGCTACCACATTTTAAACTGGATAATTGAAGCAGCGTTGCGAACTGTACTCCTTGTGAAGTGTTACTGCATCAAAATGCAAGAACTATTTCAGTGTAGTCTGCAGCATTGGAGTAGTTACCAAATGAAAGATTCCATATTTATAGTCTTTGTGCAGAACATGAAGCTAGTTTTTCCTCCAATTCAGATCAGTTTCATAGTTCAACTGGGATGTTCATCACCCATACAGTAAGCTCCTTTCATACTCAGAAGGAAATAGAGGGCATTAATTATAACTTTTAAAAGAGGGCATTTAATGTCTGAAATTGATATTCTTTCATGCTCCAGGTTTGAGAGATTCAACAGTTAGAAACTTGGTTGGGTAGATATGCAGCAAGTGGTGACGAGGTGGTGACCTGCCTATCAAGCATGAAGATGATGAATACCCCAAGTTGTGTAGATAGGCTGAGAGTGTCAGAGAGCAGCTGATGGTTGTGAGATATATAGATGTCAATGACTTTGGGAATTGCAAGTGTAAGAGTCTAGAAACAAATTCAAGTTGCTAGGTAAAATATTTGAATTCAAAATATCCAAAGCAGCATGATCAAAATCGTTACCTATTCCATGTGCAAGCCTGACTAACAAGGGTCTTAATGCATCATTACATTTATGGTGTTAGGAGGAAAGCTTGAGCTTTATTAGGCACTGGAGAATGCTTTTGGACAAGCTGTGCTTGTAAAGAAATGAGAGAGACTGGCTCCACTTAATGCGATGGACCCAGATGATCAGTGCAAAAGGTGGAAGATAAGGAGATGGCAGTCTTATGGCACTGCTGATGCTGGAGAATAAAGAACACAACACATGTGTCACAGTGTGGACCACATTTCTGTGTGTACAAATGTGAATGCTTTAGAGCTCCCCATAATCACAAACTTTCATGGGATGCTTCAGGATGTAAACATTTGGATGTTTCTGTATCATCATAAATTTGTATCTCTTGACTTGCATGTGGAAAGCTTATCTCTGCAATCATTGCGGAGACTTTGTAAACCAACATCTGTGTTTTTTAAATCAGAAGTTCTGGCATGTTAGCAAATTGACGGCCTTGAATTTTCTATTTATATGCCTTCATTTTGTATAAGTTTTTTTTTTTTTTTTTTACCACAAAGAGGTCACGTGGAACAAAGTAATAGTTACACTTTTGTGATGGAAACTGTATGCCTGCTCAGTGCTGAAGATCTTAATGGGAAATGCCTAAATATGGAGACTTAAAATCACTTGCACATAATTTTGTTCCATTTAAACTGAATTTGTATGAATGTGGTAGATGTCAAGCCATTTCCTTTCAGATTTCTCTGCTTTTAAACTTTATCTGTTAATGCACTAGAAGGCTGGATCAGAATATGTAGCGAATAAAGTAGTAATATGGACTTAAAGGTTTTGAATAATGTTTTGAATGCTTCCCTGGATGTAAAGAACCCCTGACCTTCCTGTAAGTAAAAATCCGTGCCAGGGAAAGAACTGGATTATACCCTGATGCTAGTTTTCGCCTTGCACAGAAGTTTTTGTATGGACAAGTGTTCCAAGTGGCATTTCCTAACTACAGTCTGAAGTAGTGTGCTTCATTTTGCCATTTCATTATGTTGCGTGGGAGACTAGGCCTGAATACTTTTTCATAAAAACCATTAGAATTTCATTGTGGAGTCTGGTAAAACAGGATCATTTGAGCCAGTTAAAGCAGATGTATCCTGCATTTCTATTATCCTTTTTCCTTTGTTTTTACAGGAATGCAATTTTCTGCTAGTCATCCTGCCTTCCCTTATACGCCCACTCTGTTGGCATTTGCTTATAGTAGTCCATCTCAGTAGAATTAGACTTCAAATTTTGAAATTTTTGTTTCAAGCCTTTAGACTCAAATATCAGGCACTTTTATTGAAAAGAGACCTTGGCCAGGAGAGGTGAACTTTGCCACTAGAATACGGTATAGTGCACTTTGCCACTGGAATATACCTGGAATAATAGTTGGACTTGCAACAAGCCCAATTTTGTCTTCATAACTGATAGTTAAGAGCCTTTCTTCACAAGAATGCTCAGCTGAGAGGGCAGTATTATAAAATGATGTTATGACACTTTTCATCCTTAGCATGCTTGCCATGCTTGGGCACTGTCTGCTTGCAGTCCAGCAGCATCCGGAGCCAAGGCAGAGATTGCCTTTTAAGGCAAAGAACTGCTGTGAGAATATAAAAGCAAAACTTTTCCCGGGTGTGCAGGGAACTTTCTTCCTTCCTTTTCCTAAATAAACTACTAGCAACTGTTTAAAAACAGAACAAAACATGAAAAATCTTGGTGGCTGTTGTAGCCAGGTTTTTTCTTGTTAAAGAAACATTAAACTACCTCCTTTTGACTGTCAGTTCAGTTCTGCCTGCAGTGATCTCATGGCTGGAGTAGATAAGCTGGAAAATGAGGTTCTTGGTATTATTTTGCTATTTTACTGTGGAACAGAAAAAAAGAGGAGGAAGCTGTCTAATTCTTGTCTATACTGGAAACAAACAGCAAATTGAAGACTTTACAAATAATGGAAGTTGCAAGGGTAGATAAAAATAATGTATTTTCTACTATTGCCTTACTAAATTAGAATCATTCAAATTGCAGAGAATTTTTGAGGAGTCTTATTTATATTAATGGATGAAGATACGACTGACCAGGTTTATGTTTTTTTTTTCTGCCTGACTTCTGCTTTCTGAACAGTTTAAACATTTGGGTAGCTTTAGCTAGAAAGGCAAAGTAGGAAAAAAGAGTTCTATAAATTGTAGTACAAAAACAAGCAACCAGCTATAAGCGTATTTACCAAAACCTTTGTATTCTGCTTAGTATGGTTGTCTATTTTGATTATAAAACTGTTCAAATTACTTAGAGCAAAGCACAACTTAAAAAGGAATGCAATTTGCCCTTAATAGAAACATTTTAAAGCAATAGATCTTTTCTCTAAAAATATAATTTGAATTGCTTTAACACAGAAGTAGGAAGCTTGGTGCTTTCCAGATATTTTGGGTTACAGCTCCCATAATCCTCACAATTTGCAACATCCGCTGGGGTTTATAGGAGTTATAATCCAAATCATCTGGCAAGGACTAGGTTGCCTACCTGTGCTCTCAACATCTTCATCTAAAGAACAGTTGCTTGGAGTCCCCAGGATATTGCATGAAATGTGTTTGACTGTTAGCTGAAAGTATAAATGCTGTAAGGAAAATGGTGGCACTGATGGTTCTGTAGAAAGGGGGAGAAACCTTTCACCAAACTTAAGAAAATGAGGGGCTCTGCATGTTTGGTGGAAAAGTGCGGAGGGGAGAGTGCTGGAAGCTAAAGAAGAGAACCAAGGCTAATGAAGTTAAAGAAAAGACTATAGAAAGAGCAAGCAGTTGAATAGTAACCCGTGGGATAAGACAAGCTGTAGAAAATTGCACATGTATGCTAGATATGGATTGTACTGTGTACATTATTAGAAGAAAGAGGTCAGGTTGGCTGGGGAGGCAGAGCCTGCTTGCTCTGGAGCTAAAGCAACGAAGAGTTGAGTGGTAGGTTTGCTGAAGTTTCAACACTGGTATGAAACAACTGGCCTCTTTTGCACTATGGGTCTCTTAATTGCCGGTTATTCAACACTTAAAATTAGCTATCAGTTTATTGCTAAATAGTCAGCAGTGCTTGTTACCTGATCTTATTTACTTTTAACATTCCTTTATGCACATGGGGGAATTTCATGCTTTCATGCTTGCAGTTGTTTCCAGGACAGATTACTTTTACTCTGCGTTGTTCTCCTGTGGCCTTTCTACTTCAAGACCCTGTGGGCATCCTTGATCTGCCACTTTGTATTCTTGACCTTGCACTCTGCTGGGTAAAGTTTGCTTGTGCACAGTGTTGGCACATCTTTCCCTCCCAGCCTCAGATACATAAGAGATAGTTTGCATTAGGGCGTCTTTAAAATGTAGTCTAAAGTCACCTTCTTAAGTTATCCTTCTAATTTCCAGCATATCCTTGGCTGGAACTGTGCATTGAGTATCTTAGCCACAAGCATCCCAGAAAATGATAGGAAGAACAAATTCTTGGCACTGCCAGATGTACACATTTCTAAAAGATATGGTAAGAGTAGATGGTCTCCTGCCTAAAGCTTTGAAAAGAGTTTTGCTGTCATCTCGTTTACAGAAAATAAAGCTTTTCATAATAGGGGAAATAATAGCCTGCCATAGGAGCTGTCATTCCTCGATAAAGTAGGTGACAAAAAGCTTCTCCCATAGTAATGGGGCTTTTAGGTAGGGTTCAGGAATCAAAAGCAGGAGGATAATCTCATGGTTTGGTCAAGAAAAGAAGCAAAGCAAAACTTACCATTGAAACATCCCAAGCTGTTGCTTGTGACTGAGAAAGGGTGGGTTCACATGTCATGCTGACCCACACTGCCAGTAAGCCACAGTAGGTAGTTTGGACAAGGAAATGTATGTATGAAATCTGTATATTTCCCTGGCTAAATTACTCTTTGCAGCCCTGCCTAAATGTGTTGTTAGTTTTGAAAAAGCTGTGAGCAAAAAAGTATGGGTGCTGTTTTGCACAGTAAGAGGTGACCAACCAGTGACAGCCATTCAGTGTACCACTTGGAATCACAGTGGGCCCTCAAACCATGGAAGGATCAGTCTCCTGGGTTTAGATGACACAACCGCCCATGTAGGAATTAACAACCCTTGGAACTGTCCATGAGTTCTCAGGTTGGCTTGTTGTGGGGAAGTAGTCTGAGTTCAGATGATGCAACAGTCCCCCATGGCTAGTTACCCATGATGACTTGTGTCATGTGACTCCTTGTGTCATGGAGTTGCTGGTTTATTTCTTTACGCTGTCAAGTAGTCTGTATTAATTTGTGCTGGCAACTTTTATAGGCTTCAGTGAAACAGTTTCTTAGAGAATTTTATTTGCCATGCAGCAAAGGCACCAGAGTTGAACATGTAAACAGAAATTTTAGTGGAGTATTTCCATGGAACTGCTTCACTTGATACAGAATGTAGTGTGTCAAAGGTTGACAAGACCTTCAACAGTGTGCTAGTCTGATAAAATCTTAATTCCTCGGACCATTATAAGCCCTTCATTTAATGTGGCCAATTTTGCAATCCCCCACCATGTGCCTTGTGCAACATTACTTTGTTTCTAGTTGCATATTTCTCAATTGAAGTTGCGGAACAAGGACCAAAGTAAAAACAGTCAGATGCTGGATCAAGAGATTTAACTTGAACTGAACTACTCTAAAGAAAGCTTGATACATTCTGTTGTTCTTTTTCATATGGGGTGAGAGATAAATATTAGATATTCCTAAATTTAGAGCTTTCAGTTAAGAATTTGCACAAATTCTCTTCACAGAAGGAGCTTATAAAGGTAGAAGACTTTCTCATGCTCTTGTGTATTCCTGTCTGCTTCTTACTGAACTTAATGTATCAAGACGAACAAAGAAATTATACTGTTAGATACTTTTCCCCTTAAAAAGGGAAGTCTTTGTGGCTATCGGATTAGTAATATCTTGTAAGGATACTTTATGCTTGTAAGAATGCCTCATTTAGGGCGCAAATGTATGCATGCTTAGATAGAAGTACCATTCCATTTCCTGGAATCCTCTGGGAGTTGTAGGACTTATTTCTGTCTAAACGTTCATAGGTTTGCACTGTTAAGGTTTAATGCTCTAGGTGGGTGCCTAGTCTCTTTTCTGCTGTGACAATGTTTTTATGATACATTCATCCTACTTACGAGGAGGATGAGGAAAACATTTGAGATATTTATGAAGCACTATGAACATGTTGGGCTACATCTTACCCTTCATAAAAGCAGCCGTTAAAACAGATTAATGACAATTTAAATTAGTAGTAGTAATAGTAGTAGTAGTAGTTGTTGTTAATAATAATAATAATAATAATAATATTATTATAACATTTCTATGCCGCCCCTTGCCAAAGCTTCGGGGCGGCTTACAACACAATAAAATACATTGAAATACAATAGAACATAATAAATTACCAATAAATACAAAAATACAAAAAATACACTGAGATACAAACATAATAATATAAAATTAAAATTAACAGTATAAAATAAGTAAATAAAGAATATAGGAGGAGAAAAGAGAAGGAAGAAGAAGCTGCTCTGGCCAGACCATATATTTTAACAATTAAAATGATGTTTAAATAAAAAGGTCTTTACCTGGCGCCGAAAATCCAGTAATGACAGTGCCAGGCGGACCTCTTTGGGGAGTGAATTCCATAGGTTGGGCGCCACCGCAGAGAAAGCCCTCCTCTGAGTACTTACTCTCCTAATTTCTTTCATGGAGGGTTCCCGGAGAAGGGACTCTCCCACAGATCTCAAGGGGCGGTCGGGCATATACGGACGTAAGCGCTCGTTCAGGTAGCCAGGACCCAAGCTGTTTAGCGCTTTATAGGTCATAACCAACACCTTGAATTGGGCCCGGGCTTCAGTGGGCAGCCAGTGAAGCTGACGGAGGACTGGAGTCATGTGAGCATAACGCCCCGTCCCCGTCAGCAGCCTGGCAGCTCTATTTTGCACCAATTGAAGTGTTCGGACCGTCTTCAGGGGAAGCCCCACGTAAAGCGCGTTACAGAAGTCTAGGCGGGAAGTCACCAGCGCGTGTGTCACCGTCGCCAGGCAGTCGTACTCCAGGTAGGGGCGCAGCTGATTAATCAGCCGAAGCTGAAGGAAGGCGCTCCTCACCACCGCTGTCACCTGAGCTTCCAAAGAAATAGTTACAATCTATTTAATATAAAATGATGGGGCATTGTTTGCCTGGTGCCTAAAGGATAGCAGTATTGGTGTCATACCAATATCTTTTGGGAGCGCATTCTACAAATGGGGCGGGGGGACACACTGCCAAAATAAGTGTTCCCTACAGAAAAGACCTTGCTACCCTGCTAGATTTTGTGTGCAAATTGACATGTAGAAGCCATATTTCTTGTCATTACCCTCTTCAGTTAATTTCCGCTATGGTAATTAAAATTTCTTGATGGTTTCATGCTTGTTTCAATACTAAAATATGTAAATAAGTTGTGTCTTACCCAAATCTCTTCTACTGTGAGCCCAATTTGGGGTTTTTTCCCCCCAGTAATGATGATTTCAGAACCACTCTAAAATTCCAGTACTATATTTTAATGGTCTTTGCATTTTTATACTGTATCATTATTTTTTCTAAACTTCACAGCCTCACAAAGTTTGCAACCAATTTTTTTCCAAACTCTCACAACTTCCAAATCTCACAACCTCAGGGGCCAGGGTCTAAAATATATGCATTGTCCTCTATGCATATATTTAGTGTGCATAGCTGAAACTTCATCAGCTAACTACACCTGTCCCCTTAGCCAAAGAGACAAGCTCCTTTTTACCTCTTGCCTCTTAAGTAGCAGAAAAACTCTAGCCTGAAACCCTGGAAAGCCACTGCTGCCAGTCAACAATACCAGGCTGGATGGATCACTACTGTGACTCATTATAAAGCAGCTTTCTATATTCTGTGCATCATTATCCCAGTTCTTTTAAAAAGCATGTTAACGTAAGAGACCTGTAGAAACCAGCCCTTAGAGGCTCAGAGTTGAACTTCATGGCTTTGAGATATTTTCCAGCGATGTGCTAACAATTATGGTGCCTGATTGACGAGGTGTTCCTACTTGTGTTTTAAGAAATGAAATCAAATATATAGCTACACTGTTTTGCTGAGCCTGAGGTTTGTGGCATGCCAGAATCTACTGTGTAGTTCATTACTGTTTACTTTTACAGCCATTTACTGATCATTACTTTTGCCTAAGACTAGTTAGTTTGGTAGAATAGTTTATGGATATGCAGCATCTCTAGTACCATATTCCTCCTCCTTGGTGCTTTCTTTAGGCATTGCATTTATCTGAAAGCACACAGTTTAAGCTACATTTCTTTTACCCCCTTTCTTTTCTTCTAAACAGGCCTGTAGCTTAGGGGAAATTGGCCCTGCTCTCTGATTTCTCAATCTTGGCAGGTTTGGTTTGTTGCTTCTTTTTATCACAAAAGTAGAAGAGTGGTAGAAAGCGCTAGAGAATATGGTATTGAAAATAATAAATTTAGCAATGTAGATGTGATTTTTTTTCTGCAAGAAATTGCCCATTAAAATATAAAATCTTATAATTAGAAGAGAACATAATCTTCAAAAAAAGAGGCAGGGTGGAGAGAGGGACAGTAAGCTTGGCATAGAGTTTTAGTCTGATTTTCTCAGATGAGTTTCCATGGAAACTTGTTAGCATACTTGGTACTTGAACTCCAGTTTGATATTTACATGCATTCCAAAGGGTGACAGATTTGCTAAACCAAAGTTGCAAGATAAGAGACACTTTGGAACTATGGCATGTCAAAGGAGGGCATACATTATGTTTTATTTGCAGCAGTGAATCTCTGAAACAAAGAACTTCTCTGAAGAGAATAAAGGACATCTGGCAACCCTAGACTTGATAGTAAATGGGAACAGAACCCATTGTTGTGTCTCTTGATTTTAACAAGGTTGTGATTTATGTGGCCAGACTTGTGAAACTCCTGTTAACCTTCTCAGATAGGTCAGCTTCTCTGTTCTGTATACCAGTCACTTGGCAAAAGGTGAACCAAATTATATTCAATAGGATTAGTTGTTCTTTAAATTTAAAATATTTTAATAACCTTTATTTCAGCTATGATGAAACAGTTGACCTGTTGTACAATTCATTCTAATACACTTGATTCAGGTGAAGTATTTGTACTGGAGTTGGATAGTGCTTAAATTTCTGGTGCTTTGTTTAGGCATTGATACACATTGAAAAAACCTTGACATTAGAAGTATTTAGGTATAATCTTGTGGCTATTCATTAAAGTTATATACTGGCACACTGTGGGTGTGCAAGAGTTTGAATGGGTCTACTTATGCGTTTAATGATGTTTCTAATGAGGTGTGTATTATACCATTGGCATGCTTCATTCATGGAATTTTATGGGGGCTGGGAAAGACAGTGTTGCTTTGCTTTTGTGTTCATTGCTGCTTCTCCAGTTGTTTCTCTCACCAGAGAAGAAAATTATTTAAGGAGGGAAAGATGAAAGCAAAAGATACATTGTATTTTAACTGGAAATACTAGGAACCCTCTGTCTGGGAGCACACAATATATTTCTAGGTCTTCCATATTGATCAACAAAGGAAGCTTCACATTTGATGCTTTCTGCTTGGATATGTGAAGGGAAAGAAATAGGGGTTCCATTTCAAATACATGGAAATGGGAGATAAATCTTTCCTGTGTTATTTCTCTTTATTATAAGGGAAATGCATTATGCATTATACAAGTTAATTTATACATTTGTGAGCCTTTCATAACTGATAACATATTGTTATACTAGTGCATGATTATCTTTTGCACCTTGATATCTCTGTTTATCTATCTGTGTCTATGTACAGAATATCAAGTCCTAAGTTTCCATTTGTATTAGGTGTTTTCCGACTGCGGTTCATACAATTTAATTTCAAAAAGCATTGTGTGACTTTTCAATGCACACCGTAGTAGTGGGGGAAGAACTGATGTTGGGAGGTTTTGGAGAGGCCATTTGAGTCTCACAGAAGGAATTACAAGTGCTTGAAAATCACTTTTAGAGCTGTTTGGGAGTGCTAGATGGAAGAATTTTGGACATGAGAATTATGAATTCTGATTCACACCTTTCAAATGTGGAATGGAACATTTTTGTCCTCTAGGTTTTGCACTTCCTGTACCTTCAGATATGGTTGTTGGCTCAAATGTATCAAAATACATTTTAAAAATCATGTTGTGAAAGAAAATATATATTAAATATTATTTAAAGTTGGATTTTTGCAAACAACTAAATCACAGATTGACATAGAAACAGGATGGGCCCAATTTAGGACTCAGTGTTTGCAGAAATTATTCACTACTGAAATTAGATCAAATTGCCTACCCTTAATCTGAGCTAAGACTTGTTAGATAGTTAAGGAGAGAGTCAATAAGAAGCTTTTGTGGGGGAATTTTCTCTTAGTGGCAGCTACTGCCCTTTTAAACATTAAAGCACCACAGCTTGTCATAGCAGGTGTAAGCCTGGCAAGATTGAATTGATGGGGTGCTTGACAAGTCACCACAACAACCCACACTCACCAACTTCACATTCAATGACAAGATAAAGTACATTCCTTCCTAGGCTTGAAAAATGGCAGCAGCCACACCAACAAAAACCCATGGTGGCTTCTCATTACATGCAAATCACGCTGCTCTCTCTCCTGCTCTCTCTCCTGTCCAGTCTCACATAACAAGAGAGTTGAAATTGCAAACTTCCCTTGAAGTTAGGGGCAGGTTGCAGTGTGGTTGGTAACTTGTCAGACAGAGTGCTTGGCGATAGGCTTGTAGGAGCTTGCAGTGGCACTCTTGGAGGCTGTATTCACACTGGGACTAATAGAAAGCACTTTGATATGAATTGTACATGATACTAGAACTGCTTATAGAGAGAAGCCCTGGACTGGCACTGATGGTCCTTTTCAGCTGAGTATAAGCTGTTATGAGTGTGTGGAAAGCTACTTAGAAGCACTAAACCTTAGGAAGTGTTAACTTTTCTCCTAGTGACCTCAGTATTCTCTCCCCATTTTTTTGGCATTCTCTTCCACCCTCCCCTCCCCTTTTTTCCTCTGTAGGATGATTTGTGCCTGTGACATTTGCATCAACTGTGGTTTGGTGTGTTTTTTTTTTCAAGTAACCTTTGCTTAAAGAACCGCCTGAAGAATTGGTTTGCAGTCATGTTTTCACTGGCTAACATAACTGAGGTTTATTTCCTTGGAGATTGCGAAGAGATGTGATCTGACTTTGAGCAACAAAGAAAAACTTGCATTCCTCAAGCTGGATGTTAACTGACATTTAAGCTTCATGAAGTAGGCTTTTCATTTGCCTTTCTAACTCATTTGTCGAAGCTGGTATGCTTCTAGTAGAAGCATTTCAAATTAGTCAGCAACTAGTTGAAGGAATATTTTGTGATGCAGAAACATATATCAGTGTTAGAGGGCAATTAGTAATTGTTGTGGATTCCCTGGTCTCTTTGCTCAGCACTTTTGCTGGTAGAAACAAACTTATTTGTAGTACCAAAACTCAGCAGAATTGCAAAGTAGTTATAGTGCTTCAAAGTGCTATACAACCACTGAATTCAATATTTCGGGAGTCTGGAAAATGTGATCGCACTGCTGCTCTGCAAAATTTTGTGATTTAGAAAGCTTTTCTTCCTAAGAATTGAGAAATAAGATAATTGGAATTAGTTCATTCTGTACTTTCTTCCAGGGTGCTTGTCTTGTATCACAGGAGAAATGCACTTTGTCGGCAGAGGGGGAGCACTACTGAGCGGTTGACAGGGAGAAAACGGATAGCTCAGTGGAAGTCTATAGCATGCATTCATAGGAAAAACACTTCCTTTGCTTCCTTGCATATCTGCCTGTTTGGGTGGGTAGTTGCTTACTTCATGACTGCTTTTTGGCTTCTTGACAGGCTGTCCTTTGATCCCTTAATCCTCTTCACTTCCTTCCATGGATGGTTGATCTTACCTAATGGGGCACAGCCCATAATTTCTCCATTTCTTCTTTGAAGTGGCAGCAGTTTGCCAGCACAAATAAACACATAAAAAATAAAACAAAGTATTACATGATTACAGTTTTCTATTTTTGGCATTTGTTTTCTACAGTGAGCAGCAGACTAGTACCATTAATTTGTAATTTCATATTTCTATCTTATATGAGAATGGTGATCTGAAAAGAATAATAGAAGTGGAAGGGGTCCCAAATGTTATACAGTGCAGTAAGTACATCATTGTCTTCAGCCTGAAGACACTGTAATATCATGCTCCTTGCTTTGTTTTTTCAAGCAATTTCACTTTTGGCAACCTTGCATTTAGACTGATTCATCCAAAAGCCTGAGCATAGTAAGGGGCCAGATGAGGGTCAGTAAATTGACTCAGTCCAAGCTGGACTGTTAAGTGCCTGTCTGTCTGTCAACTGTTCAGGTGAGTTATATTCAACCTGTTACAGAGAGGGTTGTGTTCACCCTAAAGGATCAGGTTCCTAGTGTAGGGGTGCTCCTGGATCCAGCACCTTTTACCTGCTTACGCTGATATGCCATCTGCATCATTACCTGGGAACAGCTAGCCTAGCTACTGTTCCCATGCTCCAGTCTTGCCTGGATTACTGCTGTGCATTATACATGGGACTTGCCTTTGAAAATGGTCCAGAAATTTTAGCTGGTCCAAAACAGGGCAGTAAGACTGTTAATGGAGACTGGCTTAATGGAGATATGATCATTATTAGGCCAGTACTGCACATGTCCATGTCCAGGCCCAATTCAAAATCCTAAATAGCTTGGGACTAGGTTACCTGAAGGATAATTTCCTCACACATATATACCTGCCTGGACCCTAAGATTGTCCTCGTTAGCCCTTCTACAGGAACTGCTGCCCAAAGAAGCAAGGTAGATGGCCACTAAGAAGAGAACCTTTCCTTTTGTGGCATGTCACTTGTGCAAGGAGTTTCCCAGAGAGGGTCTTTCTGACACTAGGAGAGGACCTTCCCTGTTTTAGCCTGCCAGTTTCTCTTTTAAATCTGTTGCTGTATTTTTATCTCTGCACTGCTGTTAGGTTTTGCTTTTAGTTCATAAAAGCATACTGGCAATAGCATACTGGCATTTTAAACGTTTACTGTATAACATGTTTGTTATTTTATAGTTTCAGTTGTGAGCTGCCCAGGGAGTTTCAGCTATTGGGCAGTATAGAAATACAATCAATCAGTGTTTTTGTCTATTCTGTTCCACTTCTATATATTTTGCCTAGTCAGGTACAGGGAAGTTAAAGGCTTGCTATACAGAATGTGACCAGTTTGTCAGTAGACTATTAGGGGCTTACATATTTGGACTTTTCTTTGTTAAGAGGCAAACTCACAGCGGTACAACTAACTTGACGCACAGTGCATAGTTTCAACTTGATTTATCAGTTGGATCACTTTGAGAAACAGATTTAAACATTAATAGAGCAACGCAACTGTACATGATTTTTCATATTCCTTTAGCTGTACAATATCAGGTGTTTGAATAATGAAATGGGGACCAAAAGAAGAGCACAAGACATGGCCTCTGTCTTGATGGAGACAGCCTGAGAATCTTGTATAAGCTGCCTTGAACTCTCTGGAAAGGCAGGCTATAAATGAGAAGCCTGACATTTATTAGGTGGAAATGTACTTCATAATATGCAAATAATGCAAAAATAATGTAATAACATCCAGTAGACTATGCAGGGTGACTTAGCTTTGTGCATTTATCCTCACCACCCCCACTCCCAAATTGACCTTACTAACTGCATTTTTAATAGATCAGTCTTGGAGATGTGTGTTAAAATGTAATATAGAATGTAGAAACAGATACAAAATCATTAGGATGGGGTTTTTGATGTCCCTGGAGATCATCATCCTTTATTGCAGCTTTCACAACAACGTGTTCCTCTTATGACTGACATTGATAAGCCCTGGGCATTCTCTGTAATGGTCCAGAATACTGCCTTGGTGATTCTTGGTGATTAAATATTTCAGGCTGTAATCTTCTAAAGTGGACATCCATGGTTTAGAGAAGGTAGCATTAATCGATCATCTGGCAGAAGAGGGCTTAAACAAAACAGCTTCATGCATGCACTGTTTTCATGATCTGTTTGTCAGGAAGACAGCAGAGATGCAAAATCATTTGCAGACCATGTGCAACTTGCCAGGAAGCATATACCTTTTGCTTGCTTAGGAGCCCTGCACAGGCCATGTTAACTGTAGGTCCATTTTGTTGATTAAAAATTGAATTATGTAACTTTAAATAAAATATTCCGTGTCCAGTGAGTTTAGGTAATCTGTATTTCAGATTGTAATTCATGGCATTGTTTCCTTTTTGTTTTGCAGGAAATCCAAGGGAAAACCAAATGGTAAAAAGCCTGTGCCAGAAGAAAAGAAACTCTATTTAGAGCCAGAATACACGAAGTCCAGGATTACTGACTTTGAATTCAAAGAGTTAGTCATGTTACCCCGGGAAATAGACCTTAATGAGTGGCTAGCTAGCAATAGTAAGTAATGTTATATTTTTAACAATTGAACACTTGTATATGCTAGTTTTCTTGCTGGTAGATTTTTTTAAATTAAAAAGAACTGGTAAGGGGCAAGTTACTGCATTCTGGTACTGTGTTCAGCAAGGCTAAAAATTCTTATTCCATTTTGTTGTTTACAAAACATGTTAGAGATCATTAGAAAGAACTTAATTTTTCTTTTTGAAAAGTTTTCTAAAAGTGGATCACTAAGCTTTGATTGTAACTTGGGCAGTTAAAACTGAAATACAACCTCAAATAATAGTTTACAGGAAACAGGGGGACACTTTGTTCAGTATAGGACAAGAAGTGCAATCTCTAACATCCATTCATGGACACCAGTATGACTGTGGACACTTCCCTTGGCATCCACTATGTTTCTTGCTCCTTCTGATTAATATTATTTTTTCAGATTAGAAAGCTAGCATTCTGTACTATGAATTTCTGCCCTCCAGTGCCATTGTTACTTGGGTTCAAAAGTGTGTTTTGGAGCTCAAACCCTATTTCTGCCTTATGTTTTTGACAAATATACTTATTTTAGTTTCACCAGATTGCCTTCTGTCATCATGAGATCCATTTCTGAATGAACAAATCTCTGTCCAGAGTGGTAAGAGGGCCCATGACATTCTCCTGGTTCTCAGTGTGCCCATTGGCCCGAAGGTTTTGAGACCTCTGTGCTTAGAGGTGTCCCAGGCACCGAATTCAGAGTGAAATATCTGTGTTCCTAAAAATGGAAAATTGTGCTTGCTTCTCCTGGCTATTCAGGCACATCTTCATCTGCATGGCCTTCTAGCCACCCGCTGAGAAGCGTGTTTCTGAAGCCAGTCTGCTCTGATGCTCTGAATGGTGCATATGGCTCAGGGCTGCTTATGATGACACACGTGCCTGCTAGCATTGTTGAATTGTTTGTAAAGAACTTGTCAGCAAGAAGTAGCTTGGAAAGAAACATTTATAATGTAGGAGAGATATTGGCAGATGTTATTTTACTGGATCTGCTTTCCATGAGAGCAAGAAGGTCCTGCCTCCAGTTTTTGGAGATTCCCCCCTCCCATTCACATCACAGCTCACCTTGACTCTTTGTGTAGGATTTTTGCAAGGTTGGAGCCATTGCTATGTGAAGGAGGAAGGACAGAAGTTCACTTCCATGAGTGCAGCTGATCAAGCATAAATCTGGATCCAACCCTTAATTTACATTTTTATTCTCCAGTCAACTCTGAGTAGCTTACAGGTTCCTGTTTCATTTTTATCTTCACAAGAACCCTGTGAGGTAGGTTAGGCTGGGAGTGTATGACTGGCCCATTGTCACCCTGTGAGCTTTGTGACCGAGTGAGGGTTTGAGCCAGTCCCAGTCCAACGCTCATAACATGGCATCACACTGGCTTTCTCAGAATTCCTAGGTCTGTCTCAGGTACTGATTTCATCTGTCTACACCCCCCCATCCATCTTTATTTGTGAGATTTATAAATCTGATTTAATGATGATTTTCAGTTAAAAACATTATACCAATAAAACATCCATTAAATCTACCACAGAATCAGCTAATATTGCTTAAAAAGCCTGAAAGAACAGCTCCCTCCCTCCCTCCCTCCCTCCCTCCCTCTCTCTCTGTGTGTGTGTGTGTGTGTGTGTGTGTGTGTGTGTGTGCATTCATGAAAGCTAATTCAGGAAGGGAATTTCACAAACGGTGCCACAGCAAAATAGCAACAACAGCGGGGAGGGGAGCTGCCCACCACAACTGAGCTCTTAAATGGACATCTTAGTATGAAAGGAAGTTTTTCTTTAGGCACGTGAATCAGTGGTTGATCAGGTTTATATAGGTGAGTACCAGTTCCTTGAACTGCTAGCTAGTTAGGCTTATTTATCACCAGGGGAATATGATGCTAATGTACACGCCTGGTTATTATTTATTTCATTCCATTTCATTTCTATGCGGCCCAATAGCCAAAGCAGTTCACAACAACTCATTAAATGTCATTATATTACAATGCTGCATAAAATACAAATGCAATAAAAGGATAGCATAAAATAATGTAGTATAAAATATAGCATACGATACTATAAAATACAGGATAAAATTTCAGTATGCAAAATTTAAAATAGTTTAAACAGCTATACTAGTTTCAATATTCTGTTGGTATGTTGTACATTGTAAGTGCCTAGGAAGGCCTCGGCAATTATAGGTGGCCTATAAATACATACATACATGCATACATACTAGACCTATTAAAACAGTTGACATGTTCCACCATAAGCCATTAAGCAGGGGACAGGCTTAACCAGGCACTGAAGGGATGATGGAGTTGGTGCTAGATGGACCTTAGTGAGGAGGACATTCCGTAATTGGGGGACACCACTGAGAAGGCATGCTCCCTTGTTGGGGTCCTCCAAGCCTCCCTTGGAAGTAGCATTAAAAGGAAGGCTTCAGATGTTGTTGTTCATCTTGTTTGTGTAGATTCAGGTCAGGAGAAGCATTGCATTGCATATGTGGTCCCAAGCCATGTAGGGCTTTATAGGGTAAAGACAGCACTATGAATCAGGCTCAGAAACATACAGGCAGCCATGGTATTACCTGTACAGATATTCTGCTCCCAAATATTAATCTAGCAGTCACATTTTGCATAAGCCACTGCCTCTGAACAGTCTTCTGGGCACCCTACATTTAGCACATTGCAATAGTCTAGCTTGGTAGTTACCAGAGCATAGATTACTGAGACAGTTAGCCATCTAGCTGTCCAGTCAGGGTTGTAGGTGTACCACCAGTTGTACCTGAGAGAAGGCACTGTAAGTTGTTGAGGTCACCTGACCCTTATGTGAGAAAGATGACACCAGGGGAACCCCCAAACTATAAACCTGCTCCTTCAGAGAAATGCAGCCGTGTCCAGAACAGATTGAACTGCTTTTCACTCAGAAGAGCCACTCACTAACAGCATCTCACTCTTGTTTGCACTGAGCTTCAGTTCACTAGTTTACTCATCCAGTCCATTGTTACAGCCAGGGATTAATTTAGCACACCCACAGCCTTACCTAATGTAAGTGAAAAGGTGAAATTGAGCCACATGTCAATAGTGTGCTAATGGCAGTCCACTCCAAAACTCCTAGTTTCATGTAGGTATTGATTGAATAGCATGGGGGATAAGACCAATCACTGAGGAACTTCCATGCTGCAGAATTCACGAGGCTGAGCAGTATTTCCCAAGCATTCCCAGCATGAGGTGGCCATCCAAGTAGGAACAGTGCTGTTCACTCCCAGCTCAGACAATTGCCTCAGAAGAATGCTATGATCCAGAGTTCTGAAAGCCACTGAGAGATCCAGCAGTATCAACTGGGTCACATTTCCCAGCTCTAAGAAATAGGTCATCAGACAGGGTGACCAAGGCTATTTTTATGCCAAAAGCCAACCTATATCCTGACTGAAATGGGATCCAGTTAATCAGTCTCGTACCAGGAATGCCTGGAACTGGGCAGCTACCACTCACTCAAGGGCCTTGCCCCAGAAAGGAAATTTGCCAGCAGCCTCAAGTTCTAAAGATGATGTGGATCCACTTAGGGTTTCTTCTGGAGTGGTCTTACCACCATCTCTTTCAGACAGCCTGGGACCACTCCCCCTCACAAGGAGGCAATAATCACCTCCCTGCCCATGCTGACTGTTCCCTTCCTGCTAGTTTCTGTAAGTCAAGAGAGGCCAGCATGGACTTGGTTGCATGAACCTGTCCAAGTGCTTTGCCAAGATCCTTGTATTGTATCAACTGAAACTGGAAGCTGAACCAGGCAGTGCTCACCTGATTCAACTGCAGTAACATGGGAGTCTGAGTCACAATGCCTGTAAGAGATTTTGGCCTGGAAATGTCTACCAAATATGTCATAGCAGCCTCAGATTGGTCTACAATGCCCTTAGGGCCAGCATGTAGTAGGCCCCAGATAACCCTAAAAGTTCTGCTGAATGAGAGGCGGTAAGATGTTTCTTTGCCACTCTCATGACTGGCAATCTCGCTGCTGTACCTGACTTGCATTTGACTCTTGCTACATTACAAAAGCATGCACATGAAGCTGTTTTTTGGCTTCTTCTTGTTCACACCTGCCAACTTGGATTAAAGAGGTAACACTAAATTCTACTTAACTGTATGGAGATCCTAAGCTCTGTCTTGTCTTTGCCCTGCAATTGTTTCCTGAAGTCAATCAACAAAGTATATAATTGAGAAATGCATAATAAACTTAATACTTTATATTACTGATGCATGTACCATCTTTCACAATAATTACATTCTTCAGAGAAAAAGTTGTGTTTAGGTGATGGAAAAATATTGTAGCTTAGCCAAGCAAGTCATTCAACCAGTTAATAATTGCATAGGTCAGACATCTTTTTCTGTACCAAAATTTTAAACAAGTAATAGTAATACCTTGTTTTTTGTTTTTTTCTCTTTCAGCAACAACTTTTTTCCACCATATCAATTTACAGTATAGTACAATCTCTGAATTTTGTACAGGAGAGTCATGTCAGACCATGGCAGTGTGCAATACGTAAGTGCTGGCTTTGTTTGTGATGTTGTGATGGCTTGGCTGGGTTCGTCTGTTCTAGTGTGAGGATGGAAAACAAGACTTTAATATTTGACAGCACAATGTAGCAGAGGTAGTGGATTTGTTGAAAAGAAGTAAGCAAACAAGCAGTCCAAAATTAAATCCAGTATCAGCAAAACATTTTAAAATAGCAGTTGCAGAAGGAAAAATAAGGACAGCGTTACGACTTGCTCTAATCTGTCGCACAACAGGTCCCTGAAAATTAAATGCTAATTATATTGAGTCCCATACAGCTAAAATACAGATTTGCTGCCTCCAGCTTGTGAATCTCATTAATGGCCTCATTTCAAAATTCTTCTGCACAACCAACATCCTGGGGGGAAAAAAAATAACATCTTCGTTTTTCTCCCAGGCCAGCAGTTCTAGTTGTCTGGAACAGAGTTTTGCATCTTGGGTATGTTACTCAATTGCCATGAATAACAGCATGGAAGAACAAAGGGGCACCTTTGAGGTGCCCTGGCTGAGGGAATTTTCTTTACCAGCATAAGAGCCAGTCACCAGGCCCTTCTGCAGACACCGTCCACCTTGAGTAGCTGCTAAAGCACTGACGTGTTGTGAAGGCAAGTTGGCAGTTTCTCAGGAAGTAAAAAAAATTACTCCTGAAGTTTTCACTAGGTTGAGCACCTTTTTTAAAAGTAGTGAACTGTTGAAAATGAAAGGGAGCAGTGTTGCTTTATCATACCCTTGGAAGAAGAGAACACTGCTTGCTCAAAATTCATAGGGTGAATATACCGCAATACTTCTGAATGGTCTTGGACATCCTAGAATCTTAATAAAGTCTAAGAACTTTAATACCCAAATGAGTCTTACACAATTTCTAGACATGCTGCTAATTTGTAGCTAGACATAACATTTCTAGGGACAAGTAGAGGGTAATTAATGTGCCTTCTGCATGGCAGAAAGCATTAGCTTTCTTAAAGGAGAATTGTTGGTTCAAAGGGCTAGAACAGAACTGTCTGTGCTTCTGCATAACTTACTATATAGTGACATTTCATTTGAAGTTAAGGATACAACCCTAAGAATGGTATTGGTATGGGACTGACAGAGCACAGGAAAAGGCTTTTCTAAAAAGCCCCACAAATTATTTTCCCTTTGTGATCCTTCCAGCCACTTGTCTTCACCGAAAACTAAAACTAACCTCACCATTCTAACACTGCCATAGTTCCAGCCCTCCTCCTGGAAAATAACTCTTTCTTCTTCATGGTTTCTGCCCATCACATACATGGACCTTGCCTCACAGTGCAAGGCCTGGATTGAAGGAAAAACTTTGACAGCTCAGCTTCACAGAGTGGCCGGGAGCCCCAGTCCAACCCTTCTGGGTCCCTGGATAAGGGAGGGGGGGGGTTTCCTGCCCAGCCCCCCAGTTCCTTTCTGACCGCACATGCAGTCGCATCGCTGATTGGCATGCTGCTCAACTCCATAGTGGTGGAGGCCTTCCCTGCAAATGATGCCCATTCTATCCCCTGCCTTCCTCTTCCCCTTCTCCCCAACTGCCCATTTCAGTGCTTTTCTATCACTTGAAATTCATTCTATGAATTTCTCTATATTCTCCCTTATGTCTTTGTGCTGCTGTTCCATACTGTCTTCCAGCTCCTTCTTAGGCTTCATTTCAGACCTTGATGCTTGACTCTCCTCCTTCCTCTTGAACAATAACTCCATTCTGCTCTTTGGTGATTTCAACATTCATGTTGATAATCCTGCTTCCTGTCTCCCCTTCCTTGTGTCTTTCTTTGATCATTGCCTCTGGACTGACTCCTTTGATCGTTGCCCCATGCACTGCCTTAGGCATTCACTTGATCTTGTCTTCTCCAAAAATTACTCTGTGTCTGACCTCTCTACAGTGGAATTCCCTCTCTCTGATTATCTTCTCTCCTTCAGCATTGTACACAGTCCAGGTTCCCCATGTTCTTCTTCCTACTCCTTGACCCAGTGGCTTTCATGAAAGCGAGTTTCTTACTCTCCTTTCTCCTATGCAGATTTTGTCAGTTTTGTAGACTCCACAATAACCACACTCGTTTTATCATTTTCATCAAATCTTGATATATTGCTCTGCTGTGCCAACACACAATTCACCCTCTATCCCCACTCCTGGCTCACTGCCTCCATTAAGTTGGTCTATTCACAGAGCATCTGCTGTTGGGCTGCTTAACCCATGGTGAGGATGGGCCTTTTGAGGGGTGATGGTGCCTGCCAGTTTGAATAGCCAGCTCCTGCTTGGGGAGTTATCATGTTATATGAACCTGGTGACAAACAAGTTAAACAAACCTTGCATAACCTGTGGTCAGTTTTAGTTATGCAAGGGTTGTTTAAATCTCACAAAAGTTATGATCGCTGAGTCACTTGACACAAGAACAGCAAGCAAAAGTTACAATATGGTGTCTGTAAGGCACTGCAGCTTCTCATTAAAGCAGACTAAACACCATGAGTCAAGACTGCCAAAACACACATGTACAATGATTTGCAGATCTGTCAACCATGGCTTCAACCAGATGGCCCAAGACATGTATACAGGATCTCTTTGGTACTATTCATCCCCTCCTGCAAATATTCAGTATGTGCTAGTAAGGTATCTAGAGGGCCAAAACATGGAAGAATTCCTAGCTCACCTGTGTAATGGCCTGATTCTCCTGGTATGTACTTAACCTTTTAAAAGCATATGTGACACTTGCCATTGCAATACCTGCTGAAAATAGTAAAGCATGATGTTTGAGGGACCTCGCTCATTCCTGGACCTTTTGAAAACTGAGTTGTGTTTGAACATGAGGCTGTCTCAAAGGTGCACACTTCGCCACAGTATATTTTACATACACACTACATGCTTTCGAAAATGCAGGCAGGAATTGACTGTGTAAATGGTTTTGTTACACTGCTTTGTGCTCTCAGTTGTAAAGCCAGATATTGTGCTGTACTCCATAGCTCTGTTCTGATGTTTGCTTAAATGTGTGAGGGCTTAACATGGATAGAGGAATGGTACCCTGCATGCCAGCTCTGCCCCCTACATCTCCTGATGTGCTGGCCCTACTCCCACAGTTCAGTTTTTGCTGTGTTAAGTCAGCATGGAGTTCTTCTTGGATTTGCTTGAAGACAAGTCATGCTCTCAACATGACTGTGCACCCCAAGAGTTCTAAGAGTTCAGATCAGTAAGGTCTGAAAGGAAGTTCTTCATCGTGGCCTCTGTGCATTCACACACATGGGTGCTGCGCCTGCGCAGTGCCTAGGCCAGAAAGATTGAAAGCTAACGGTTTTGGCGGGAAAAACTCCCCTCCCCCTTGGCAGTATATATAGAGTGGAGTGTCCGCCATTTTCTCCAGTCTTCGCTGTGCCTTGTGCCTGTTCGTCTCTTGCTCGACTCAGTATTTGTTCGTTGTTTCTATTGTTCTAACATTCTTGCTCTTATTCCAAGTTATTATTCCCTTGGTATAGCTTTATCTTTCTTTTTCTCTTCGTTCCTATAAAAAAAAACAAACAAACCCCAAAAATATTACTTTTCCCTCTTTCCTATATTCTAATTCTTCTGTTTCTGCAATGGCGCAGCGGACGGCCTTCCGCAAATGTGCGGAATGTGGGTCCAAAATGTCCCTGGCGGACCCTCATGACCTGTGCCTCCTTTGCCTCGGCGAGGGGCACAGGACGGATAAATGCCGCCATTGCCTTGCTTTTACTAAGCAAGCGTGAAAAAATAGGGAGAATCGATTGCGAAAACTCCTATGGGACCAAGCGCTGATGCAATCAGATCAGCCTGCAGTAAAGCCCAGGCCAGCAGATGTTCCATCTGCTAAGCGCAAGGCCGTTGCTTCAACCGCATCGGCTGAACACCCAGCCTCTGCCTCGGGCATGCCCAGACAACGCCCTTCGCCCACGCCGCCCATGCCTCAGCCGCATCCATCAGATGATGGAAATTCCCCCTCCAGGGCTCAGCAATCTCTTTCTCCCCTGCGTAAACAACGGGAAAAGAGGAAGCACAGAGGATCGGATCAATCTTCAGCCCATAAGAAGTCAAAGATAAGGTGGATAAACTACCCCGTAAGAAGAGGCATAGGGATTCGGGTTCGACAGCACCATCGATCCTGGCGGCAGCTTCGGTACCAACACCATCGGTGTTGATACATTTGAAAAACTGATATATTTGTGAGCCGCCCCAAGGCTTCAGTGAATGGGGCGGCATAGAAATTTTCTAAATAAATAAATACCGTTGCTTCAAGCAGCGATGCAGGTTACTCGACCAGGGTCTCCAATACAACCTGCTCCTCAACAGGGCCTACCTGCTCAATTGTCTGGGGAGCTGCATTGCGAGTCGATATCCGATGGGGAGATTCAAGGCTCGTTGAATCCTCCTAGGGCTCGTTCTCCGACTCCTATGCCCATGGCGAGAGCCCGAGACCAATCTCCAACATCATCACCACCTCGGTCCCGGCTGGACTACCACTCCTTTGGATTTCGTCCTCACCCACAGGACCGTTCCTCACCGTCCGCCCATGAGGATATGCCATCCACCTCTAGGCGGGTCGAACCCGAACGTCCCACTTCACCAGGGACTTCCTCATCAGAGCCATATCACCTCGGGCCCTACTCCGACTCGGATGCAGATTCCACCTCCCCGGATGCCCTTATTACATCTCAGGGACCATCATCGCCTGAAGAGCCCCACATCTCGGTCGGGGAGCTCATGTCTAGACTTGTTCGGTCGCTCGAGATCGAGGCGCAACACCAGCCAGATCCGAGCACTGACAAGTTCTACGACATTGTCAGGGGAGAGCAATCCCCTGCAATTGTCTTACCACTTATTACAACTTTGCGGCAGGCAATGACGCAACCTTGGGACTTGCCTTCGCAGACTCAGTCCACAGTAAGAAGATATGAATCTATGTATTGAGTTGGGGAAAGCGATATACTCTTTTTACTCCATCACCCTAAGCCGAACTCTGTGGTGGCTGAATCATCCCAGGGCAGGGAAGCCAGAGGACATACCACCCCCAGAGACAAGGAGGGCTGCAAGATTGATACCCTGGCTCGCAAGGACTATGCAGCTGCAGGACTTGGGCTTCACATGTCTAACTATGAAGCCACCCTGGCCAGGTATCAATTCTTTGTTATGCCAAGGCTGAATAACATCGTCGCTCCCCTGCCCGAGCAACAACAGGATCTGGCTAGGACTTTCATTAAAGAGGGTATGCAAGTCACTATACAGCAATTATCCACAGCACGCCACCATGTGGATACGGATTCAAGGGCTCTCGTAGGGGCAGTTTCACCGCGAAGGCATTCCTGGTTGCGGAACTGCAATTTTCCTGACGAGATGAAGCGAAGAAATGCCCTTTGCCGGCTCTGGGCTCTTTCATTCGCGCACTGATCATAAGCTCAAGTCCATCCATGAATCCCGGATGACGGCAAGCTGGATGGAATTGCCTGGACAACAGAAATGTAAGTGGTCATGGTCGCGCCCATCCTACCACTACCAGGCGCCGCAGAGACAGTACCAACAATGGCCGCACCACAGAAGGCAACAACCCCATCAGCGTTTCCCACAGAACCGCCGACGTTTCGATACGGAGAAGCATCAACGCTGATGGGATGGGCAAACCTCTCCTCCACCTCCATACCCACCTTTCCCCCTCCCTTTTGGGAAACAGCTGCAAGGCCGACTCCCCATTTAGGAGTCCATCACATCTGATCGGTGGGTCCTGTCTATTATTCAGCTCGGATACAGAATAGAATTTGATACCGTTCCTTCGTCAAGCCTGATTCGATTTACACCACGCTCTCCAGTGCTAGTGGACGAAGTACACCAACTGCTTCATAAGGGTGCGATTTGACGGATTTCCAGCTCCGAGGGGCTCCACGGATTCTATTCTAGGTATTTTACGGTCCCGAAATGGGATGGTGGTCTTCGTCTGATCTTGGACCTCTGAAATATCAACAAATTTACCAACCTAAAGAATTTTCAGATGACTACCCTTCAAAATATCCTTCCGCTGCTGAGGAGAGAGGATTGGTTCGCCTCGCCTGATTTAAAGGATGCCGATTTCCATATTTCGATCCATCCAAGTCATAGGCGTCTTCTGTGTTTCACCATCGGGTCCGACATATACAAATTCAATGTCCTCCCATTCGGTTTGGCCACGGTTCCAAGGGTCTTTACGAAATGTATGGCACCAGTGTGTGCTCATCTACAACTTCAAGGCATCCAGGTTTACCCTTACCTGGATGACTGGCTTATAGTTTCCCAGACCCATGAAAGCCTACTGTCAGCTGTCGAGGTTACTTGCACACTGTTGGACAATCTTGGACTTGGTATTAACCGTGAAAAATCATCCCTTGTCCCTACACAGGTGATAGACTTCATCGGAGCTCGTCTCGATTCCACAGTAGCGAGGGCGTTCCTCCCTCCAGCTCGTCAGGACAGCCTCCGCTTCTGTATTTCTCGGATCCAACAGAACAACGTAGTTACAGCGCTCTCAATCCAGAGACTTTTGGGTCATATGGCTGCCACAGTCACCATTGTACCACATGCCAGGTTGAAGTTCTGTCTTCTTCAACTTTGGTTCAACAAGAACTTTCATCCACAAAGAGATTTGCCCGACAAACCACTTCGTATGCCCCGCGCTGTTGTACAAACATTGACTTGGTGGGCGACCCCAGCCAATTTAAACGTGGGGACCCCCTTCATCACCCCTCACCCGATGCTGACCCTATATACTGATGCTTCGCTGGTCAGGTGGGGTGCGGTATGCGCAGGGCTTCGATCCCAAGGCATGTGGAACTGGCAAGAGTCATTGAGTCACATAAATTACCGTGAGCTTCTAGCAATTTTCAAGGCACTTTGGTCCTTCGAGGAAGTTGTTCACCATCAAGTGATACAGCTCACATCCGACAGTATAGTGGCAGACTGCAAAATCTTCATCCTTTCATTCGACCGGTTATGCCCACATGGAGTCTTTCGGTTGTCCTTCTGGCACTTACAAGACCACCGTTTGAGCCCCTAGCGACTGTTGATATTCGTCTCGTGTCTTGGAAGATGGCCTTCCTTGTTGCAGTTACATCAGCTCGTAGAGCCAGTGAACTTTGTGTTCTTCGAATTGACCCGCCTTATCTCAACTTCCATAAGGAAAAGGTGGTTCTGCGGATGGATCCGTCTTTTTTGCTTAAAGTTGCCATGTCATTCCACCTGAATCAAGAGATTGTGTTGCCTGCCTTCTTCCCATCCCCGTCAAACCCGATCGAGAGGTCCTTACATACCTTGGATGTACGACGCTGCTTGGCTTTCTATAGATCACGCACAGAGTCTCTCAGACGCTCTAATAGACTTTTCATAAAGTACTCTCTACAGGACCAAGAATCACCTGTTTCATCTCAGAGACTGTCGAAGTGGATTGTTCAAATCATTTCGTTAGCGTGCCAGCTTGCAAAGATGGACTTACCTGTTGTTCCAAGAGGTCATTCCACTAGAGCGGTGGCGGCTTCCTCCGCGTTTGCTGCGGGTGTCCCGATCCAGGAGGTCTGCAAGGCCGTGACTTGGGCTACTCCGTGTACTTTTGCAAAGCACTATTGCCTGGATGTGCGTGCCAGAAGAGACTGTTCCTTCGGAAGGGCTGTTCTTTCAGCCGTTCTCCAATGACGACACCACCCACCACCATCTCTGCTAAGCTTGCTATTCACCCATATGTGTGATGCACAGAGGCCACGACGAAGAAAAGCAGGTTGCTTACTTGTAACTGATGTTCTTCGAGTGGCCATCTGTGCATTCATGCAACCCACCCACCAGCCCCGCTCGGTGTTGGTGAGTGATCTTTTCTCGGTACCGTATGATACTGCATCGGTACCTCATATTTTACTGTGTCATCGGTACCGTGGGTGACCGCAGCGGTACCTGATGAGTTGTTATGCCATCTTCTTCCGTAAGGTGGCGAGCGTTCAGTCTCCAAAGACTGGAGAAAATGGCGGACACTCCGCTCTATATATACTACCGAGGGGGAGGGGAGCAGAGTTTTTCCCGCCAAAACCGTTAGCTTTCGATCTTTCTGGCCTAGGCACTGCACAGGCGCAGCACCCATATGTGTGAATGCACAGATGGCCACTCAAAGAACATCAGTTACAGGTAAGCAACCTGCTTTTCTCAAATGATTGTGAGGAGAACTTCCTTTCAGACCTTACTGATTCAGCTGAGCAGGGGCAGAACCAGCATAAAAGGTGCTATCAATCTACTCACTTTTAAAGTCCTTATGCATTTGGGCAAATGCCTGAAAGGGATTTTGAACTTTCATGTAGTTTTTTTTTTAAAGCAGGGGTTATCCAAAACTTAGAATATTGTCCTGAATATGTGTACCAGATTTCACTCTAATATCTCAGAGTTCAAGAAGGTAATGGCATGACAAACAAACCAGTGGAATGCTGAACCAGAGGCATCACTTCAGTCAGTCAGTCATGCATAGCAAGAAGTAGCACTTACCGTAAGTGCAGTGCTGGTCTGGCCCAGTTGCTATAAACATTATAATAATTCTGTATCTAGACTGTAGCACTTCCAACTCAAGGTTGACTTCCATGATTTTAAAGGATGAAAACATCTGGAAAATAATAATTTGAATGAAGAAATAGCTACCTTACTCCAGAATTTTAAAGCTCTGAAATGCAACATCCAGAATGCATTTGACAGTGTCTCAACCATGTGCTCCTGCAGACTGTGGTTCAGAAATGCAGTAGAACAAAAACCGGAAGAGTTTGGGGAGGATTCTCGCAGTGTTTGCCTGTGTAGGAAATTCAATTTAGCTGATTCCATTCCATGTAATCGTGTCTGTTTCATTGCATGCATGTCATGCTACATTTAGTGAACCACAGAATTAATTGCTTATTCATTTACAGCCCATTGTCTTCCAAGCACCTCTGGGTGGCTCCCATTATATCCTCCCAATCACATGGACTCTGACTTAGGTAGAGAGAGATTTCTGAGCCAGTTGCTCAGTTGCACAACTGAACAGGGATCTGAATCACAGCCACCCCTTGTCCAAGGCTGTGCCCAGCCAGCCACAGTACACCAGTTTGTGCAGTGCTGTGTGTTGCTTGCACAGAATTTCTTATAGTAAAATACCTTGTATATGGAGTTGTATAGTATGTTGCACAGATCTGATGTACTGCATATAAAAGACAGCAGACCAGGATGTGCTGGTTACTGTAGCTATCCTGTTCCTGTGTTAGGGACATGGAAATTTTCTAAGAAGATACTTGGGAAGGGATTATGTGTACCCAGGCTGTTGCATTGCTTAAGAAGTTCTGGGGGTTTGTGAGAGGGTTAGTCTTAATTCTACCATGGAACAATGAATAACTGCTTCTTTTCATGCCTTTACTTACTTACTTACTGCCCCACAACTGAAGATTTCTGGGTGGTTTACAAATTAAGAAAGCTGTTAAGTGCCCTAAATTTTAGGAACAGGCTAAACATTAGCCAAGAACAGAATGCAGGAAAGCTGTTGGAAGGTTATGGAAAGGAAAACAATAGGATAATTTTAGTGCTATCTGTTCAAGTCCTAATTAAGGACAGAAATCCATGAGTATTATGGCATGTCATTTCCATGTAATTTTTTTCAGTTCTCTGGAAAAGTAAAATTACAGCTGTTTGGGGATAGCAAGAATTAAAACAGCATCTGGGTGAAATCCTGTTAAATTGTTATGATCAACCTAAACACAGTAGTCATTTTCTGTGTGTTCTGGAACAGATGAACAACTATGTCTGCAAACTGCAGCTTTGCTTGGGTGATCCCCATTTGTGTGCAGTCCTGCTAGCCAGGTGCTTCTGTGTAAGCAAAGTATATAGGAACTGGAAGGCATTTATGTATTTGTCTGTCCTTCTTGCTCAGACTGGACAGCTTCCCCCACACACTGTTTGTTTTGGCTTCTTTAAGAACATGCATCTCTCACAACTGGCTGCACCTTGGCACCAAATCAGTATTACTGCAGCAGCTGCTTTTGCCTTTGCCGTATCCATTTCAGGCTTCAACCCTGAGTGGCAACATGGCTGATGTCAGTAATGCCTACTGTAGTTGCTGGCTATTTAGCTTTGTTGTGTTGGGGGTCCCTGGTACTGTAGTGGTGAGTGATTTGGTGAGCAGGTATTTTTATAAGACCCACCTGTCTTTGTGACCCTTTTTTAAAATCTTATCTTTGCAAATATGGCCAAATCTAACAAAAGCGTTCTATTGGTGAACTTTGCCCACAAGGTAGTCCATTCATGGCAGCAGTTTTGAGAAGTGCTAGACTTTTGGTCATTCAGGCACATGAACAGCCAGCAAATCAAGCTTCTTACTTTGAGCTCTTCTTTTGTTTCCTTCTTGCTAAAATGGGCACTCCTCCTGCAATTTGTCCAAAGCAAGACTTTCTTGTTATGCTGCCTAGACCAGACAGCAGTCATATTTTTCTTTGGCCTCTTGAACTTTCGGAATGTTTTCATCTGGAATTCAATCTCTTCTCTGAGTGACTGTTGCAAAGGTATGCTATGCAAAACCTCAGAACAACCTAAAGCTTGGGCTTTGATTACACTAAGCTGAACAAGTGAGTACTGTGGTTTCCATATACTACCTCTTAGATTCTGTCCCTGCTTCTGAAAATGGCTGTGCTCAAAGTACACAAAGCTTAAGGATCAAGAGAAACATTTGACCAGCATAGTATTGCACTATATTTTCTTCTAGACAACCTCTTTTCCATATGTGCATGGTTAGTACTAGCCTAATTTCTGTAAGCACCTTAGCCCTTTCAGCCTGGCTTATCCTACAAAGTATAATTTCCTGTTTTAAAGCAAAGGGGGAGGCATGCCAAGTAAAGCTTAGATAGCAGAAAAGGAGAAGTGACCAAGGATTGCTCAGTGAGGTCCAGAAAAGCTAGGCTGCCTGGTACAATGGAAAATGTGTGGCCCTATTCATTAGGTAAAGAATGTGATCTTGAAACCCTGGCCAGAACAGGTTTGGTTCTAAACTGCAATATCTGATGTCAGGGACAGCTTTAGGAGCCAAGCAAACAGGACATGCAGCCCTGAATTCATAGGTTGCGATTTCAGCTCATCAGGATTTGACAGTGAAATGTTGTATTGAAGTTTCCGGTAATGTCTGTCCTTTCTACTCTGTTGGGCTTTGAAACTAGAGAGTGCTTATTTTCCTTTAGCATGTATGGTCAGTATAGATGTGCACAACTTTCAAAGCATTATTCTATAGTGTCTTAATCTATGCATTTTGTAACTTCATGGTTTTGATTTACATTGACCCAAAGAATGATATGCAGCTAGAGTTTCTTCTTTTTCAGTACTTCTGCTGCCCCAATTAGTGTAGGGTATTTTCACGCTCAAAACATGAATAGTGGGCTAATGTTAGGATAGTCATTCATGTTTACTCTTGTCTGGGATAGTTGAGAAAATAAGCTTTGTAGTGAGGCAGAAGAAAGACTGAGACTATTGTAATAATCCCTTCTAATCCTGTCCTGAAAGTTATTTGGCTGAGCAATGTCAGATAAAGTGAAGTCTGTAGGCAAGGATACTTCTGTCTACCTGTTGGATTCCAAATTGTTATGCAAAAGGAGAATAGTCTTGAAGTTAGGAAGGAAACTTAGCCTCTTTGGAAAAATACAGCCGAGTCTTATTTTATGGCTTCCTCTGTGACTCATTGATGCTGGCAGACATGGGTTGAAGGATGTATTTTTTAATGACTCTAGAGGAGCCAAAGTATGCGTTACTTTTATTTTACATGGTTGGCTTTCATAAATGCTTATTTGTATTTCAGTTTGTTTCCCGTAGAACAAGGGTAAAGTTACTTTCCTTTATTTTAGACAATAACACTGTGAAGCCAAGGCACTTATTATTACGAAACCTCAAATCTCAAACGGATATGTAGGACTCATGCATTAGTTCTAATGAAGACTGGTAACTCATGTTACTTCAGTACAAAAATAGATTGAAAACCACCCATTGTTAGAGGCAAAGCTTAATTTGTTTGTGATAATGCCATCTGGGATTTCTTATTCTAAATGCAAGAATCATGTAAAGGAACAAATTTAACTCCTTGATTATTTGATAGATAATGATATGATAGAAATGGCTGAAAATTGCGATATATAGCTTGTGAGCACTGCTCCTAGCAGACATTAAAATGTCCATTTATGGAAACTGGAAATATGCTTCCAATAGAATTTAGTGAGATACTGAGAAACGTAAATAAGAGCCATGCCTAGTTCAGTTGGGCACAAGGAAACTTGGTTGTATGTATCCTCCCAAACAATCAAGGAAAGTATAAACCCACGTGCATATTTCTGGTATATTTTATTTATAAATTTGTGAATGGTCTTTCAGGCCAAAAAATCCCCCCTCCCAAGGTTTAGCAATTAGAGACTTTGAAAACAATATTAAAATTTTAAAACATCACACCATCAAAAGTAAGAGCAGAAACAAATCTTGTAAATAGTGCAGAATGAATGTGTTTAGGTGAAATCCTGTGCATGTTTAGACAGCAAAAAGTGACTGGCTTTACATCTTCAAGCAACTTGTCCATTTCCTCAGGTTGGACAAAGTGTAATTCATGCACTGAAACTGGACAAGCAGCAACCTCACCATCTGAAAGCCTGTTCTCAATCTGGTGACAAAATCAGAAAGAATACGAGCAATTTTATTAGCATTTTTAAATGACCTTATCACAGCAGTTTGCTGGTAACTGCCTCTCTCAATTCTGAGGCCCAGCATGAAGCCACATCACTGCAACTTGAAACATCTTGGCTGGATTACACTGCATAGGACATGAAGTTAAATGCATCTTTTCCCCCTCCTCCAGCTACTGCCATTAAAGGAGTACACATTACATGGAAAAAAACATCAAGTCTAGTATGGCCCTGACTCAGTTTGGGGCTTTGCATCAGCTGTGAGTGTCTGACCTTGAGTAAGCTGCTAAAACAGGCTGTTGCTTTATTGCCATCTCCTGACAGCTGATGTTATTACATGAAGTTAACTTTGTACTGTGTGTACTCCTAGCCATCCGTATTAATACCAGGATCTGGGAACTCTAGATATTCAGTTGTGTGGTCATACTTAGTATCTCTGTCAGATATTATTAAGTCTGAATATGAGAGCACAGTCTGCCATTGGCTAAGCTGGAAGCAAGGATTTCAAGCCTTTTCATGAAAAGGAGATAATGTGACTCCACATAGTGCAACTAATTTAAAAAAAAAATCAAATCAAGGCCCTTCCTAAATACTGTCTTTTGCAGGGGTGCATTATGTTTGTATAAAGAGGAGGGGTTTTCTGCAATGATGCCCTAACTATGCTTTTCCCAAAGAGCCCTTATTTACAGCAGCACTACAATTTTCTTGGTATTAGCTTGAGGCCTTCCCACTTGCACAGGCATTTTAGAGGAAATGTAAACAAGAAGTCATGACACTTAAGTGGCTCCACATCATGAAATGGGTAATTTTTCTGTAATGCAGAATTCCACTTGAAAGTTCATATATATACCCTAAGCTGCCTCAAGACCCAGGAGAACAATTGGGATTCTTCAATAACATATATACAGTTTTGCTTCCATATAGTTAACTGGGGGTAGCACAGTTGAGTGTGGAATTCATTGGATAGATACATTTAAACTGGTGCCTAGAATTACAGGCAGTTAATATTCCCATCTGCTAACAAAGGAAGGAGCAAAATAGTGGCATGTAAAGGACTTACTTCTATTTCTGTTGCATATTGCACATCTAAAAATTCTAAGTAGCCTCAAAGGATTTATTTGTTTTTTCACATGGCAGACTTTCAAATCAGTAGTTGCTCTCATCAGTATTTTTTATGACCATGATGGCTGAAAGTGTAGTTCTTAGTTGTGGTAATAGTCTCTGCCATCACAAGTAAAGCAGCATTCCATGCTGCTGCAAGTGGGCCTTCTATTATTGTTGGAATACCACAAGGGTGGCTGGAAACCAGGTACAGCCTTATAGTGTGCTGTCCTGTTGCCAACCCTGTTGAGTATCTGCTTGCTGAAGAAGTACAAGTGCCCTTATGAGGGATCATGGAGCTGCCTTACAAATTACAAGTGAGTTCAGCCTTAACACTTAAACTCAGGTCAGCTACTGGTGCTGCAGTGGAACCATCAGTTTCAGTGAACAGTAGGATTAGAGCTTTACATGGAACTAAACATCCAGAACAGATATTACCCTGTTGACACTTTTCTCCACAGACAATACTACTGGTATGATGAGCGGGGAAAGAAGATCAAGTGTACTGCCCCTCAATATGTTGACTTCGTCATGAGTTCAGTGCAGAAGCTAGTGACAGATGAGGATGTCTTCCCCACAAAATACGGTACGTGGTCTCCCAGAAAAAAAACTCAGCCAAAGCTTTGGCATATAAATAATCAGCAGTTTATGCTACCACTGCTTGACTGCTTAGAAGAACAGACCCAGTAACACAACAAGCAAGTAATGGATCCTGAAATAAGCATGTAAAGATGTAGAAACTCTTATTTTCAGAACAAGTTACAGTGGCTTATCTCATTACAGAAATGAGCATTGCCTCTTGTTTTCCGTTGTTTTAGAAACCAGTAGTTCCCATCGTGCTAGAAGTTTTCCACTTGTGTAGGTGCTGTGTAGGATACTGCATATGCTGCTTGTTCAGCGGTTTTGATCCTTACCAAAATACACAAACGTGCAGATGGGCCTGTACCTGTACAATTCCCTTTGGGTACATAATTGTTTTTGTTGTGACAAAAGCTAGCTCCAGTACAATGCAGTCAAAACCAGAATTAAAGAGTTTGGTGAAACTTGTGGATTGTTCATGCATAGATAGGGGGCTGAAAGTGAAATATGGGTCTCCCCCAAAACGAGTCAGTCATAATTTGGCCATAACAAAGACTTTTGCAGCCTTATTAATTTGAGGTGCACCAGATGGAACAGGAAAAGGAATAATTCAACACAGTGAGCATCTGGCTTGAGCAAATGTTACTTTATGGCTAAAGCATTTCAGGAGTTTCACTGCACTTAAATTGTTTCATTTGCCTTCTCTCCATCATGTCACACTCTCTCATGGCAGGCAAGGAATTCCCTAACTCTTTTGAGTCTCTAGTGAAGAAGATTTGCAAGTACCTGTTCCATGTGCTGGCCCACATCTATTCGTCACACTTCAAGGAAACATTGGCACTGGAGCTGCATGGACATTTGAACACGCTCTACATACACTTCATCCTATTCATCAGGGAGTTCAACCTGGTGGACCCTAAAGAAACCACCATAATGGACGACCTCACAGAGGTCCTCTGCAGCAGCAGCGGGAGCAGCGGCAGCAGCAATGGCAGCGGCAACGGCAGCGGCGGGAGTGGCAGTGGCAGCAGCAGCAGCAGCAGCGCAGGAGCACAGAACCATGTGAAGGAGAGATGAGTTTTCCCAACAGGAGCAAAACTAATGCTAACATTTTTTTAAAAAATACTCTATATTCTCTGTGTGTATGTGTATGTATATGTGCATATGTATATGTATGTATATACAGACATACACAGCCATGACAGTTTAAGCAATTATGCTGCCACCACAGGACATGTAGACATATGGGACTGTATGGCGCTTTTGTTAAATGCATCATCTTTGGCGAGAAGTTGCACCAGTTCTATTTTATTTTTTTCCTCCTCCCCTTTCTCCCCTCTTCCTTTTTGTCATGGATGATGAGTGCTGTTTTTAGCGAAGAACCACATTTTTGAGTTGGGCTATTGCTTTTGAGTTTGTTTTTTTCATGGCCCACTTCTCTCCCCCTTGGGGGGAGTCTTTGAATGCAAGACCTTTTCTACCTTTCTGTCTCTCTCTAGAATGGTGGTACTGCCATTTTTAAAATATAAGAAGTGACTTTAATTTGTGGAGTGGCTTAAGATGCAGATATTTTGTTGCTTTGTTGGGAGGGGCATTGAGGTTTGTCTTTGCTTTTACTTAAATTGACCCTTTTCTTTCCCCTTCTATCCAGACCATTTGCATCCAGCTCTTTGCGGCCTGTAATGGGAAGCAGAGTTTTGGTTCAACTGGAGTAGCAATAAGGATTCCAGCTCATTTAATGGATGTGGATCTCTAGTCTACCTGGTGGATAGAGGATACCTGCCTGTGGATCTTGAGCATCCACAAATGTGTTTTTGCTTATTTCTCCCCGTTTCTTTGCCCAGCTCCACATCTCCTTTCCCAGACACAAATATCAGAACTGAAGTAGTGAGAATCAAGTCCAAATCCAATGATAAAAGCCATGACCATTTATTTTATATTGAACTGGGGGTGTGGAACAGGATGGAAAGGGACACACAAGTCTGTTGCCACCTGTGCTAGAGAGATGGCTGTTGGCATATAATTATATTGTTGGCTTATTTTAGTTCATCTGTCCAATAATAATAATAAAAATTCTATCAGGCATAAGCCGTGTCGGTCTGTCTGCACTGTCACCAATTATTAGCTTTCTTTCCTTGCTGTGTGGTAGAAATGTGGTGGAAGTTGTTGGCTTTCAGTACGCAACTAACTTTCTCTTATACATCATGTTTGATTGTAAGCTACAGCTTGGTATTTTCCTGTCAAGCTACAACTACTTTGTATAGAACTGTGGCATTTATTTTGTAACATTTTATTTTAAAGAAGCACAAACCAAAGCCTTTAACTAATGAAATCATGTGGGTGGTTTCCTATGAAGCTGCAATTCTGATATTGTGCCCTAATTATTTTACCCAACCACTTTAGGAATCAGTATTTTAGAGCAGTTTGAAGTGCATTCGAGACATCATTTTGCATGTTGGTGTACTCTCGTTCTTTATTTTTCATCCAAGAACACTATTAATTGGTCAGGGTTTGTGGAGAGTGGACAAAATTTTAAAGGAACAGCAGCAGAATAAGATGACTTCAAAATGTTCAGACATTTGGTTTTTTATACTTATTTTCCAATTTGAATAGCAATTTGGTTAATATTACAAGCTTTCTATTGTACTGAACTTGGAGCCTGAATAAGATGGCAATATTCCAAAAGAAATCTCATCTCGAAGAAATTGAGATACATGCATTGAAAACAAGCACATAAGTCTACTTCATGTCTTGTGGAGTAAGACATGTGAATGCATTTTCTGTAGTTCATAGTTCAATTGTATATTTCATGGTAATCTGCACATTAATCTCTTCAAAACATGTATATCCCATCTTTCCTTTAAAAGCTCAAGGCTATTAATGATGAATTAGAAAAGGCAACAGAATTCAAACAATACAAGGCAGCCTTTAAAATGGTAAGACATTGCTGGTGATAAATGCAGTACAGTTCAGAGGCACAAATTCATTAATGACCCCGAAACGCCTTATACAGAGGAAGGCTTTCGCCGTTCTTCAGAGGGCTGCTGAACTGTAGATAAGAGGCGCCTCCCTTGAAAAAGGAGTTCCAGAGCCTTGAGGAGCCTCTGGAAAGGAATGAAACAAGTGTGTATCATGTTAACATTTTCCATATATGCTTAATAGCACTTGTTTGGCTTTGGGAAGCACTTAGTATATTTTAATTGGTTCATCATAGAGTGGCCTTGCTTAACTTGAATTAACTCGCACAACATAATCCATACTCAAGGTTGAATGTGGGCTGCAATTGATTCATGGATTCTTCTTGCAATGTGGGTTATTGTGTGAACCTGAGTGTGCAAGCAAACCATGGTTTGTTAATCATAAACCCACAGTTCACAACCCAACAAGCCATGGCATCGCTTTCTGGGTTGTACATAGCTAACAGACACTGGTTTCTTAGCACAACTGGGTATATGCAACACAGGAACCCACAGCTGAGCCTTGAGTATGGGCTGTTGTATGAACCCAATCAGTGCCTTTCCTACTCAAAGTTTTGATGCTTTGGTAGCAGAAAAACCAAACTAAGCTTATGTAACAAAATTAAAACATTCCCCTGGGTTCTACTTGTTTAAAAATAGTTGAAGCAACAGAGGCATCCTGTATTGATGAGCTAATTTAATCAGCTTTATAAGCACTTACAAGCAAAAGCAGTGCAGAATCTGTTGGTGTGCTACATTGTGTTCTTCCACTGTGAGCACTGAGTTAGCCTTATAGGCAAGAAAGAATAAAACTAGATGGGGGACACTGTTTATGAAATTCATTCTGCCTGTGATTAGAATGCAGTCTCAGAATACCCCTGGAGTGCATTAGTTTAGGAAGCAGAATATCTGATTATCATTTTCATAACTTAATCCTGAGGGGAGCATTGTTTGACCCTTCTATGGAGTTCAGTTTCACATAGCTTTTGTGTAATTTCTGATAACATTTGAGATAGCGAAATCTGAAGGTTGTGGAAAAACATTTCCCAAATTTTTATGGGATGAATGTTTTTGCAACTCCTACTTGTTTGATGGTAGACTGAGGAGGAGAAAGCAGAAGGACAAGAAGAGCACAAGAAAGCTGAAGGGCAGGTGGAACACAAGAGAACACTATCTGCTTCTGGAAAAGGAGTATCTGGCAAAAGGACAGATTTTTACCATTTACTCCTCTTTGTTGTAATTCAGTGTTTTCCATATGGTGTTTAGACACAAGATATAGTACACTTTAATTCATGCCCTTCATAATCCTTTTTAACAATCTGTAACACCGAGAGACAATATAGCAAAACGCTTAATTTCATCCTCCCAGCTTTGCAAGTTTCCCATCCGTATAACCTATGCCAAAGTAGTTTCAAATGTACTTCCGGTGCTCTCCATTGTACAATCACAGTTAGACTGGTGCATCCTATTCTCCAGCATACCCATCTGGCATCCCCCCTTGTGGTAGGACATGTAGCCATCTTGTACAGGGATACTTGCATACTACATAAGAAGTGAAATGTTGCAAGTTACCTTTGGGCATGATGTAGAGGAGAGAACAGGAAGCATTGATCAATTGTAATTTGCCTTTACACATACAAAATGGTTCTGAAAGCATGTTACCCAGGGGCATTCCATGAGTGGATATCTGAGGTTTGAACTGACCCTTCTGAATTCTGATGTAGTCCATCACCAGCTACAGATACCGCACTGAGGAAAAAATATTCACTAGAGGTAACAGGCTGCAGTGTCTTGTTCTGATCTGCAGCAGTAGACAGATGGCTACTACCATTTTCTGGCAAAGGTCTCCACTCTGCTTTCTAATAAAAACTGTTCTTCTAGCAATGCTACATTAAGACAGCATGTACCTAACTCGATTTTATTATGTACTAATTCTTTCATGTATGTAGTTCTTACAGAAAGGAACTCAAGTAGATTGGTATCATTTCCTAGTGAAATAATTTTGTAATTCAGACCTCTGTAACTGGCAAAATGTTGAGTTTATTCAACCAGAATTTCAACCCAAGCAACCTGGAACAAACTAAGCCGAATAACCTGTTAAGCTATCTTCACAGCTGTGTGTGCAAATCATTAGGCTGCTTACATTTGATCCAGTGTGAGGTTTGTTCCCATACATTACAGTGAGTAAAAATTCATAGTTGCAGCTATGTCCCTTTAAAATGTACTTTAACTTGTAAAATTTAAGTATGAAATTAGACTAAGTGATAGCTTGGGATACTTCAGTGCAAATAAAAGCACTGACCTTAGTTTTGTTTAAAGAATGGATTCGTAATAAGCTATTTTTTCTCCAAGAGTTTAAAGCAACACACATGAGGTTCACCCTTTTTTTTTCTTGGTTGGAAGGAGGGTAACACAAACTCTGTAAAAGAGAGTGAGTGACAGGTCCAATATTATCTGGCAAGCCTTATGGATTAGTGTTAATGAAAAGGGAATGCTTCCATTGGCACTGTGCATCTAGGAATTTATACTTGTTATAGAAGAAGCATTCTGTTTGACTCATGAAATTAGAAAAGACCAGAATTCAAATTCCTACATGCACAGTGGAAGCACTCCCTTTCCATTTTTTGATGCTTAGGAAAAAATTCATTTCAATCCAATCTCCCATCCATTTCACACTTCTATGTGCTTAATGAGTGATGTTTCCCCAAAGCTCATGACCTTCCCTCCTGCAAGGCTTTTGTGGTCCATGGGTTGGTCAATTCAACTGCAGCCATCTCTGCTGAGAGAGAGAGAGAGAGAGAGAGAAGCCTATTGCAACTGTCAGACAGTTTTGAATGGATTTGCAGATAGTAGTGTTTGAATATAATTGCCTTGATGAAAGTAAAAGGTGAATTACAACAAGAGAAGCAAAATTAAAAAATCCATTACAACTGGTTAGTAGATTAAAGCTCATTTTTGGTTCCATCAATAAATGAGACACATGATAAATATGAACTCTGTTGAGCTGTGCCTATAAATAACATTTATATTGATATTCACAATTAAACTACGCTTCTTGAGGAAGATGGTGCTTTCTATCTCAGAAGATGCCTTTTCTATTTTTACTCAAGAAACAGTGCAACCTACTGAAAAGGCAGGAGTCTTGCTAGGTATTGTGTCAAGAGATCTATGGTTTTTGGTCTGTCATATATAGTGGGATAATGCAGCATCTGTTGCAGTCAGTCATCCAGGCTTCCCCAACTCACTCTTTGGACAGGATCAAGAAAAGTTCAGGCCCAGAGGGTATGTGTGCTTAAATGGTGAGCTTTCTGGATCAAGTGAGCTATTATTTCTCCCCCTTTTCTTGTACCCAAGATAGTCAGCGCCTCAACACTGGCATCTAGTTTGTTTAAAAGCCCTAACGCTTTAATAATAACCACAATGATAAGTTCTGTGAAGATTGGACTCCTACCCAACTCTTATTTGTTGTTACATGGTAAGTTGCCTCTGACCCTCATTCTATCCTGCTCAGCTTTTGCATACTCAAGACTCTGACTTCCTTTATAGAATGTTCCATTTCATGCCCTTACTGATTCATTCATTCATTCATTCATTCATTCATTCATTCATTCATTCATTCATAAAACCACACCCAATAGTCCCAAGCAGGACTCTGGCTGGTGTGGGCTATAACTATACTGAACTTAAATCATAAAAACTATTAAAAGCTGCCTGAGCAATGCTGGGAGTTGTATAGGATTTTTTTGGTTTAAATATGCATAGGACTGCACCCTAATGGTGTGTCAGTCAACTCATCAAATGTTTGTAAATATGGTTAAGAAGATGTGTACATTACCTTTTTTCAGGTAATGTACACATGGCATGATAGGCAATCACTTTAGAAGAGACAATATTCCTACGTGAGAGAGAACTGAGGGGTACCTCTTCAAATGCCACCTGCAATATGGACATATTTGTATTAATAGTTTAACAAATCTGTCTGAGAATCAGCAACACCCTTTTCATTTGATTAGCATATTTAAAAAAAGATTAATCAATTGAAATGCTGGCTTTTTGCAATTTATACCTGTTTTCTCTCCAAGTTCTATATCAAATTGTCTCTGAGAAACCTTTCAGCATTTTTATGAGCCAGAAAGCATATTTGGGCTGGAAAGCCTGCCAAGGAATTCTTGGTCTAGGTGAACAGAGCTCAACTGAGATTGCACAAGAGTGAAAGCAGAACAAGAGCCAATGCAACTATTTGAAGCAGCGGTATCTAGAGGTCTGCCTGACCTCGAAGGGTTTGTTAACCATGCAAGGAAAATGATAGCCTTAGCTGTTTGGGGCAGAGGCTGGGCGGGTGAAAAGATTCTGGCTCACACCAAAGGTATTAATTGCTGCTTCTGTAGGTGTCTGAACTGCTGTTGAATATCTCAGCATATAGCTCTTAATTAGACTGAACCATTTCATACAATTCCAGCATAGGGAGCAGCAAAGTTACACAGTATGTACAGTGAACTATGCAGTCTTCTGGCTGAAGCTGGTGGCAATTTCTTTCCTTCACAAGAGGCAGAAGGGCTCAGTGGGTTTTTTCTAGTGAATCTTCCTGAGACCCAAAGTTTCAGCCTTGGGACAATAGCTTTCCTGTGTATTGAGCAAGTGCAGCTTTGTCTGGTTCTCATGAATACCTTGCCACAGTTAATTTTATGGTTATTCATGTGAATCAGGCAGTGCACAGAAACACCTAGCAGCAGTTTCATTTGTCTCAGCAGGCTTTTTCCACTACTGTGGTAAAGGTGTTTCCACACCCAAGAATAGGAAAATACTGAAACCATGACAGAAAATGTGCTAACTTCAAACTTTTCTGACTGTAACAAGTTTATACCATCCGTAAGAAAAGCCGGCATTCTGCTCACATGGTGGCCAACCAGATGGCTGTAGGAAACCTACAAGTAGGACAGGAGTTCTACTATTACCTTCCTGTGTGTGCGCCTTAGCAATTTGTTTCATGGGTACCCCCTACATTCATTCATGAGTTCTCCAAAGCTTATTCTATTTGTCAGCTGCAAAGATGCTGGTATGGGCCTTCTAGAAGTTCATTTATGTGAACGGAATACTCATCAAGCATCCCAAATGTTTTTTTTTTGTTAAGGTGAAGGACTAATACTGACACATGGGAGCAAGAGGCCCCTGAAGGACCTGGGAATTAGAGTATGACTCCGCAGAAGCATGTGTCTTGCGCCCCTGCAAAGAGCTGGAAGCAGAGTTGGGCTGTCCTGTGTTGTGCCGTCTGCTGAAAGCTGCAAAGGGGATTCTGCTAGCCAGGCTACATTTTGCTGAGGAATTCAGCTCAAGGGCTGCTGAGAAGAACTGTAACTGCTGGAAACAGAAACTGGAGCCCAGGTTGCTTCACCTTCACTAAACCAATTTGCTTCAGGAAAAATTCTCTTGCTGGCTCGGTCAATCACAAAATCTGTGGCTGCAGTTTTTCAGCTTTTGGTCAGTCCCCCACATACATTTCCCTCCTAAAAATTGTTCTGCTGATTAATTAAAAAAAATTGGCGTGAGACTGTTGATAGAAAACAGCTGCTGGCTTATGCCATCCAGTTATGCATTGCCACCACATCCTACAGGAACTTTGCTAGCTGACACACTTCTTGCACCACCTGCCAACATGCCATTCATCACAGGGTCCTCTGTGCCTGCTAATGACTCTCCAGTGTTTGCTGATACCAATATTGCTGCAATACTCTCACGTACCCCGATTCTTCCAGTGATCAGAACGTTGGGAAAGTGCAAAATACTGCTGAAAACAATGGGTCTAAGGGAGCCACATCTGATGAAATGCCAAAGCGTTGGGGTGTTAGGAAAGATGCTTCCAAATCAATCGAGCACAGTCCCAATGACAATATCTTTAAACATTTTCATCAAAGCAGCCAGCATGTAGGTGTAGAGCTTGTTTCAAGTTTCCTGACATATGAAAATTGTTTGAGGCATACTCAAATCCCCCCACCATTTTTGCTGAAAAATATGGGACCATTTACAGAAATGGGACAATTCAAGGGCATCTGGAAAAGCCTATCAGGGTGAAAGCATTAAAGTGTTTCAGTGCAGACCTTAACACTCATGGAAGCTACATAAATTTCCTCTGTGGCCAAAGCTAATGAAAAACCTCAAAGTCAATGCCTTCCTCTTGTACGCTTATGGAGATACAGTTAAATTGACCGAACGCATACTCATTTCCTGCAAGAATAATTTGTAAGTGAGCATCTGGGATCTTTCCTATTGGTACATAAAATTGAGATGGACTTTCATTTGACTTTAAATGCCCACAAAGAATCTATGCAAAGAAAGGGACAGAGACAAGAAATTGATTGTCATTGTCCTTGAGGTGCAATGGCACTGTGAACCAAACCTGAACAGCCAATATTTCTGTACTTGTAAAAGTTACTAGAAAATTTGGGGATGAAAAGTGGTACTTTCTAGGTACCTTGTAGATGCTGCACAAAGGAGTGCTGGATGCAGTTGAGAAAGCCTGCAGTAAGACTAACAGCACCCGGGCCATCTGCATGCGTCTATCCTTGAACACAGATGCAGCATCTGTCAACATATGCACAAATCTAGTTTGTGGATTCTTCCACTTCAAAATGGATTCTTCCAATCCAAAACTCTTCTCTCCTTCTGCCAGATTTCTGATATAGAGTCCATGAGTCAAATCTTGCTTACTTCTGCAAATAACTGGTGAAATTGGACACATGTTCCAGGAGCTTGTATGCAAATATGTGCCTGGCCCTACATTAGGGCTCAGATCCAGAGACTATCAGGACATTACAGAAAACAACAACTGCCGTCTCTTTGCACTCCCCCCCCCCCCCCCACAATGTTAGAGGCCAGGTGGGCTGTTTTCCTTCTCACTGCTGCATTCAGTTCTAGTGTCTTGGCATTCCCTAGTCCTTCTCATCAAGAAATCTGAGAAGGCAGCATGAGAGTTTCAAGCATTAATAAAGATAGGCTGTTATTTGTGTCTCTACTGGCTGATGTACTAGTGGTCCAGTACGTACCAGAAACAGCTGCAAGGCAGTGAGGTCACCGTCCTTGACACAGAGAAGTTGATAATGTCCGTAAAATCAAAGCTTTTGGTATTAAAAGCACAGTATTAATTGGTGGGTGGGCCAAGTTTTTCAAGGCTGAAACTGTTGATTCTCATGTTGAGTTCTTACATTTTGAAATTTATGCAGATCTCTTGCTTATTATGAAGTCTTAGCACTGCATCACCTTCAGTAAACCTGGAAGTAGTTCAAAGGGTGCTAGTATGATAGAACTCCTTCTAGAAAGGGAGGGAATACTTCAACTTGACAGTATCGCCGACATTCACAAAATGACCTTGCACCATTTGTTCTGTTTTCCTGCACTGTCCAAAGAATACAAAAAATGTGCCAACACTTATGGCACAACTTCTAACCACTAAGCCTCCTAGGGCTGATGTTGAACATCTCAATGGCTCGAAGTCCAAACCCGGAAGCAGGCTCTTGGCTGAATCAAAAAATATCACTAAATCTAGTATGGTTTGCTTCTCAAAGACACAGTGAAATCAAGAGAACAGGTGTGGTTTCCAAGAATTTTCTCAGAGGCCTCCAAGAAGCACTGCTCATCCCCACACAGTCCCCGATGGTAATAATTTTACCATCTTTTTAAAAAGGAAATGATGTGGTGGGTATAGTGTGAAAGGAGGTGCACTGTTTGCACCACTGTTGCATACCTACATATCCTTTCGGTATATTCATGAGTTCATAAATAAGTTTTGACTAGTCTGGCAGTTAGTCCCAGTAATATATGGTAAACGACATAATGTGTCCACCTGCACATTGGAATAAACCCTGAACTGCTGCACCTGTCCTTCCAAAACTCTGCATGTTTCTTACTGAGGACTACTTCAATGCAGTCAATAGTTTTCAGAACAATGATCCACAACAAATTTATAGGGATAACTGTGTCCTGTTCTGGATACCCTTGTACATTGTCTACACATGGCATGCTTGCAGCTATCATTCTGAAATTTGACAGACGAGGCAGCTATCCCTGCAGTTGCTATACAACTCTGCCATGAAATAAAGTTATAAGGAGATCCATTAAAAAAAATATAAAGGTTCATAGCACAAAATCTCTTGCTCCTATTTTTTCTGACATGTAGCAGGTATAATTCTCTACTAAAGAGCTGCCATGCCTGCAACAATCATTATGCCAAACATTTAAAAGTGATAGCTGTTTTTAATTTCCTGTAAAGACACAAAGCATCAGGTTTTCACATCTTGACTCAGATTCAGTACCTGAGTCAAAGCATAATTTTCCAAAGTGCTGCATTAACGTCTGAATCACAAATAGAGTTCTGTGCTGTACATGTTGCCATTCATAAATCAACCAAAGTAGTCTGCCACCGTAGTATGCCAAACATTTGCACACTCATTTTGCAGAGACTGCATCCATTTTAGGAAGGAGACAAAACCTTAAATGTAATCCTAGGAAACACTCTGTAACTAGAAAAGCTGTGCATGTCCATGAGTAAAGCATCCCAAACATAAGAGTGAGGAAGATCCAAACCCAAAATAAGGAAGTACCTTTATTGTTGTTGTTGGTCACCAAGTCGTGTCCGACCCATTGCGGCCCCATGGACTACATTCCTCCAGGCCTTCCTGTCCTCCACCATCCCCCAGAGTCCACTCAAGCTCACACCAACTGCTTCAGTGACCCCATCCAGCCACCTCATTCTCTGCCGTCCTCTTCTTCTTTTGCCATCTATTGTTCCCAGCATTAGGCTCTTCTCCAGGGACTCCTTCCTTCTCATTAGGTGGCCAAAGTATTTGAGTTTCATCTTCAGGATCCGGCGTTCTAAAGAGCAGTCAGGGTTGATCTCTAGGACTGACTGGTTTGATCGCCTTGCTGTCCAAGGAACTCACAGGAGTCTCTGCCAGCACCACAATTCAAAGGCCTCAATTCTTTGGCACTCAGCCTTCCTTATGGTCCAACTTTCACAGCCGTACATTGTAATTGGGAAAACCATAGCCTTGACTATACGCACTTTTGTTGGCAGGGTGATGCCTCTGCTTTTTAGTATGCTGTCTAGATTTGCCATAGCTTTCCTCCCCAGGAGCAAGCATCTTTTAATTTCTTGGCTGCAGTCCCCATCTGCGGTGATCTTGGAGCCCAGGAAAATAAAATCTGTCACTACCTCCATTTCTTCCCCATCTATTTGCCAGGAAGTGAGAGGACCGGATGCCATGATCTTAGTTTTCTTAACGTTGAGTTTCAAGCCAACTTTTGCACTCTCCTCCTTCACCCGCATCAAGAAGCTCTTTAGTTCCTCTTCACTTTCTGCCATGAGAGTGGTATCATCTGCATGTCTGATGTTGTTATTTCTCCTGGCAATCTTAATTCCAACTTGTGATTCATCTAGGCCTGTCTTTCTCATGATGTGCTCTGCATATAAGTTAAATAGGCAGGGCGACAGTATTCTTAATGTACCTTCTAGAATTAATCTCCAGCTTTGCTGATATAATGATCCATGTGTCTTTTTATTTCTGCTCTCTGCCCATTCAGGGATCTGTGGGTATCGGCCAAGATAGGAGGCAGTTCTGCATTACAGCAGGTGTTCTGTTTTCAGAAACCCACTGCTTCTTCCCCCACAGTGCTACTGGAAGCCTGCAATACCTACCAGTGACTCATTCAATTTGCAGGATAGGCTCAGTTTCGGTATGGTGAGAAAATGGAGATCACAGAAGTCACGGCAGGAAGATCTGGGTTAAAATGTTTATTTCTGTTTCCTCTTCATCCCAGCCTCTTACACTACCTAGTCTGATGAAGGAACTCAACAGCTTGCCCAGCCTTTAAGTGATACTTTAATTGGTCCTACCAAAGGTACCGCTTAAGTCCAGATTTTGGACATTGAAACCACTTTAAAACTTAATATATATCGCATGAGTTTTATGTATATGAATAGCATATCTACGGGATGAAGTAAGTATGGTCTTAAAATGCAGGAGCTCAATGGAAGCAGGGAAGGAGCCACATGCAAGCAGTTTTACAGCTGGAAGCAAACATCTAGTCTTCAGCTCCTCGTTTTCCCTGTTCACGCAGAACACTGCTGCTAGCTAGCGGCCCAAGCAGCCCACTGCAGATGCATGTGGAACAGGGGGACTTGCACATCCACTCTCCTTTCCTTTGAAAGTTTACATCAAGTTGTGTTCACACAGAATGAGAAGCCATGGCGGGGTGCCTTGTCGTTCTATGTCAACGCAGTGAGCATGGCGAAGAATGGCATGTTGAGTTGCTTTAAATCACCAAGGAGAATCAATGGTTTGTCATCAGGCTTCCAATTTCAGCATTGCTTGTTATGTGTGAAGCCAGTTATTATGTTTTCCCAGTTTCTGTGATTCTGTCATCAAGTTTGGTGGCAAAAGTGGCTGCAGAGGCAGCAGCCACTCCAGCATCCATTTTGCACTGTTCTGCCTAGCAACTGCTGAAGCAGCTGCATCAATGCTCTGATTGGCTGCCCCGCACTGCTTTTTCCTTCCATTCCTGCCCTGCCTTCCCAGTGCTCAGCCACAGCTCTGGAATCCTGGCAGCAGCACCATCTCCAACAGAGGCATCCATGCTTAGTACTCCTGTCTGGTTGCTGCACTTCGCTGGGGCTGCACTTGGAAATGGGGGCATGTTTGTTCCACTCGGGGAGCCAGCACTTTCCTCCTTGGAGGAGCATCGCCCGGAGAAACCCAGGTCTCCCACTCTCCCTCCTGCCTCACTGCACCCACCTTGTTCCTGGCATTCCTCTCAACAAGCCCCCCATCCACCCTGCCCAGGCCACAGCTGTGGGACAAGCACCTTCCTTGGGGCCAGCTAGACAATGTTCCCATGTGCTCCTGTGGTCAAGTCATTCTGGCAGGAGGCAGGTCCCTGGCAGGGCCTGCCCAGGTGGACACCCTCTGTGGTGTCCCCTGGCAGTGTGTGTGAGTCCTGTAATCAGGTGTGTGTGGAATGGAAACGTGCAGTGAGGGAGGAGCAGGGAGGGGGGAGAGAGGAGAGAGCGAGTGAGCGCAAGTTGGCACAAAGCAGGGAGCATTTCTGCAGTGCTCCTCCAGAGCAGGGGTGGCCAAATCGAGGCTGGAAAGCCACATGCGGGTCTCTGAGTTTATTTTGCGCCGCACAGAAGGCTTGGAGCCCCTTCACGTTCCAGATCCCGCTGATGGCCCGGATGGGATTGTGGCAAGCTCTCCCAAGGCCACTGCCCTGTCCCACTTACTTCCTGAGGTTCAAGAAGAGGGTGGGTAGGGCTGGCAGCCTCGCAAGAGCCTCCCCCAGCACGCCCTGCTCACTGCTGCTCCTGCTGATGAGCGCCACCATCCTGGGGGTTGCTGCTTCGGGTGCAGCCCTATCCCTGCTGAAGAAGCAGAAGATGGGGGAGGTTGTTGCTTACGGCCCCTCTTCCCTTCTCACCCAATTACCCCACACTCACTCTCAAAGGCTTGAAGGCATTGCTCACGGTTAGCTTGGACCTGCCCCATCTTCAGCTTCTTCTCCAGGGGGAGGTAGGGCTGAGGAAACGCCTGTGCCACCGCCTTCAGTAGCACCACTGGATTTGCCACCTGGAGCAGCGGCAGAGGGAGAACCACCAAAGAGCTTTTGCACTCATCTGCTCTTGTGAGGCTGCTGCCAGTCCCGCTCTTATCCAGCATGACCCCTCGCCACTCCTTCTGCCTCTAAAAGCCAACTTCAAAAGAGAGATCTTGGCCCCCTTCCTGAATGTGGAGAGAGCGGGGACCATTCGCAGCTCCAAGGAGAACATGTGCTGTTTATGCGACAGCTCTGAAGATGGCTATCCGATTGCTGCTTGTCCTGCAGCTCCTTCAAAGGCCCCTGAGAAAATCCTAACTTGGAAATCATGTCCTAATGAAAAAATCTCCACACTTCTCGCTAAACTAATCGCCAGGGTTCTGTCTATGACAACGGTTTAAAAAACCCTGCTATTTTTGATTAAGAAAGTATTTGCTTTGAGTAGTTTTGTTTCTAAAGGTACATTTCTTTCGGAAGGGCATCCCACAGTTAGTGTTCCAAGTATATATGTGTGTTATGCTCATTTAAAAAAAAAGATAATACACTGATAAGAACACACTTTCATAACATATAAATATCCATGTCTTGCAACTCTCAAACCTCTGACAGTTACTGTATGTGGCTCTTCCATTGAGCAAATCTGGCTACCCTTCCCCAAGAGCAACGATGCTACTCCGGCGAGGAGCATATGGGCCAACGGGGAGGAGGCCGGCGGGCGGGCAGGCAGGCAGGAGTGGTGCAGCCCTCCAGTGTCAGAGCAGGAGGGGCACCCTCAGGAACCAGGAGCGTGGGCTTCTCTGCACCCCTCGTTGCTTTTCCATTTAACAAGAGCCTTCGGGCTATTGGGTGGGATAAAAATGTAATACAGTGGTACCTTGGCTCATGAACTTAATCTGTTCCACGACTCTAGTTGCGACCCAAATTGGTTGTGACCCAAGTCAAATTTCCCCGTAGGATTCAATGTAAATAAGGTTAATCCATTCTGTAACTTTTTTCAGAAATTTTGAAACAAAGTGACAAAGAAAACAAAGTAACAGAGTACTATACAGTACAGTGGAGAACACTAACCCAGGTGGGGGGGGGAGGTTATTGTTTGGAGGGAGAGTCCCCCTCCAGAAGGACATTGGGGAGATCTCTTTCAGGGGTTTCCTCTCTTCTTTGTCTCTTAGCTGCAGGGTCAATTTTGGTGAAAAATCAGTCTATAGTCACTTGTTTTCTCCTGCGCTGCATAACCCTCCGGAAATGAGAGACCACATTATCGTTCATCAGATTCAACACTCTGTTCGTTAGTTATGTTGGGGTGGTGCTTCTCAAAGAAATCCTGGCGCTCATTCCATTTTTTTCATAATGGGTTGTATCACATCCCTGCTAACCTCCTCCCTGTCTTCCTCTTCCTCAGTGGAATCCTCCGCAGCAAGTGCCTTCTGCTGCTCACTCTGGAGTTCAGCAGGTTCTTCTGTCGTCAACTCCTTTATGTCTTCCCTGCATGAACACAACTGTGATCGTGGCCATCTCCCCACTCAGGGGGGTGGGGAGATGGCCACGATCTTGGTTGTCACCCAATGTGGAGCTTGCGACCCAAGTCAAAATTTTTATGAAATTTTTGCTCATGACCTGATTCGGTTGTGAATCAAGGTCTTTGTGAGCCGAGGCACCACTGTATTAATAAAATCAGTTCTCTAACGTAAAAGAAACGAGGCAGGGCATGCTGATGGTGGATCCTCCCATTATGACCTCACATACACAAATCCAGCAGCAAAGCTCTGTGAGCCCTGGAGCTGGCAGAGTTAAATGCCCCTTGCTTTGGAGCCTGCAGGAAGGAAAAAAAAGAGGGGGGAGCAGCTCCCCCACTCACTATGCACACCTTCTATCCTGCGTGCGCAAATGCAGCAGGCTGGGCAGAGGAAAAATTGGCTTGGCCTCCTCGGTTTGAAGTCCTAGAATATCAAATACTTGAATCACATACTTCACAGACACTGCATATTGCAAAACATCTTTCTGCATTTCGCAAAGCTCCTTCTAGCCTCCATTTTTAAGGGAGTGGAGACTTTACAAAACTAGCAAAGAAAGCCATATTCGCATGGGGAAGGGGAGAAACATATTATTTATTTATTCAGTCCTCATCTAATCCGTTATTGCAGCCGAGCATATTTACAGTGCCACCTAGTGAAGATAAAAAGGAAAAACAGCTGCGTGTCATCAGCCTACTGAGGCCAACACACTCCAAAAATCCAGGTGATCCCACTCAGTAGTTCCATGTAGACGTTAAACAGCATGGGGGACAAAACAGAGCCCTGAGGGACTCCATGCTGGAGAATCCATGGGGCTGAAAAGCACCGGGAGATGGCCCTCCAAGTAGGAATGGAACCACTGCACCACAGTACCTCCTACAACTCCCAACCCAGAGAGTCACCCCAGAAGGATACCATGGTTGATGGTATCAAAAGCTGCTGAGCACCAGTATCCAGCAGCATCAACAGGGTCAACTCCCTGTGTCTCCTTCCTGGCATAGGCTTCATACATGGCAACCAAGGCTGTTTCCAAGCCAAAACCAGACCAGAAATCCAACTGAAATGGGTAAATAGGTTATGCGATGTGAATGATCTGGTACTATGGAAAGAACAATACTCAGTGTGATGATGTTAGGATGACTCGGAAACCACCCTTCGTGTCAGAGAAAATGCTCCATCCTCAGAGGGAAAACCAGAGGGGACACCAGTACCTCAATGGCTGTCACAAAGGCGGCGGCCAAGATCTCTTCTTGCTAATGCCAGGGTGTAGGACACGGAACAATCAATTCAAGCTGCAGCTACCCAGATTCAGGCTGGACATCAGGAAAAGCTTCCTTACTGTCAGAGCAACACAACAGTAGAACCAGCTGCCCAGAGAGGTGGTGGGCTCTCAGACATTCAAAAAGAAACTGGACAGCCATCTGAGTGGGATGGTGTGAGCTGGTGTCCTGCAATAGCAGGGGTTGGACCCAATGGCCTAAATGGCCCCTTCCAACTCTACTATTCTAAGTTTCTATGAGGTCCACCCTGCCCCTTGCATGCAATGTGAAGAGAATCTCTCCCCCTGCCTCTCCGAGGTCATAAATCATATCTTGAAAGGGGGCGCTCCAGTGGGTGGGGCAATGAGGGACCAGGGAGACTGGGAATCACTGTCTCCTTAGCTTCCTTCATCTTCAGGCTGCAAAGGGCTTCATCCTCGTGAAGAGAGAGGAGATGGGGATGCGGAGGCAAAGATCACTTCTGCCACTCCCTGCACTCTGCCAGCTTCAGCCTGACAGGGCTCAGGAATGTTGGAAGCCTCCAGCCAAGGAGAGACTGCATCCCTAGTGCTTCATCTAGCTCGTCTGCATACAGAGGAAACCACTGGGCCAAGTTTCCTCCTGTCAGGCTTTCGTGTGGACTTGCGGCGGCTGGTGGCAGGGTTCCAAGCTTGATGGACCATCAGCAGGAGCCCCTCCCACCCTCGGGGTGCCCTGTGGCCATGGCCATACTGAAGAGAATCATTTCTGCTTATCGCACTCATATCTCCTGTCCGACTCCAAGGACAAATTTTAAAAAATGAAAGTAAGTTAAAAAAAGGAATGTGTTTTCTTTAACTACACGATAAATTTAGTATTTTCACTCTCAGTTAAAAACAACATAGTTACAATTAAATTTCATCATAAATGAGCTAAACCTACAACTTAAGTTTCATACAAATAAGGCTACCTACCAAACATGGACAGCCTTTCAGTTTTTCATCTCATGAAAATGTCCTAACTACCAGTTCTCTTTGAAAGTTTTGGCTTGACCAGACAGGTTTATTGTTGGGTTGTCCCCTATGGGGCAGAGGAGTTGGGCAATACAATGCAGTTAAAACAGGAAGACAATATAGCAAGCAAGGTAACAGCTGATGCTATAAAAAATCCAAATACAATTTTTCAAAAATTTAAACTTATCTTTTACTCCTTAGGAACATGCTTTGACCTATCAATCCAGTCTATTTCATTTTTTGTTATGTATTTTGTGAGGCCAAGGCAAAACAGAATAAAGCAGAAAGGAGGACACTGAAAGGAGAAACAAAAGACCAATTTCTCCAGTGTGCATCTTCATGTATTCTCATACCAGGGATGTAATCCTATACCCACTTATCAGGGAGTGAGCCTCATTGAACTCAATGGAACTTATTTCTAAGGAGACACTTACAGGATTGTGCCATTAACTCCAAGTACTGGTAAAAAAGAAAGACCTAGTACCTGAATATCTTAAAGGCGTCCCCTCTAAAAAATGAAAGCCTACAAAATATCTACAGAGACAAAGAGTTGCAAAACTACTCGTAAGAATTAAGTGTAAAGACTACTGTATTTTGTTGTAAAGTAACACGGCTTAATGGTCAGATTTGCACCATCATGCAAGAAATGTATAAAAAAGATTCAGTGGCAAATTTGATTTAACTGTGATGTAAGTTGATTTTTTTAGAGTTAAATCAGCAAGAAAAAATCCAACCTGTATGACTTGCCCAGTGGGCTCTCCTTGAACTTCTTATATTCACACATGGTTTTGTTTTCATATTTACGATTACAAGTGCCAAAGATAAATAGTTCAACATGGAGGGGGGGGGGCGGCAACAGAACCCAGGAGCAGGAAAACCTTTTGGTACTTTCCCTTTTTTATTACTGTGCCTTAAGCAAAACCCTGTTTTCCTACCAAAAGCATGCTAAGCTGGAAATGTCACTTTATGGAAGGCTATTTGTCATACGCCCCAGGCCAAGATGCTGTGGGGAAGGTACTCCAGGAAAAAATAAAAAGTCAGCCAAGTGGTTAAGTCATCACAAGAGCATCAGGCAATGGCAGCAAGCTCATGGCTCTAACCAAAAGAGAGTGTATCTGAGGTACAATGGGGGTGGAGACCCACACGACACCCCAGAGGCCCCTCCTGGGCCACTGCCAAGAGAGACTGTGCTGGACTGCTTGGGTCACCATAGGCCTTTCAATTCGGGGATCTGAGAGAGTAGATTCTCCAAGAGGCTACACCTGCTGCTCCTGCTTTGGTAGCTGAGGAAAGAACGGAAGCGAAAAGCAAGAGAGAAAGAGAAAGATACACCCATTTGAATGGAGAATTCCAGAGAATAGCTAGAAGAGATAAGAATGCCTTCTTAAATGAACAGTGCAAAGAAATAGAAGAAATCAATAGAACAGGGCGGACCAGAGATCTCTTCAAGAAAATTGGAGATATGAAGGGAACGTTTCATGAAAAGATGGGCATGATAAAGGACCAAAATGGCAGGGACCTAACAGAGGCCGAAGAGATTAAGGTGGCAAGATTACACAGAAGGACTATACAAGAAAGAGCTTAACGTCCCTGATAAACACGATGGGGTGGTCACTGACCTCGAGCCAGACATCCTGGAATGTGAAGTCAAATGGGCCTTAGGAAGTCTGAGCAACAACAAAGCTAGTGGAAGTGACAATATTCCAGCGGAGCTACTCAAAATCTTAAAAGACGATGCAGTAAAAGTGCTACACTCAATATGCCAGCAAATTTGGAAAACTCAACAGTGGCCACAGGATTGGAAAAGGTCAGTTTACATTCCCATCCCAAAGAAGGGCAATGCCAAAGAATGTTCAAACTACCGCACCATTGCACTCATTTCACTTGCTAGCAAAGTTATGCTCAAATTCTTACAAGCTAGGCTCCAGCAGTATGTGGACCGAGAACTACCAGACGTGTAGGCAGGATTTCGAAGAGGCAGAGGAACTAGAGATCAAATTGCCAACATATGCTGGATCATGGAGAAAGCTAGGGAGTTCCAGAAAAACATCTACTTCTGCTTCATTGACTATGCTAAAGCCTTTGATTGTGTGGCTCACAACAAATTGTGGCAAGTTCTTAAAGAGATGGGAGTACCAGACCATCTTATTTGTCTCTTGAGAAACCTATATGTGGGTCAAGAGGCAACAGTGAGAACTGACACGGAACCACTGATTGGTTCAAAATTGAGAAAGGAGTTCGGCAAGGCTGTACACTGTCACCCTGTCTATTTAACTTATATGCAGAGCACATCATGAGAAAGGCGGGGCTAGACGAATCACAAGTTGGAATTAAGATTTCTATTTTTCTATTTATATCCTGCCTTTTTCCTACAAAGGGCTCAAGGCAGCTTACATCTCCTCCATCTTATCCTCACAACAACAACCCTGTGAGGTAGTTTGGGCTGAGAGTCTGTGACTGGCCCAAAGTCACCCAGTTGGCTCCATGGCTGAGTGGGGACACGAACCCAGATCATCTGAGTCCCAGTTCCATGCTCTTAACCACATCAACAAGCTCAGATATGCAGATGACACCACTCTAATGGCAGAAAGTGAAGAGGAACTAAAGATCCTCTTGATGCGGGTAAAGGAGGAGAGTGCAAAAGTTGGCTTGAAACTCAACATTAAGAAAACGAAGATCATGGCATCCAGTCCTATCACTTCCTGGCAAATAGATGGGGAAGAAATGGAGGTGGTGACCGATTTTATTTTCCTGGGCTCCAAGATCACCGCAGATGGGGACTGCAGCCCTTGGACTGCAACACAATCAAACCAGTCAGTCTTAGAGGAAATCAATCCTGACTGCTCTTTAGAAGGCCAGATACTGAAGATGAAACTCAAATACTTTGGCCACCTAATGAGGAGGAAGGACTCCCTGGAGAAGAGCCTAATGCTGGGAACAATTGATGACAAGAGAAGAAGGGGACGGCAGAGGTGGCTAGATGGAGTCACAGAAGCAGTCAGCATGAGCTTAGGTGGACTCCGGGGGATGGTGGAGGACAGGAAGGCCTGGAGGAATGGTGTCCATGGGGTCACGATGGGTCGGACACAACAACAACAACAAACCTCAATTAAGTACATGCTGCAGGTTTCACTTTCTGTGGGGAAACAACGGTTTCAAGTTGTTGGCAGTAGCTTGTGCAAGTAATCACACAACTCATTGCACTTCTCCACATTTAGTTGTTTTACAAAGTGGAACACATTTCATTGCCATCGTTACCACTTGGTGTACACAAAATATTCATTGGGAAGGGATAGGATATTTTTATTGGGGTACAAAAGTTAACAAACTGGCATGGGTTGATTGTCCAAATACATTCCCTCTCCCTGCTGTGACATACCTAAATAAGCTTGGTGCAACCCACTTTAGTCAGAATGCTGTAAATAGTTGAATGAAGTCCACCTGTGTACAATACCAGGTCAGATTATTTCAGATTAAATGCGCCTATCTCTGGAAGGCCCCAGAGCTTATTGGAGAGCATATCTAAAGAAATAGTATCATGAAGACCAAGGAACTATCAAAATAACTGAGATAAAGTTGAGCAGAAGCACCAATCAGGATTGGGTAATAAACAAAATATCTCAAACTATGAACTGAGCACTGCCAAGTCCATTATTACAAAATGCAAAAATATGGCAAAACTCTAATTGCCTGGAGAAGGCCATCCACCAATACTCAGTGACTAGGTGAAGAGTGACTACCGCATTAGTCTAAGAAGCAACTGGGGAGAAACTGGAGCAACTATCACCCAGACACTCCCCAAAGCTGGGCTTTGTGGAAGAGTGGGGCGACATCATTGCTGGAACGGGCCCACCTCAAAGCCCATTTTGAATTTGCCAAAAAGGGGAGGGGGGCTGTGAGAAACATAGCAAACATGTGGGGAAAGGCCTGATGAGATCCACATGCAACTTCCTGGCCTTGCTGCAAAATGCGGTTGTATTTTAACGGTCCGTCCCTTCCTGCATGGGCTTCCCCAGCCTCTCACGCTTTGCTTGTCCTCGGGTATGTTTATTTCGATTCCAGGCGGGCTGCGCCATAGAAAAGCCGCCCGTCCCCCACTCCTCGTCAAAAGCTGCGCTAACACTCACGGGCTGGAAAGGGCGCGCAGGGCCTCGGAAGGAAGGCGGTTCCTTTTCCCGAGCAGAGCGTGAACTGCTGCAGAAGTTCCCTTCTGCCCGGCAATCCGTCGGAGGCGAGGCGCCACCCTGTAAAGCTTTGCTTCCAATTATGAGATTTCAAGGAAGCATTTAGCAGTTCCTGCAACTGGTGCAAAATTTGGTAACCCTACCCAGCTGTCCTCCATCCGAGAGGATGAGGAACGTAGCAAGTTAAGAAAATCGCCTGAGAGAAGTAATAGCTGTTACGATGTGGTAAAGCAACGACAGCACTAAACGATTGAAAACGAGGCTTCTCTCTAATGTAGCAACTCAGCCCTTGCCATAGAATACGGGTTTTACAAGACACACTTGCTTTTTTCCGTTTTTCTTCCCCTCTTCAAGTTGAACAGTCCCTGTAAAATGCTTGTACTGCTTTGATGAAGAATCCCTGAGATAGCTCTGGCATGCCTTAGAGGTACTTAAACCTCTTGCTACTGCTTAGAGACCAATTCTGCCTGGGCCAGTGGTTCACAAGGTAAAGATTGCTTCCATGCTCGGGCGAGTTAGCCTGCAACTTGGGGATAGTGGCATTACCTTCAGCAGTAACATCTCAGTTGATCCATTATTAAACTCCTGTAACTGTACTAATACAGAGACCCATCTCAGTGCTATCATGACAAAGTCCTGCTGTTGTTAAATCAGTTTTTTTCTCCAAGACAACTTCAAAGGGTACCTCTTTGGTGAGGTTCATTCTCTTTACCTTCTCATTATGTTCTTCATAGTTAAAGAAATACTAGCTCTGATTATGTACTTACATCAAATCAGAATGACAACTGTACATGTAAACATTAAAAGAAGAAACCTGAAGTAGACAGGAGGATATGAAGGGAAATGGAATGTGCATTAAAGTACCTTAAATGGTGACTCATGCATCCACTTTTCCTCCCAGCTAGGTTATACCACTCCCTTCTCTAGTTGTTCTGAGTGCTTATATGAATTACAAAGGGGAAAATCCCTTTCCCTTTTGGAGGAGACTATCTGGGAACAGGAGGCTTTACTTGTGCATGTGTTAGCTTTCTCCCATCTTATGTGACTTGGCTTACTATCCAGTCTCTGCTGGTAACACAATGCATGTATAGCTGGGAGAAGCGGACCAGAACTAGAGAAATCTTGATTCACTCCACCCGTTTCTTTCATGGCCTTTTCTTTGCTGGTGAAAGCCCATTCCTGCTGGCCTGGTTGAGAAGCCTCATTGACTTTTGCCCATCATGCTTCTCCTGTGACCTAAGCTGCTGCTTTCATTGTGTACGTTCATGCTAAAAAGCTTCCGCACAGCAAGAATGTGGCCAGCAAGGATAAATTCAGAAGTGACTTCACATGGAGTATGTGCTGTTTTGTATCATAAGTTTGTGCTTAAGAGGACAGGATGCACAGGTGCAAATACACTGAGGCTAATGTATTTTTAGTAGCTCTACTGGAAAGGGAGTATCAACTTTTTCACAACTGTGAGAGATGGCGAACCTCTTGAAACTTTCCTAAACAAGGACTCCACATCCTCCTTTGAACAAATTCACTCTCTGGAGTTCTGGTGTGGACACTTCCTCATATGTTAGCTCGTGTATAGAAGCTAAATAGAACTGCCCTATCATACACAGAGAATATTTCATGGCAACTGCTCCACCTACATATTATATAAAGTAGACTTGTGTGAGCTCTGATTATAGTAGAAGTCTGGACCAAATCTAATAGTAGCACTGCAACGATTTCTAATAAATTCTGCCCTGACTATGGAAACATTTACAAACAAAGCTGAACTCAATATTACAGTGGCCTCTGGCGTTCACAACAGGCAACTACATAGAAAGCTAAGATAAAGTACCATACACCACATTTTAACATAGAGTTTGGATTTTGCATACTTTGTTTCTACTTGCAGAAACAAACCACTGCTGTGTCCTCTATTTCCCATGGACATAACATTATCAACTGCAAAATACATATAACCCAAGCTGGCTAATTGCTGTGCATTCAGCAGAGGTTTGATATGCTGAAAACAGCAGGTGATGCTTCTAATGGAGTGGAGTTAAACACTGACACCTGAAGATCACACTTCTGCTAAGAGATAGCTACAAGATCTCTTGAAGTTGGTAATCCTGGCTAACTCAGAGGCATACCTGAATGGGTTCAAGCTGAAATCTAATATAGTGTCTATAATAATGCTATGCAAAATTTACTAGAAAGATAATACAGAAGATTGTCTCTTGCGAATACGTTTGTCTCCTTAATAACAGCCCCATCATTCTGGCAGGTACATTCAACCACTTGGACATCACAATTCACCAGGCAAAGTTTTCCCCTATCACTTTCTGCCTATGCTATATTAAATGGCTATTAAAATTACAGGATCAGAGAAAGTCCTGGCAAGTGCAATGCAGGAGTGGATAGTGGTAACTTATCTAGAGAAGAAGGTAGATAATTCTGTGCCATCACAAAACAGGAGAATAACTCAGCCCACAACTAACGTCCTCCTACCCCCTGCCCAAATGCCATGGGTTGCTTACCTCTCACTTCTGGGAGGGCAGAAGTGCCAGACATCCTGCTCCATCAGGCTTTAGTATCCCGTTTCTGTTCAGACAAATATGAAAGACTCCTTTTACCAACAGCAGCTGTAGAACTGCAAACCAAGTATTGCCGAAAGAAGCCAATCGCATTAGGTGACTTCTGCAGGCTTTCTTCTATCTGTGGTTCAAAATTCCTCAAGTTCACTACCTGTAAATACGGTCTCTCCAACCCAATGAGCTAATGTGTGGGCCAGTTGGTGGAAGGACATGGGCTGTTTAGGTATTGGCCAAATAGACCCCAGTTCTTCCACAGCAGCCTATTAACTCTTCACCTACTGAAATGTGTGCATGTTCACTAAGGCTTGCAGCAAAAAACTCTCAGTGACCCTTTTTCTCACAACGCCCCTTTCTCTGGTTCTGCAACTTAAGGATACATTTAATAACAGAATTCTTACTCCATTCCCAGGAGTGACCTTTCTATGATGAAAAATGTAATGTCAAATATATTATGTACTTTGTTTCACCCCCTTTTGAGAATGGTCTGGTGGTAGAACATAGCCTTTATGATAAAACGAATCAATGTTATAACTACTAGAGAGGGAAGATTATCAGAAGCCCTTTTGTGGAGCCTTCTTAGTATGTATTGGTATATGAATTGAACACTGTTCTTTATTAGGGATGATTTAGACTGATCTTGGCTCATTATATTATCTGAGAATTATTATAATTGCCCTTTTCCCTCTTGTTAAACTTTGATTATTGCCTCCACATAGAAAAATATTAATAAAAAGGTCTGAAAATGCACTTTGTACTTTGCCCTGCATGTAATCTTTCAAATTTTGTATCAAGAAAGATGAAAAATGCAGCCTGTTAATTATAAGAGTAAAGCCAATTCATATATATTCCCCCTAGTTTGCACAATTACTTTGCTTATGCTAGTTATAGCAAGATGTGGGATGAAATAGCCAGGGCACCTATCTTTTGCTTTTTCATGTTACTTTTTCTCCCCTCCCCATCTATGCAAGTAAATACATAAATGAAATTGTGGATCTGAAATAGCCAGGGCACTGAAGCCCCTTCTTGAAGAATTCATGGGGCATTGTTCATATGCTTTAAATAGAGCTGTTTAAATAGAACACAAGGCCCAGATGCTTTTGGGGTTCCCAGGAAGCTGAGATGATGAGCCAAGACTTCAGGGTTAGGAAGCAATGGCCTTAGGAAAACAATGAGGAGCACGCCTTCTGCTTCCTGCCTGCTATTATTCCTCTAACTTAGCAGTGCAGGTGCAGGAAGTGTGACCTGGGGCAGAGAAGAATGTAGAAACTGCATTTTGCTGCTTTCCAAAATCCTTAGGGGGTGGTTTGGTGGCTTGTTATTGTAGAGAAAAAAAGCTTGGATGGCAGAGATATTTGGACTGGCAGGATTTGGAAGAGGGCCACCCTTGTCATGACTGGAAATTGGGGGCCAAACAGTGGCTGGGTGAATGGCAATAGGAGGACTGAGAGATGCATAGACCCCAGAGGAGTAACGAGTTTGCAAGGGGCAGGGGCAGTGAAGGGGTTTTTTTTGATGCAATATGTGGATCAAATGGCAAGAGGCATTTTTAGGAGTTCATCAAAACTGGCAATTTGAAGATGAAGAAATTGGTGTGGCCCTGGGCAGCCACTTGGTGGAGAATTGGATTTCTGATCCTAATCTGTGGGGCCAAATAGGCTTGTGTGGTTTAAAACTTGTTCACGTCCAGACCTTCAAGATAGTGAATTCTGTGCCCAGTTCCAAATCTGGTCTTGCACTCGCATGGAATACCCTGAGTCCTCAACTTACTCATATTTGGCAGAACTGCTTCTATAATACTAGGCATACCTGATACTAATGTCTGAAAATATATCAATAACAGACCTTGTAACAGTATGCTTTTAATTGGACACTGGAAATTTAGATGAGGGTCATTGTTTCAATGATGAAACAGCAGTCAAGATAATAGCGGTAAGAGGTTAAATGCTGTCTTTAGATTGTTTAAAATTTGCTCTTTCATATATTCAACACAGGAAAAAAACACACACATTGTGTCATTTGTTCCAATAAAATACACAAACCTTCTGTACAAATTTTTTCAACACATTGCTTCACAAATTGAAATAAAACTGTGGGCACTGATGGAGCATGAATGTTTTCTTTAATCTGCCTGTCCTGAAATTCTGCTAGCCACTCTTTCTCTTTGTTTATGCTAAAGTCACACTAGAGGTGATCAAAAGAGGATAACATACCCATAACTTTAATAGACTTGCAGGGGAAACGTTTGTACAAGTGTTCTTCTCCCACCCCTTTGACACATTGCCACAATTCACGCATCTATGAAGATGTTAAAGTCAGACACCAGGGTGATCTTGTCCACCTCTGCAGTTGGTCACCTGATACTTTTTCCTGGTTTGGGTGTGAATACCTTGATACCCCACTAGATTTTGACTTACCACCTCTTTCCATTCCCTCGTCATTCATTAATCATTAACAGCAGCCGGACTCTTGATAATGGCAGAGAGGGTACTTTCAGATCAAAGAACATAACTTCCTCAAAGACACATTGTACAAATTAAGTACTGACATTATGAGAACTTTTAAAGGGTGGTTTGATCCAAATTGTAGTATGCCATACTCTGGCTATGTTACAAAATATTCAAGAGAGTTCAGAATTCCCTGGAGCTACAGAAAAACCAGTGAGTCTAGATCAAAGCAAGCCAGAACTTTCCTTAGAAGCAAAAATGAGGCTGTCATATGATGGGCAATATGCACTCGAGAAGATAATCATGCTAGGGCAAGTCAAAGGCAAAAGACAAAAGGTAAGACCAAATGTGAGATGGATTGAATCCATAAAGGAAGCCACAGCCTTGAATTTGGAAGAGCTGAATGGAGTTGAATGGAGCTGTCATGGACAAGACATTTGGAGGGCTTTGAATGAAAGCTGGCTGTCAAAAGTGCCTTTGTAAACCCCATCTGGAGCTAAGGCTATCCCAGCAGTACCTTGAAAGGCTGTCCATGATCTCCCCATTATATGCTTCTATAATCCTGATAAGGTATACTAATAATGCATCATCCTCATCCTCTTATCCAAATACATTTGCAGGGAAACATACTATGTACTATGTACATGCAAAAAGCACCTTTGTAGCATTATATATACAATACTATTTTAAAAATCGGAATGATGCCTCAAAAGGGCGCTTTGCAGCAAAAACTTTGGGGGGATGGGGGGGGGCTTTGATGTCCAAAGGCTGCCCTCACTTTTGCAAGTGAGGCTAACCCATGGCCACATAAGTTCCCCACCCCCATGAAAATCCAAAGCTCCTATTTTGGAGCACCCTCCTTAATTTCATTCCCTTTTCCAGCAGGATCCTTGGCATTTGGGGGAGTTATTTATTTATTTATTTATTTATTTATTTATTAAAACATTTCTATGCAGCCCCTTGCCGAAGCCTCGGGGCAGCTCACAGCACAGAATAAAATACAATAAAATACAAAAATAACAATGTAAAATTAACAATATAAAATAAATAACAATATAAAAGAAGTCGCCCTGGCCAGATATTATCCACACATCCCAAGCCCCCTCCCCCCCAGTTTTGCAATTGACCCCCAACTGATAGCACCTCAGAGAGCTGCAAAATGGGGGCAATTCTCATGGATGGGAGTAAATGTGCTCTGACAGTTCCTCCAGACTTTCAAGCCTCAAACCTCCGTGTCTGAAATGCGACTTGGAAGGGGCTGAAGAAATTGCTTTGGCAGGAAAGCACACAGGTGGGTAGAGTCTATATACACGTGTGCCACCTGGGCCAAAATAAATGTAGAATTGAACCCTTCCAAATCGAACTTCAGAAATAAAGCTTGGAATGTGGTGCAGGAACTCCCCTCTACTTTGGAACATGTGTGTTAAAAACTTAAGGGGTACTGCCCCCAAAACAGCCAAGGGTCCTGCTGCAAATGGTGGGGAGATAGGCCCCTTTCCAAAATAAGTTCTTCTTAGAGCTTTGCAAGCCTCTGACATGTTGGTATGTGATGCCTGTCACAGGCTTGCAAAGAGGGAAATATTTACCTGCACTCTCAAGTGGGCAGGTACTGCACGAGGTGGGTACCTGCCGGTTTTGGCTATTGGGTTAGTTCAGCCAGGTCCCAATCTGGGGTCCCTCCGAACTGCTCTGGCAGTTCTGTGCAAATCCAGAACAGCAGTTTAAAAATGTACACAGTCATTTGTGTACGTTAGCTTGGTGAAAGAAATAAAAGGGGGGGAAAACATGGGCAGCTGCCCCAAAGAATTGCTAGACCCCTCGAAGGGGCAGTTCATAGTTGGGGAGGATGCAAAATAAGCCTTCACAGTCAGCTTTTGTAAAATAATCATAATCATAATAGAAAAAGTCAAGCTGCAGAAAACCTGATGTGGCTTGTGGTGGCAGAAAGTGAAGTTGGGGGGTAGATGTCTAAGTTCCTCTTGCATTACTCCTTGGAACACCTGTGGGCAGGCTGGGGAGGGGGAGAGGGCATGCTACCCACAAAGTGTAGGGCAGCTTATAGTGTCATGCAAGCTCCCCCATGCAAATACAAATGATCCCTTTCATATATGCTAGTTGAGAAAAGAATGGGGGCAGGACCACCAGGTAGGGCTTTCAAAAAGTGCAGCATAGGCTTGTATGTACAACACACTATTTACAGGGAAAGGTGCAGAAGAAAAGAGAAGTTTGAAGAAAGACAAAGTTAGAAACAATAAAAACAAGAATGACTAATTTATAGCACTATCCTGTAATTAACACTGTCCCCAACCATCTTGCGACTTCACTCCCTGTCCAATTGTCACCTTCCCAGTGTCTGACATGCACAGAGAAATACAGACAAAAGTTTAAGACAAGGAAAAACCCAGTGCACACCCTCTGTTTATGTGTCTTTACGAATATACATTCTGTTTAATGGATGCATAGGAAAAGTAGACCCCAAAGGCCGAAAAATGAAACCAATGAAAAAAAGCATAAAGAAAAATGCTAGAAAATAGAAGAGTAAGATATTTGCCACACTGCGGAAGGTTGTTCTGCAGCTTTTTTTCTTGTACCATTAGTATATAATCCACTGTAACAGCTGCTTACTCAACCTACCTAGGATCTCCCCCCCACCCCGCAATCAATCCTTAGTACAAAAACATACATATCTAGGGAGCAATGACACAGTTCCCATAATAGCTGCTGCCATGCTGTTTACTGAAGAACCCTCATATTTCTTTCCATGCTCTGACTCCAAATGTAAAGATAGATTTAATATGCAAAGGGAAAACTCAGTAACTTCTGCAATAGGAATGTGGGCTCTGCTTCCTCCTACCTGTGCAATTTCTCTAACAGACAAATGTCAGCAAATCAAATGTTGGTTCAACCACAGCTTTGTCCCCCTCCTCCCTCCTATGCTTCTGATATGCTGTCTGCCTTTAAAAAAATCTGAATGCACCATATGAATATGTCTATCTTGTATAATTTTTAAAAGAAATATTTTAACATATTGTAAAATTGCTCTGCAGATGAGAGTGGGGTGCAGAAGTAAGTGCAATTAGCACCATCCGCACTGCCTTCTGCTACAAACAGAAAGTCTCCCGCTCTCTCCCTCTCCTGTGTTCCAGATATGTCACATTGATCAGCAGGATTTCACCTGCCGACCAACATAACTGTGATGATTCCCGGCTAAATCTGAACTGCATGCTTGGGAAGCTTGTCCAGAACATTTGGCATCCAAGAGGTCCTCTCCTCTGATGCGGCACAGAATTCATGTTGGGTCAGGTCTTGGTGCGGTACTCACCTTCCCTTATCATGAGGGATGAGGCTCCACCAGTCAGTCGCAGAGATAAACAAAACACACGAACAGCCAGTATCTTTACTGAATGAATTTATTGTTTTTGAACTAAAGTTGCTCACAGTTATTTAACAAGGGATACATCAGAAGGTTCTTTGTCCATTTGAACTGTTAAATAAGGTCAAGTTTGTGTCCGCATGTGTGCATGTGCGTGCGTGTGTGTTTGTGTCTTCAAAGTACAAAATAGGAAGGATAACAAGAGGTATTGCTTTCATTTATTCTTATGTCTTGTGTAAATAATCCCCTTCCTGCTTGTACCATATGGATTTTGCTGTGTTATTATTATTATTATCATTATTATTATCATTATTATTATTAGTAGTAGTAGTAGTAGCAGTATTCTGTATTGAAATCCCAGCCTTTTGTAGAGGTACAATGTAACAGAAGCATCAAAATCTATACACAAGGGGAGAGAAAAGAGGGGAAAGGGCCTGAGAGTGGTGGAAGGGAAGCTTGGGGGAGAGGAAAGGAGAAGGTGGAGGCAGAAAAGACAACAAAAGCAAAAGAGACTAATTTACAGCAATATCATGCAATTAAAACTGCCCCCAAACCTCTTGCATCCTCACCTCCCTCCATCCCCAGCCATCACCCATCTGGTGTCGACATGCACAAAGCAATACAAGAGAAAAGTTTCAGATTAGGAAGAAACAAACAAACAAAAAACACCCTCCCACATTTGTATCTCTTTAATTTTTTTAAAAAAACTTTTTTTTTTAAACCTATGTACAAGAAAAGAAAAGGTTAACAAAGGGCAAAATAAATAAATCAATAACGAACAAAGACAAAAAATGAAAAAAAATAGGAAAGGAAATAAACACATGAGGGAGAACTCTAATATTATCATTAAAAAATTTTGCAATATAACATACACTCATAGGAACCCAACAAACAGCAATTGAAGGTAATAAGAGAATTGAACATTAATACTAAATCTACTTTTAAAACATATTGGTAAAGGAGAATTTCTCCTGCTGTTTTTTCTTTGACACACATGATCATGGTTTTTTAAAACTTTGAATGTGGGCCAATTCAGTTACACTTGGAGAGAAAAACAAAAGAGACAGACATGAAAAAGTGGAACATTGGTGAGAGGAACAAGTTGAGTGATCTTGTCATTCTTTTTCCCCCCTCTCCAAAATAAATAAGAATCAGTGTCACCTCTACACAGTAATGAAAGCAGAAGATATATCTAACAGCTTAAAATTTTAAATATATATATTTATATATATGCATTATAAATAATAACCAAGACCTAATAATAACTTAAACACACACAAGAAAGATTCAACCCACCCACCCCATTTGAAAAAAAAAGTTTATAAAAATATCTTGCAATACTTTTAAAAGTTTACAGTAGCTTTGTGTTTTAACTCGCCCATAGTGCTATCTCCTCCATATCTTGCTCTGATGAATGAAGTACCTGTTGTGCACACGCGCGCACGCACACACACACACACATGCACACACACAAGGGGGAAAATTGTTCTCCTTTCATGTTCTTTTTTCTGCATTAAAAAAACACGCACACGCACGCACACACCCCAAATGAATTGATCGATCGATAAATAATAAATAAATAAAGACCCAATAAATAAATTAATAAACCAACAAACCAACAAAAACCAGCAAATGAATAATACTGATCTTATCAATGCAGCGCAAGAGTTGCATGGTGCAGCAGAGGATTCAGCTGGCAGAAGGAAGTCCCAATGTGGAAGGAAGGAAAGGGGGGGAGGAAAGGAGCAACAGCAGCAGCGGCGGCGGCGGTAGTGGCAGCAGCACAGCTGGTCCTCGCACAGATGGAGTCTTGTCCTCCTCGCTGCTGGACGTTGCCTTTTCCCTAAGGTTCAGGGCCACTTTTGTTGGACTTCCATCTTGTTGTTTTCCCTAAGATTCTGTCCTGCCCCTCCAGCAGGTTGAAAAATGTTTTGAGATTAGAAAAACAGAAACACAATCTGGAAAAGGTCGGGGCAGGGGAGGACTGGGGGATTCCCATGTGTAAAACGCCTTACTGTTGCATGTGAACGCAGCCTGAACATGTCCTACAATTGGACCAGCCCCACCTGCCAGAGTCTGGAGTTGCGGGGGGTGGGGGGAGTGTGATGGGCAGCGACGCCACGCCTGCCATTCCACCTGGGCCATTTTGTGACTGAGCAGTTCTCCAGCGCAGAGCACCAAAAGAAAAGTGTGTGCTGCGGGCGAGTGGCAGGGAGGAGACCCAATTCCTGCAGTGGGGCAGGGGAGGCTGAGAGTCCCCCAACAGAACCAGTCCGTGGACAGTCTTACATCAGGGCCTTCCGTGAACAAGTGTTCGCAGAGCACAGAAGGTGAAGCTGTTGGCTGACATGTTAACTTTTCGGGATAATTCCTGGTAGCAGAGTGGAAACAAGCGGTGGTGTCAGAAACACAGAGAGAACAGAACAAGAACAAAATGGGGAGGGGAGTTGGAAGGGGGGCGAAGTAAAAGAAAAGAACTGGGAGGAAAAGAAAGCGACCCAAGATTTGCCAAACTGGGCTTGTCATCTGTGCTACCTTTTCTTTGCTCGTTGCTTTTGTGTTTTGCTTCAGAGATATATATTATATCATATAAATATATATGTGTATGTGTGTGTGTTATATATATATATATATATATATATGTATATGTATATATGTATATATATACACAGTCATTCCTCCATACAAAAGTTGTCTATAGACAGTTTTGTAGTGGTGTAGCAATAAATATATACACATCCATCTATTTTAGAGACTAGCCTGCTAAAGAATACTCATTCATTTGGGGGGTGGGATTGTGTTTTTTTCATTTTTAGTTATTTAACCTGTTTTGTCTCTTTTTTGTTTTTGTTTTTTAATGCATTTATTTAAGGTTGGTCTTGTAGGCCGAGTGATGAGACCATCTTTGCCTTCTCTTTGCCAGCAGGGTACTTAGTGTCTCCTCTAGACCCATAGTCATTAGCATCGGAATCGCTCCGCTTGCTGTTTGCGCTATGCTTGGTTGGCGTGCCGGGGGGATGGCTCACCTGCCCGTTCTTCTCGTCTGAAAAAAGTTGTTTAATTACGTCAAAGAAGTTACTCAATGGGCTGCCTGGGTATACAAAACAGAGGAGACAAAAAGAAAAAAGAAAACAAAGCAAGAGAAAGAGAGAGAGAAGAGAGGAGAGAGAAGAGAGAACAAACAAACAAATGAACAATGGGGTTTTAAACGAGAAGAACGTGATGAGCGGTCCAGAGCCACGTGCATGGGGGTTTGTGGAGGATGAAGACAATGAGCAGAAGAGGAAGAGCATCAGGATGGGAGCACTGCCTGGGAATATGAAAAGCCTGGGGTCAAGAATGCCACATTCCAAGAATGGAATCGTGCATTATAGAGCAAGAACAGAGGGTTTGCCTAGGAGGGCAACTGCATGGTTTTAGGCAGCATGCCATGCCAAAGAATATCGTGATACGTCTAGTGTGGATGCCGGGCCTACATGAGCTTCTTCTGAAATTATCCCCGGCGAAAGAAGGCAAGAGCATTGTGAGGTCAACCACACTCTGGATCTAAGTAAAGTCAGAGAGAGTCCGTCCCGCTGATTTCGTTGGACCATCCGTCTAAGGAGGTCTGTAACCGAAATTATTTTCGGCTTTAAATTCTTGTGCCTGACTCACAGGCACATCTGTACTCTGATGTACAGACAGAGTTCTTGAACCCAGTATTTGATCCCTTCAGTTCAAGGAGAGGAGGAGATCTGCATGCTTAAAGCAGTGAACCTGCAAATCTGCTGCCTTCATTGGAATGAATGGGGAAGACCATCTGTGGGAGTCCTAGCCCCAGTTGTTTTTTTTAATCACTCTTGATCTAGGTCTACAGTTATGCTTTTCTTCCTCCCTCATTTTCAGGCAAGTGCTTTATTCCAAACTTCAGGAATGTTATCAGAATTTTTCTACCTGATCTCTGTCATTTGAAATTAACCAGTTATGTCATTTAGATATAAGCTCTTGAACTCATATGCATTTTAGCAGAAGAGACTTTTAAAAATGTGCAAAAACACACAAAAAGCAAAAAACCAGCAGCTTCTGCAAAATATGCCAAGATGCTTCCTAGCTTTTGGTCCATAGTATACAAAGTGTCTATTTAATCTGTTCTATGGCTACTGTTTCCCATCATGAGATGCTGTGCTGTATCAGTAATGGCTAAATACAGCAATCATGTGGGATATATCGGCAGAGTACACCGAGTGTTCCCATTGCAACCCTGCATGCTTCCATGGGCGGTGCACAATCTTTTGTGGCGGTCTGGCTGGTCCTAATAAAGGTATTACTCAACTTTCAGTTTTGTCTAGTTAATGTTCCCAAGGTACACCCAGCCCAAATGATTTCTGAATTTAGACAGGTATCTTTGCAAACACATTTCTGAAGTGCGAATTCCTTGAAAATGGGGTGAATAACACTTTCTGCCTTATTTTACCTAAGGTATACATGGCCACAGTCCAACAAAGAGCAGTGTATTGAAGCCCAGTGATTTCAATGAGTTTAACTTACCTCTGTGTTGGATGGTGACCAGATTTTAAAATGTAGCATATTTGCTACATCTTAAAATCCACTGATGGGTCCTTGAGGAATTAGGTGCCAGAAGCCTGACAATTCAGGACTTTTTTTTTTCTCCAGAACAAAATGAAACACAGAATTTTGTCTAGGAGAAATTTGTGTACAACTGAATTGGTTTTTTGAGGGAGAAATATTTATTATTTTTGTTTTAAAAGCATTCACGAGCAAAAATAGTAACATGTGTTACCAACATGTTAACGTGTGCTGGATTAATTTGAACAAAGAATTGCTTGAGTTCAGCTACATTTTTCTTCTGGGATCTTCCCTGGAAAAACTTAGTGCCGATCCCACCCACAACTTTCTGAATGAAGTTCTAATTAGGGTCCTGCTTCTAGGTTTGGTTGCCAGAAAGTTCCCTTCTTAAAGGCACGGTTTTAGCAGCCTGTTCTGCAGTATCTGAATACAAGCTGAAGGAATGTGGTGGTTATACTCATGAGTAAGCAGCTCAAGCTGGTATGAAAAGAGCGTTCCAGAGGCTGTTGTGCAAAGTGCCCATTTATCAACCCTAAGGCCCATCCGGCCCTAGCAAAAATCATTGTCACTATTACATTGCATGTACACCCCACCCTTCTTCCTCTTGCAAGGAACCCAAGGTGGCTTGCAAGGTTCTTCCCCTCTCCATCTTTTCCTCACAACAGCAGCCCTGTGAGGCAGGTGATCCATGACTGGCTCAGGGGCACCTAGTGAGCTGACTAGAACCCCAATCTCCTGAGCGCCAGCCCAGCACTCCCAACAGCTACACCACACTGGCTCTCATGATCATCTTTCTCAGAAGAAGAATGGTAACTATTGCTTATGTAAGAAGATTTAAAAATGGCACAAAGGTTTGCGCTAGATAAGAAATGCAGGTGGAAGATAACTTTCACTTAATTTTCCCCAGCCTGAACAGAAGAACATTAGAAGAAGTTGCAACCACCACACAACTGGGAAGCTATTCATCTCTCCCATGACAGTAACTTTCAGTAACTCCTTTCTGTCACTTTCAAAGGCAGAAGTTCCTTTCCTTATGGCAGTTTTCCAGCAAAACATCAAGATGAGTACATTCACAGACATTTCTATTCTTACCAGGATATATTTAGGCACAGAATCTTCTCTGGCTTGTGGAAAACCATATACCTATAGAAGGGGGAAGCTGCTGGTCCCACTGTTGGTAGGGCTCTGTATCCACTCTGGGCTGCAGCATGAATAGCCCATGGGTTTGGGTTCCGACCATAACCCAGAGTGGCTATACCACTCATTGATGCTGGAGCTGCCAGCTCCCACTGCCCAAAATTGCTTTAAAAAGATTTTATTATAATGGTAGCAACTTTGCCTATAGGCCATACCAAAGTAAAGGGAATGTGACTCCATTGATTTACGTGGTCTTAAGTGCACTTAAGTTCGTGCTGTGGCCACCATCACTGACAGATGATTCATGAAGAGGACTGAGCTGAAAAAGTATGGAAATAAAGTAGACTATTCCAATGAACAACTGAGACAACAGTTCCATCACTGATTCTTCCTCAGTGCGGAAGCAAAGAGGGTAAGAATTTGGGTATAGAATTTTCAGAATTTTTGCAATGATTGGGAAGAGTTAAAACAAACAAAACTGGAAAATGAAATGTGCATTAACCTTTATTATTTATCTTAGCTTTTATGCACACATGGAAATGAGCTGTCAAGTTTGGGACTCATTGTTATTTCAATGATGATATAATGTACTGTATTAGCTTTATTTTGGTTGTGTAAACCACAAATAAATAAAATGATTACAACCCCAAACATGTTGCTAAAGGGCAGAATCCCTTTATGTGTGACCATATTATTTTGGCTATAAAACCCAGACTGGGAAACTTCTTCACCTGGGAAGCAGGTCTGTCTGTGTCGTTTAACAGTGAAATGCCAATGACATGTCATGGGCCTATGCCCAACAGAACATCTGCGGCTTTGCTGACCTGCTACTCACTACTGCACTTTTTGGCTGGTGCAGTTACATTTAGGCTGCAATTCCATATCTGCTTTGCGTAGGGGTAACCCCACAGAAATCCATGGGGACTTCTGCGTACACATCTGCAAGAGTGTATTGTCATCTTTCTGTCCCACAAAGTGAGGCAGAAACAACTTGTTTTAATTCTGTTGTATTTAAAATTGTTAGCTGTCTCACTCTGTGGGACAGAAAGATGAAATACAGATATTTGAATCAAATAAATAGCATTTCCTGTAACCAGCACATCCCAGAAATCAGCACATGAAGCAGAGATCTGTATGCCTGCTATTGCTGCTTTTGGAGTTGTCACAGAACCATTCCATGCATGATAAGAAAACGATATCTAGAGCACCTGTGACCTTTATTTTCAGATTTATTCAGCTTAAACAGTCATAAAATTGACTTAAATTGGGCCATTTGAAGTCCAGACATGGTGCTGTATTTCTTAGACACCCCAGGCGTCTGTTGCAAGGGGGTACTTTGTGGCAACTGAACTTTCAGGAAACCATATCACAATCAGTATTTGCTGGATTGTCAGAAAGGTTAGCCTTGCTTTGCCTAGCTTTCAGACAATTCGAGCACATAGCAATCTGGTTTCCTCTGGCACTGGGAACTTGTTCTGTTCTCTGTGAAATGGCTTATTGTTGCTTCCTTTGCTTTCTTGTCCTACCTGTATAGGACAAAACCATCGACGGAGCAGCATCCTCCACTCTGCCTGATGGCCAGGTGATGAGGGCAGGAAGGCCGTGCGGTTACTTGGCACATACTGCCTCATCTATTCCACACCCCTCAGCATTTGCTGCTTGAAGCAGCCGCGTCATTGTGCCTCATCACAGAACCAGCCCTGTTGCTACCTGCGAGCCAGTCCCGTGGCGCTTGTACATACCTGGAGAGGAGACCATGCTAGCTCCCATCTCACCCTACCATGAGCTGTGGTATTAGTGATGTCTGCCCTCAACTGAATTTTAGTCATACAACTGCCATCTCCAGCTGCAGGTATTACAACTGCATTTATAATAGTGAGACTCTGAGTGTAATAATAATGTAAATCTCAACTGTACCTTTGGGGTAGTGAAAGGAAAAGGCAATGCACACCTCTATTCAGGCCTTAGATAGCCTAGTTCCAGAGGCATAAAATGTAGATTTCTGAGCGTACCTCCTCTCAGGACTAAGTCATTTAACTTTGCTACTTGAGATATGGATACATGGCTTGCGCAGCATGTAAGGCATTTTCATGGACAACCAGCTCTTACTGCAATCACATCTGAAATGTGGATGGAAATCTACTTTGGTCAGAATATGCTATTTTACAATATTAATGCTTCTCCTCCTCCACATTCTCTTCTGCCATAATAACAACCAGACATTAACATAAATAGTGGGAGAGACACTCATGAGAGGGTCTCAGAAAACAGCATGGCAGGGATTTAAGCTTGATGTATGAAAGGATCCTAGACAAGAGAAATGCAAGATTCACCCTTATGAGTCTGATCTGAGTAATTTTGGTACCCACGTGGCTTTGGACCCCATGTCTTCATATGCCAAATGGAATCAGGAAATAAGAGAGGTTGAAAGAAAGCACTAAAAGAAAAAAGCTACAGGTGTCGCTCGAAAGGGCAAAAGAATATGCATATGTCCCCAAATTAGCTGAGCAATTTATTCAGCAAGATCCAAGGGAAAGGGACATGCAGAATAAGCAGCAGAGAGAATTGAGCTTGATTCATGGAGAAATTCAGAAGACAAGCATTAACCAAAAAAGTACTATTTAAATATCAGCATTTAATAATTTCTGATAGAGATGTTTAATGCTACATATTTCAACCTTAATATATGATCTATATTTTCTTAGTTCCTCTTCTGCATTTCCAAAGACTCTCAATCATCTGGATTTTTTTTTAAACATTAAAGTCTGAACTTTGTCATCAGTATTGTGTTGCTTTTAATCAAAAAGCTTAGCTGATATTTTGATGGAGACTGAGAAATCCTTGTGAAATTATTCTCAGAGAGGGTAGAGGTTGGGGAATGAAGGATAGACAGTTTTTTCATTTATTTTCATTGCACTACTTGAGTTGGGGGGAAAATAAAATGGAACCAACAGGCAAAATTGTCCAGGAACCTTGCAGTTTGAAATCCCATAAAATTGAGGGACAATCCTACGCATATTCAGACCAAAAATGCCCCATAATTCTCAGCATTCCTCAGCCAGCCATGCTGGCTGAATCATGCCAAGAGATACAAGACTTTCCCCCTGTCTAAACATGCTTAGGAGTGCCCCCTAATCCTTTCACACTTCCCTGCCTTTTAAGGTGTTGGTTTCTGGGCTCACTTAAATGGCAGATTGTATCATGGCTATCATGCAGATCTTCCAAATTCTGTGAATAAAACTAACTTACATGGCAAACGCTGTGAAACTGTCATGCTGGTCACTACTGAATTCTGGACTAGTTCAGTGCAGTGAAAACATGTAGCTTCTAGGAACTTAGGCCCATGGCAGCAGTAAATGGTATGGCAGTAGCACAAGTTGTTCTTCCACATTTTAGGACCTTCAGAGCAATGACTGTTTTCTCTTATATGCATATAGTTGTTCATTGGCCAAGGCCCACAGCTAGGGCCACAAAACACTAGCTGATTTTAAATCCCTTTGGTCTAAGTAATCAACACTATAGAAGTTGTGTTTTAGAACTCTATTATGGGTTACAGAAAAGTAATAATTCTATCAGAATATGTGAGAGTGAAGCATGGTGAATTGCTGCTACCTGAATACTATGAGCTTACTTCTTCTGTGTACAGTAATGCAGTTCAGTACACAGAGGTGTCAATCTAACGTCAAAGATCAAAACTGCAAGGACTGATTTCTTAGAATGCAGAAGGGATGGACATTGTTGATGTATTAAATAAGGAAGCAAATACAAAGGAGGAGGTTAGTGCCAAGGAAGTAGATGGGGAAGGCCACTGCATGTGTCAGTTCTTGAATGTGGCGGAGATGCTACTAATGCCAAGAAAAGCACAGCAGTTCTAAAGTTCCTTTTGCAGGATGAATTCAAAAAGCTGCACGATGCAGCTTGGGACAAGTCTACAGCTTCTCCCATAGGAACCTGATGAGGTCTCAAGATCTTTTGGTGGCAATGCAAGAAAGGACTTCTCAGTGACTGTTCCGAGGCTATGGAACACCCTGCCAAGAAACGCTAGGTTCATTCCCTCTCTGCTGTCTTTCCACTGGCAGGCTGAGACATTTTTATTCAGGCAGACCTTTCCCATATAAGTGGGCCTGTTGTTTATATCCTGTTATTTTTTATTTTGGTTGTATCTTAATGCATGCTTTATTATTGATTTAATCTAGTTATCGATGATTGTAAACCACGTTGAGTGCCATTTTTTCTTGGTATAAAGGTGTGGTACAAATCAAATGAATAAATAACAGAATCCACTTAGGCTGTACAGGCACCATCAGTCCCAAATATCTTTGTCATTGCTAGGAGTCCACTGTGATACAACACCATCAGTACTATAAGCAACTTGGCCAAAAGAGTTGACACAGTCTAATCTACGTTGTCCTGGTCAAGAGGGGGAAATGATGCTTGTCTACCTCTTTTAATGACATAATATGGAAATATCAGAAGGAGAAAAGATGATGAAGCCATTAAAGTTGTGTCTTGAAGCTGCTGCAGTTAAAAGTGAAACGTTCAGTTTTAATCGCTAGAAAACAAAATACCTTCAGGAAAAACTGCTACTGGCTCCAAATAAACCCTTAGGTCCTTCCTTTCTGTTCAAGCCAACTCCTTTCTTTCTCTCACTGATGGCTGTGTGGCACCTATCCTAGACGTATTTGAACATGAACAAAACTATACAAAGAAAATAGCAGGGCTATTTTCTCTGTCTTTCTTACATGAAAAGCTTTGCTCTGCCTGTAGTTTAGAGAAATCTATTGTGGAGAGAGGTTGTTTATCAGTGGAAGTCATTGTAAGCACAAACGAATAATGCCCCATTCCAATACAGAATTGGAAGATTCCAGTCTGACTAGAATTATGGCCTTCCCTGGACATTTTGTGCTGATCACCTTTGCTCTATTCCTTCCCTCTGAATAGGAGAACTCAGCTGTCCCCCAGTAAAGCTGACCAGCATGAGGTTCAGAGTAACAACATAAAGAAGTCCTATTTCATACAAGGCACAATGAGTTTATGGGATTTTCTGCCACATGTGATGATGACCACTTGCCTAAATGGCTTTAAAACAGATCAAGACAGGAGTTCTCAGATGACTTAACCAAGGTAGTTACATGGAATCCCGGTCTTTATGTCCATAGTCACAACACCACTACATATTGGTAGTAGTTTACATAGGGGCAGGGCTTTTTTTGTCATAGAACGCAAGGGAAGGCTTTCTGGCCCCCTTTTTTTCCAATGGAATTTACCAAGTAAATTTGAATGGAGTAGCAGATCAGCGGCAACAGGATGCTATTGTGTCTGCTATCTGCTATCTGCTAGTGAGACGTAGCTGCTTGGGACCTTCGCTCAGCTTGGGATTGGTGTGTGTGCTTACTGCGGGCACTGCATAGGGGTATCACTGTGACACACAGCAGGGGAAAGCTGTCATGTGCTGCTTGTGGGGGATTCCACAGCCTTTAAGCCAGCCTTCTATTAGGAACGGAAAGCTGGAGCTAATGGCCTTGCCTGTGAACTAGCAAGCTGAGCCTCATGCTCTCTCTCTGCCTTCAGAGCTGCTGGATGACACAAAATCTGGCCCTTCTTTGTCCCCTTGATTCCTAGATAATTTGTTTGTAAGCTCACCCTTAATCTAAGTAATAAATCCCAAGGAAGCCACTGCATGATTCCTTTTATTATTACAAATTATTTCCTTCTAAATTTCTAATCAGCAAATTCTAATGGGAGAGAATCCCAAATAAGCTATTGTAGGGGAAATGGGGGGATTTGCATTTGACTCCACAGCAAAAATGAGGGATGCACAACACTCAGTCCAAAGATCACTTATTTAATCTTTTTCTCAAGCCTCAAATTTCTTCACATACCTCAGAGGACCCTTCCCCCTTGTTCAGAGACTGACGTACCTTCCTTTGCTTATTTTGTTGCCCAGTTATATCTGCATACTACCCACCCACTTTAGCTGGGGTGCTGTGCTGGATACTGAGGAAGCTGTATTGCTTTGCTTTTAATGCTGGAGAAAAGGTGGAAGTTTCTTCTCCAATAAGATTTGTAGTTCTGCAATTCCTAGACTATTAATTTCCATACCACATTCCATTCCTGGCTATTTTGGTAGCACTTACAGAGGATGTGGGCTGTATAAAGCACTTCTCTTGTAGACGCTGTAGGGTTTGATGCAATGCTCTGTGCAGTTTATCTTGATAGTGTTTGCATAATGGTAAAGGTATGATGATCAGTCATGGCTCCAGATTTTTGAAGTCCCTGGGACCAGACAGTCAACAGACCCCTTTCCTCAGGGAATCTACCATCTCAATGCTCTTGTCACCAGCTACTAGTGCATTTCATTGGCTTGCTCATTATGGCTACCACTTGCTTGCACGACTGAGAGAAAGCGAGTCAGCCAGTAGGCAGAAGCATTCACTTCTTACCAGTGTTGCCTGGGCCAGAGTGAGAGGCAGGTAAACAAGCAGGCTGTAATAATGAAGAGGAAGAACAAGCCGGCAGGCCCTGCTAGGTGTGGGCCTAGGAGGTGCTCAACCTTGAGAGGAGCAGACTCAGAGGGGACCCGTTAGCAACATACAGGTACGTGAGGGGGTGCCATGCAGATGTGGGCCATGTCCTTTTTTCCCCGGCAGCAGGGGGCAGAACACATTCCAATGGTGCAAAGCTCAGGGAACCAAAATTTAGGGTGGATGCCAGGAAGTACTTCCTGATGATTAGGATCCCAAGGATATGGAATGGGCTTCCACGGGAGGTGGTTGAAGCTCCAACTGTGAGGGTGTTTACGGATAGGCTGGACATGCACATGGTAGGCATGTCATGAGTGGAGCTGTCTGGAGCTGGGGGTTAGACTAGATGGTCCAGGAGGCCCGTTCTGACTCACTCTGTTTCTATGTTTCAACCATGCTTAACCTCAAAACCAAACCTGACTATTGACAGCAAGACTAGAAACTCCTTTACACTTTTATGACAAGCAAACCCAGTGGAGTACCATTGCACAGAAGCTACTACACAAAAGTGTGAAGTAGCTTGTAGTTCATTTGTAAGTCATCTCTGAAAAAGTATTTTTCAGCCATCTTTAAACCCAATGGTGTATATTCTACACTTCAGTTCTATGTAGTACACCCTTCCCTCCCAATGCAAAGAACAAGCTTAAATCATCAGAACATGGGATGGAAGTCCACTTCCAAACTTGCTCTACCTTTCTATGCATGTTGTATCTGTGTCCTCAAAACCCTTTCTTTTTTTTGGGGTGGGGTGGGGGACTTTCTAATTATCCCAACACATTCTGTTAGTCACATGTATCTATGAAAGGTCATTAACTTGTTTTTTTTTTTTTTTTAAGGGAATCCTATTAGTGTCACTGCTCCTATGAAGACACTCTGTTCACTGAGCAAACTAACATCCACACCACAGGTGCTGGATGGCCAATGGCAGCAGAATGTCCCCATTGCTAGACCCCATCTTAAAACCTGCACCAGAGAGAATGTGCTCTTGGGCTTGTATGTTGCTTGAGAAATCCCACGGGCCAGCAAAACGCATTCTTCAGTATGACATTTCTCATCAACTGCTCTCTATTGCAGAAGCCAATAGATAAATCAATTTGGATTGATGCATATGACATTTGCTTGTGCCCATTAATTTCTTCTGCAATTGAGCCACCCATCTTGTTCATTTGGATAAGAACATACAGTTTTGTACAATGGTGCAGCAGCAGGTCACAGTGCTATCTTTCTCTTTTATTTTATTTTAAGAGTGGTTAAACACTCTTATTCCTGTGCTTTTAACAAGAGCCTGACAGTGCAGAAATTTAGCGGCCAGAACCTTTCCTGGTGTGGAGGTAGGTGGCATGAAAAACTTTGGTGACTATGTTTCTGCTTTAAAACTAAAAGAAGTAAGGATGGAATGAGGATACAAGAATGGGCGGCCTCAGTGGCAGCTCAGCTGTACTGTCAGCATCTGTACTGCAGGTACTCTTGAACCAGACAACCGTTTTCAAATGAGCAGGGAACCGGGTGCCCTGGCCTTTAGTCTTACAAATCAGTTAAAAGCGTAGCATGCATTTCGACAAGATGGTGCAGCATTTTACTTGGTCATTATTTCCACAAATTGCAGATGCTACACTTGTTAAAACAGGACTGGTTTGACCTAACTATTTGAAAGAATCTGTGGCCCACTTTATGAAGAGTGACCAGTCCTCTGATTTGTCTTGGGCTAATTTTCGTATGATACAATACCATAGTTCACTAAGAAGTTTTGCCGTGTTGGTCAATGAGCAAATACTGTCAGATGACCAAAACAAGAGAAAACCAACAATATGCAGCACTATGCTGAGATGCTTCTATGACATCTTGATGCTTCTTAGGCCACAGTTAGCTATGTTCATAGATCTTCTCTAATCTATAAACTTTTCTCTTTCACTGTCCACAATTTCCTCCAGTAATATTAACAAAGGTGATATTGGCAGTCTCCAAATAACAAGGCAGATAGAGCAGCAAATGGCTTCTTTTCTGTGATATTTAATTGATTTGTGTGAAAATGGCATATTTTAGGATTTCTGCATGGTTTTGCTTCTAGTAACTAGAGCTTAAGGGAGAAGGGAGATTTGCTGTTTGATGTTTTTATGGAAAGCCTAAAGATCTGCCTAGGATTAAGACGAATCTCCAGAAGACTGGGGGCAACACACCCTGACAGCTGAGATAACAAATCAAAGCAATTTCCCTCTGAGAAGTGAAAGGAAAGATTTTGCCTTAGTTGAGTTATGTGACAAAAATGCCATCTGCATGGGCCAAATTCTACTCTCATTTACACATATGGAAAACTGACATCAGTTCCAAACAGGTTTGATGACGTAACTGATAAAACTCTTCAGTTGAACCATTACTGTCAGCTGTGGAAGAGCATCAATAGTTGTGTAGCTCCAGTACTGTGAAGTGGCAAAATTCTTCACCGCTAAAGACAACAAGCTCTCTGAAGAGCTGGTGGATGCAGTCCCTGAGCAAACATTTCAGTCTCACTTTTGAGTTTCCATATGTTGCTTTTGGAAAGAGCCAGAAAAAAAGAGAAGTCTTTGGTAATGAAGGAGGAGAGAGAACAGGGTTGTGTAATCTCAAACCAGGTGGAATGAGATCATCAAAAGAAACCTGTTTACTCTATATTATTTGCATATCTCACAGTCTGCCCCTATACAAAACAAAGCAATATGTTGGGGCGAAGTTAAGCTTATTTGCAGCAGCCAAAGATGCAGCCCACTAGGTAAGGTATTTAATATGTGGTGGGAGCAAAGGAGGGCTTTCTCTAAACAGACTGGGGCAAGACTGGGGAATTAAGGCAGAACTTGTTGTCTGCCTATCAGCATGGAGTGGGGAGAGCCAGGCAGCAGCATAGCAGCAAGGAAAGTGGTACAGGGCTGCAGAGCAGAGAAAGGGTGATTTGAATATAAAGTCAGAATAAAGGTTTAAAGGCATATATGCATTAGCAGACACTGGGGGTGGGTTGTTCATCTGAGAACAGGAACTTGCAAGACTTGTGCAACCACCAACACATGTCTCCTGCCACTCGAAACACGGCAGATTTGTGCACATGTGCATGGCGGAGGAAAAACTGGGAAGCTGTGTGTTCAAAAGACAAGCAAGAGGTCAGGTGCGTGGTTATCAACAGTGTTCAGAAGATGAGCAGTGTTCACAGGGGAAGGGGGTAGTTGGGTTGTTATACTGTTCAGTGAGGGTTGGGGAGAAGAAAAGGTGGAAGGAAAGGTCTTACCACACTTGGAAAGTCTCCCAGTCATCAACTCCATACAGTTAGTGGTGTCTAGATCATAAGAGTGGAAAGAGGAGGGAGGGAAAGATATAAAAAAAATGGTTTCCAGAGCTATGTGTATAAGGCAGTAATGTAGCACATTATCTCCTGGAGCAGAATATATATATGGGTTTGGCATTTCCACACAAGGTTCTGGTCTTCCTTCCCCAAGCTGTGGCAGAAAGTTTTTAAAATCAGCTAAGCCACAGAGCAAACATTTTCTTCACTGCATTTTGCCTCCCCATTGTGAGATATATATATAAAAATATCTCACAATGAATGTCCAGGATTTGGTGACTGGTGATGTTTACATGTTACATTATCTGGCTATTTCAGATACATTTGGTGAATGTCAAAGAAATCAGAGATACACAGGTGAATGCTGACAGTCATCTAAACGCGATTGTCAGTATTTCAGCTGGGTATAAGCGAAAGATGAGGGGATTCTAAATATTTTCAACCGTTCACAAAATACAGTTGGGTCTGTCTCCATTCACATGTAAATGCTGACATTCACTGTAAAACACAGACACATATAAATAAATGACATATTTTGCCTCTATTAACAGAAAGATTATTTAGCCGAAAAAGATCATTTTGCTGGGCAAAGTGCATGAATCCAGTATGATGTTCTGCGCATCAGACCCCTAAAAGGTAAGCAAGGTATTATTATCTACGTGCACTAAGTGCCAGACTGTCTTCTCTCACTGCACTGCTTTTGGGGCTATAAATACTTTGAAATCTTATTGTTTTCCAAACTACTTATTTTATTATTTAAATGTTTATATTTCACCTTTCCTAAAGATTCAAGGCAGCTAACTGGAAGGAAATAGTACAACTACCATTTATCCCTCCATGCCTCAGCCAGACTTCCCTGACAAAGACTTCCTATTGCTAGAGTTGCTGTGAGGTTGGTCTGCAGTTATGTCAGGGGCACCATCCAGTGGAAAAAGTTTAGTGAAGGTTAAACTGGCTGGAGCATGAATATAGTTTGACGGTGACTTCACTTCGCAGTTTGGGGCTTGTGAACCGTGATTCAACCCATAAAGGAAGCACTTGCTGATAATGCTGCCCCAAAAGAATTTGTTGCTACAGTCAAATTAAGCTACTGGGAAAGCAGTAGAGGGGAGAAGCTGCAGCAGCACTTTGTCCGTCCATGCTGAATAGGTCTGCACTGTTTGTATTTAAAATCAAGAGCAAGGTTACAGTCAGGTCTTAGAGACCATCAGAGGACAGCACAGATAATGTCAGGAGGAAACGGCTAATGTGGAAGCAATCTAAATGGAAAGGAATGAGAAAAAGTATCCCGTTCAACTTTTGAATATTTAATACTTCCACATTAGCCACTTTTAATGCCTGCCACTTCTCTGTCTGCAACCATGTCTGTGCCCTGGGCAGCCCATGGGCATCTGGATTGCCCCAGACTGTGTTCTCTAGAACGCAAGGAATGCCACCCTGCTCATAGCCTCCTCGGCTGGACTGTGTGTGCCTCCAAAAATGCAGGCAAGGAGTCCCTTTCGAGGGCATTTACATCACGAGGCAGAGGCAGGCGCCCAAGAACTTCTGGTATGCCAGATGATTACCTAGCGTGCCTCAAAGGCTGGTTTTGTCCTTGTTCCCCGAGTGATGTCACTGGCGCACTGCAGTGATGGCTCTGCAAGCTCACTGGATGCTGAAAGGTTGCCAGACTAACTGGCTACACTTAATTCTCCAATTAGCGGAAGCATTTCTGAGACTTACCACTCCTGATTAACATAGTGATTCTTCTAGAACTTTACTCCTGTAACCTGCCACCCCAGCATAATATAAAAGAATTAAATTGTTTGTTTGGCCATGCAGATGAATGGAAAGGAGTGGAGAACTGGGAGCAAATCTCTGATACAGTTTGCAGGAGAAAGCATAGCAGTTCATTGTGAAATGACACAATTCAGCCCATTTGGCAACCATTAAGAGGTTGGTCAGGTTTAGGCACCTGAAAGTGTAAGTATCTCTAAGCTGAGCGATATGTTACACACTCCAATCGCCTTTCTGTTTTATTTTGAGAGAGAAAAGCTCTTTGGAGACAGGGAGATGTTTGACATGTGACAAGAAGTCACCATGGGTGAATTTCCCCATAGTTTTTCATGGTGGCACTAGTCTTTTGGAAAGGGGGCACACTGCAACTTGTCATTATATGCAAACCCAACGAGGGCGGGTTTTTGGACTGGCTAATGTGCCACTGGCAACCCTAAAATGGACCGTGGTTCCAGTTGGCTTATTAAGCATCTCAGTATCCCACCCTCATCAGGCTTGTGTGTGACAAACTCATGGCACACTCCTGCCACAGCTTGAATTTTCAAAATGCAGTCTGGCAAGCCTCACAGGGAAATGCACTCAGGGCAGCTTGCCATTGGGTGCCAATCAGATCCTAGAGTAGGGAAATAATGGGGAAAAGTGGGGACTTCATCTTTTCACCATCTGCTGCAACTCCTTCTCCCTAGCCAGCCTTTCTTTTCTACTGGACACTACATACATATTTGTAAAGATAGTAGAGGCAAATAAAACCTCCCAATTTCAATTTGGAATGGGCTGGACTTTTCTGATCATTTTTGGAGAATTCTTGGGAAACGTTTTGCCTTCTCTGATAGTAGTCCAAAGTTTGGAACCACACTTACCAAGGTGAGGATCTTCATCAAACAATTTCCCCTCCTCCCTGCTTGCGCAAACTTAACAAATTGAGATAGGAAGATCCAGGGCTATAAAATCCTCTGTCCCTTTATTTTCACTATAATTACAACACCATTGCATTACAACACCATTACAACACTATAATTACAACACCATTGCATTTACTAATGTAGTTGCACCAAAGTGAATGCTACTCCAATATTATTAATCACTAATTCCATCCATTAATCATTAATCTCACCCATAGAAAAATAATAATGACGGGACCCAGATTTAGCATGTACAGGAGTGCTGGTTGAAACAATTTCCTCTGCCCCATCCTCCTGACAACAATCCTTCCACCCCTGCCACAGGGCTGCACAAAGGCTCTTTGGAGACAGGAGTCTCTTTGGAGACGTTTTACTGAATGTGGTAGGTTGTGATGCAGGGAGAAGAAGGTATCAGGTGAAAATCAGGTGAAAGCAAAGCTCAGTTCATGTAAAGTGGCCACACTCAGTTTTCAGAGATCTTCCCCTTTCCCCCTACACTTCAGCCTCTCCATTCAGCAGGTTTCCCCACCCATCTGTCTGGCATATGGGGGGAGGGGATGCCATGGGATGGGGGGGCATGGGCGTATGCTTCCATGAGCCCTGTTGGGTGCACCTAAATCTAGACCCATGCCTTGATTGTTCTACCTGCACCAGGGGTTTTTAAATAATTTTTTATTGTTATATTGTTGTTATTTATGTATTTATGTATTTTGTTTCTGTTGTGAGCTGCCCTGAGGCTTCGTTGCGATGGGGGCGGCATAAAAATGTTTTAAATAAATAAATAAATAATACATGTCTAACTCTGGATCCAAACACCTATATGCACTTCCCTGCATTGCAGAAATGTCTGAATTCCTGCCAGTAGCAAAAGCGCATACATAAGTAAGAGTTCAGGACAGGTAAGAATAACTATTGTATCCTGTCATTCAGAAATAATATTATTAAGGCCCAGATTTGAACTCAGTAGCTTCTGGGCTGGTGATTTAGTTGAGCATCACATCTATTCCAGTACCTCCTACTTCATCAATTAGAAGCATGCTAGCAGATGCAGTTGAATACGGAAGTTCCTTGAAAGGGCTGGCTTGCTTAAATGTAAGGGCTGAAGTACAGAGCAAAAGAACGAGGATACATAAGGTGATGTGGGAGAAAAGAATATTGGAAAAGAGAGACAGGACAGGTGTGATTGTAGGTCAGAGCAGGGTCAGAGATAACTCAGTGTGAGATAGGTGGTGACAGGGTGTTTAGCATTGGACTGAGACATGACAGTTAATCGTTAATCCTACATATATATGGGGTAGGGCAGGGAGAGAGCAAGAAGGAGAGAGGCGTGCACAAGCCAAGAACTTCAAGGGAATTTGGTTATTTAAAAAGAGAAAGCAGAATGTGCAAAATGTGTGAATATAGTGTTATGTATCCATGGAAGAATTAATGGAGGCTTATAATGGCCACAGGCATCCTCCAGGTTCAGAGGCATTAATGTCCCTGAATGCCAGTTCCTGGGGACCTGAATACCAGCAAGAAGCTATTACCCTCATATCCTGTTGTGGGCCTCCCATACTGAGGAGATATAATATACCGCATCATTTTAGGTTCTAGGGATGACACGTCATTTGTAACTCTTCCTCCATATGTAAATATGCAAACATTCTAGTCTAGCTCTCTCTCTGCTATGCCAGCTTCTGCTTAAGGAGGTTTTTTTAAATGCAAATAAACACTCAAACAATGTAAGTCCCACTGCAGCCAGGAATAATACAGTCTACTCTGCCACCTTGGGCTCGACAGTTTCCCGCTACAGAATAAGTATTTGACCTCCTAGAATCCTTGATGAACCATTTGAGCTAAAGATACAACCTCACAGAATACCTCTACAGACATATAGCCATGGCATGTCCAATGGTGAATCCATGGCTATAAAATTTACAAACACTGGCTCTTGCCAAGATGGCTTCCAGTATTTAAATGATCATTGGCACACACATTCTGCTTTAAATGCTCTGTGTTCAGTGTTTGGGTCCTCAAATTTTGCCCCAGATGTTGCTTTGTTAGGTTAGGGTTAGGCCTATGTCACCATACTGTAACAGACTGAAACTATGTCCCCTGCTGAAATTTATGAGCACACTTTTGATGAAACACCAAAGAGGATGGTGGGAGACCCTTGTTCACTGACACCAACTTCATGCCAGTTAATTGCTGAAAGATCCCTTATTTCATTTACATGAAGCTATTTTTACACTCCTATTTAGGAATGAAGTCTGTAAATAATGAGTAATTGTACTAAACTTTCTTTGTTAGCAAGCTGTGAAGGTCTTGCAAATGAATAAAGCACCACCTGTTACATAGGTTTCCTCTTTATCTCATAGAAATATACAACAGCTTATCAAAATACTAAGAATAAGCATTCAATACAGAGACATGGCATAAATGAACCGCATGGACCTATCCTAAATATGCCAGTGTCTAACTTAATCTTGCCCTGAAAGTTAGTTTAGCAGGTGGCAATCTAGAGCTCCCGACTTTCCCTTAATGTCAACAATGCAACAGCAGGATGTTTCACAGCTGAACCTGCTGTAACTAACAGAGCTCTAACACAGACCCTCAGCAGGTAGAAAAGTAATTAACAAGAATGACCAGGGAGGGAACAGTGGGGATATGTGGCAGACGCGCATTCTCCCCACTGTGTTGCTACTGTTGCAGGCAAAGCCAGAAGATCTGGCCTGAAAATTGGCAGTCCTATTGCTGAAAGCTGGAACTTGCCCAAGGTGGAGAAGTTTGGAAACCAAAACAGAAAAAAAACAGGGCAACGAAAAACCAGGAAACTCACTACCAAAATGGAATGAAATACTGCCATTTACTGAAAGGGACAGACCGCTAATTCCTTTCCAGAGGAGGAGCCCCTCTACCTACACAGACAGAATTCCCCTGGCAGTGAAAGAGAGGTTGATCCAAGTTTTTTTAAGTACAGCAAAGATCTATGGGGATGGCATCAACTCTGGAGAGGATGATCCTACTAGAACTCTGGGGAGTATGAAGCGATTTGGGTGCCTCAGATTGCCTGAGCAGTGATTACTTCTTGGTATGAATTCCCTGTGCATGGAAAGTGTTGTTAAAATGCTTTGGTTCTGAATCCCATTTTAGCAATATATTTGACTTTTTTTACCTGGGTACTTGAGTTTGCTCTAGTTTGCTTTAGATCAAAAGTAATAAGCAGAGTGAATCCCAAGAAGCAGAAATGAGGATGGGAATGGAAGATACTACCTGGGATGTGTGGGTGTGATGCAAGAACACACCACTGAAATGAGATACGCGCGCACACACGCGCACACACACATGCACACGGAAAGACTCATTGTCTTTCAATATGGCTGTGAGCTTGCAAAGCACAAGAGACAACAGAAAAAAGTCCTGTTCTGAAACCCAGGCAAGCCAGATTCATGAGCTGACCCACAGCTCAGCAGACCAAACAGGGTCAGGAGAGGGAGCAAACATCACCTCCACGAAGTCACAAGTCCTTGCTGGCGGTGATGAAGCTGGAGACATGTTCACAGATGGGTCTCCCAGCTTTAGGGCACACCTGTTGCAATGCATTGTATCACACCTCTCCCTCTTGCAGCACGTAAAGCTTGTTTGCACAGAGGCCTCCAGCCACTCACCTGTAATGGCACCTGACCTGAAAGATGGGGGACAGGTAAGCGCTCTTAACCTCCCAGAGACCAGAATCCGTATGAATACTTTACCCTTTAATCTGTGAGTTACAGATTAAATTAACATTGATTTCAATTGAGGCTGCTTTTGTAGTACACAACTCATTGGCTATGGCTTTACTCAGAGTTAACCTGGCTGAGCGGGCATTATGGCAAGCAGAATGGTCCATCATTTCCTTGTTGCCAGAGAACAAGAAGATGGTTTTGTGTCGGAAGGATAAAAGCATTCCTTCCCCTTCTCGGTCAAAGCTCACCAGCTACTTGTCCTGCTATCAATTCCCCATGATTCCTGACTCAATTACAAATAACTGGAAAGTCGTCCATGAAACCATCTTCCTTTGGTGTCATATTTACTTCCATGTTTTCTCTTCAACTTCAGCCTGGGCTTTTACATAATTGTACAGCCACATACAAAATAAATGTTGTTTGTCAATAATTCCATCCAATCACAGGTTTGTTTTAGTCTGATTTCCCACCATGTGGTGGTTGTTAATCTCACTGTGAGCAAGCTGTACATGCATGAAAAGCTTCTTCTCTGCAGTGACTAACTATAGATTTTAAATTGACCTATTGCATTCATGTAATAGCTAGGCAGGCATGGTTG